>NW_003315037.1:2513197-2516461 GCF_000150825.1 Verticillium alfalfae VaMs.102
TCCACCATCTTGGGAGACGAATGAAGCTGACTGGCCTAAACTAGGCCTTTTTGAAGAAGCCGGCGACGGTCTCGTCGACCTCCGCAAAGATACAAACTACTTTACCGTCTCGAACAACATTTTTCGCAAACATGACAAGGCCTTCGGCATCGGGTGGACAGAAAACGTCGTCGCTCGTGGCACTATTCACCACAACTGGTTTGACTCGACGAACCAGCGCAACCCTTCAGCTGACAACTTGGCTGAGGCACACTTGTACAACAACTTGGTCAGTGGTGTGACTTCGTACGGGCACTACGTTCGTGGTGCCACGACGGCTGTTATTGAGAATGTGTTCTTTGAGGATACGAAGAATCCAATTACGCGGGATGAAGGAGCGGCGCTCCGCACGAAGGGGAATATCTTCGAGGGCACTGGCGGGACGATTGCGAAGGATGCTGGAGAAGCCTTTGACCCGGCTTCGTACTACTCGTACACGTTAACGAAGACGGCGGACGTACCGGCCTTTGTGAAAGGCAATGCCGGACCTCAAAGAGCGGTTTGCTCTTGACAGGCAGAGACAAGTGCGAACTTGAACAATGAAGCATCCCCGATCACGATGCTCGTCGTGTATCAGAGGAGAAGAACCAAGAGAAACCCGGTCCGCCGTACGAGGGCATGCTCGTAGCCGAGGATATCATGCCCAGAATGTGGCAGTAGAGGGCCAGACCAAATCCAAAACGAAAGCAAAAGAAAAGAGATGACATGGAGTAAACAAACGGGTTAAGAAATGCCTCCTCCAGATGCCAGCTGCTAGACCCGACTTCGAATGCCCACCCCAGGATTGCCATACGGTCCCTCTGGAGATCTCTGATGCCAAGCCCTCCTGGCGGTGGGTTAGTGTCTGCGTAGACTGGGCTGGCATGTGGGAGCCCCGGAGCTATAGACTCGGCCGTTCTGCGGAACCCCATCTCGGAGAAAAGGGGGAGGGGACCAGGGCGCAGATTTGACCGACATGATGGCTGCCAACCGACGCCCAAACTGGAGGGGCGCAGGCATGCCCCTGGGGATATGTTGTGGCATCCGGAATCCGGAACCTAGGGCCAAGTGAGGGTCACATCGAAGATACCTGCAGGGTCAGGTGCATCGCGAGGCGTCACAAGCGCGCACGAAGGTTGCGAGCAACATTTGGCTGCGCCTAGGTACCGCCGCACCGGGTTGATGAGGCTGCAGAGATGATCGATAGGACCGACATACAGCTTACAGCTCGGGCCTAACGGTTCCTCCCGAAGTGTGTCCTTTGCCAGGTTGCAGGCCTTGGCTGCCCACGGCTGTATAGAGACCATGGCGGACCAGGGCGCGTTCCAGCCTCCATTGCCGTTTCGGGCACATCTCTCGCCGTCTGGCATGGTGATGCCGCACCGAACCCGGGTTCATGACCCCTACTTCACATCGCAAAGAGTTTAGTAGTGTAAAACGGGTGTGCACCGACACCCCCTGGCAACTATCGTGTGAGTTCCATGGGAGCGGTTCAGGCATGCACGCTTGCTACATCCGGATGGTTCGACGAGGCTGAGGCTGAGGCTGATATGTTGGACATGTACTACACTGTCTGCTGATTCGGAATTGGAGAGCTTGTTGGACGCGATAGGTGTTGCTTTTAGTTCCATTTTTGTCTTCAGCAATCCTATGCTCCTCCAGGGCACAAGGCGTAGCTGAGGCATCCATCAGCCATCACGGGAAAAGCGCGTAGGCTCTCCTCTGTATTGCTCGGTTTGCTTTCGCAGGCAAAGAGAATCATGTCTAGATCGACCCAGTTTAACTAATAGCCGTCGGCAGACAGCTTTGGCCATCGCCACGTGAGGAAGCTGAGCTCGTGTGCTGTGACAGCCGCCACGTTACTAGGCGAGCGGACAATACCGTACGAGTCATCCTCGTGCCATGCCTCAAAGCAGGGAGAATTCTGAAAGCGTCGTCGTCCCAGACCCGAATTCCAACGAAAGTAGTCCCACGCTATGAATAGTTGGACCGACCCGTAAGCGAACGGCCCACTCCGCCAAAGAAGCAAGCCAGGCTTTGGTGGTTCCAAGGCTACCCCCCTGCTCGTCTGCCGTTACGCGACGAAAAAGGACACAGACATGTGGAGTGGTTGACGTCGAAGGCGGCGGGCGGCGCCCGGGGAGAGCATGGGGGAGAGCAGGGGTTGTCGGCCAGGGGCAGGCAGGTCAAATCGGTGGGGAAGTTGGAACGAGAACTGTAATCACGAGGGGACGAGCTGTGGAGAAAGATAGGTGCCCAGACCCAAATGCTCCGAAGGGAGGCCGGCGCCATCAGTCACTGGTCCACTGTTCACAGCGTCTGTTGTGTTTTGCCCCGTCCGGAGACCCCGTGATTTCCCTAGGGGTTTTTTTTTTCTTCTTTTCATTCAACCCTTGACGTCCCCGTGGGAATGGTTCGTGTCGTTGAGGAGTATTAGATTTTGGCGATTTCTCGGGTGGAGGGTCTATGTTTGACCTTCAAAAAAAATGTATGCGGTTGTGATTCAAAGGACTGACAGCACAAAGGGACACGCGAGGTATCCCGCGTGGTTATGAGACAACCTCAATACGATTGTTTCTAGACGATACCGTGTCTTTCATCTTTCGTTGCCAAAACCTCCACGCAAGCGGATGCGAGTCTTCCATGCCAGAACCGCATTCTCTGGACAGCATACGATCGCTAACGGATGCCACCATAGATGAATCTGCAGTGGCATATCAGGCCTCCGACCCCGAGAAAAAGGACCGAAGACGGACAAGTCGGCACACCGAATCAGTGTGTGTCAGGGCGGCAAAACGTAACTGTAGTGAAGGGAGTCGATCAAGTGTTGCTGTGCAGGACTGGAGGTGGGCCACGGCAATGCCTGGTTCGCGTGGCCCCATGTTCCGGCCCAGCTTTACCCCGACAACGCAGAAGTGTCAGCACAGGTAGTAAAACTCGACAGAAAGGGTCTCATGACCTGTTCTCGAGTTTGATGCATCTTCGAAACGAGCGAAGCCGAGTGGTCTGGCGCGGAGACGACTCGGCCAATTTAGCCAGGCGGCGGCGCATGGGAGTGAGGGCTCCAGGCAGGTTTAGCGCGTCGAGTACCGCCGAGCATTGGGCCACCAAAGACTTTGCGTTCGTAGGGACGACGGGGGTCCAGGGTGGAAACAAAGAGCAGATGTTGCAGCGGCTGAGCGGGTAGATTCTCGTGTGGGAGGGCGGCGAGTGCGAGTGATTGGATACCGAGGGGCCTTTTGCGGT
>NW_003315037.1:2517466-2518830 GCF_000150825.1 Verticillium alfalfae VaMs.102
ATCGCTCATTTCAGAATTTGCATTCAGTGTGCGTCACGGACGGATCAGTCGATCGGGACAAGCTCTCCATCACGTGCTCTACTAGCTAGTGCAAAATGTCTCGCCATTTGCAATGGTTCAGTACAGCGTGGTGTCTCGGACTGGCCGTTGATAATGTTGAGGACGGCTCAAGGAGGCTCATCACTCGAACGTGGACGAAAGCAGTGGCTCAACGACGTGACAGCGTTGAACCACGGCGTCGGGCTCGCTTTCGCTTGCTAAGTCCGGCGCTCACCACACGGCGTGTCTTTGATTCGGGCCACTGCAACAGTGATTAGTGCGGGCCATTCAGAGGGGATGATTGACAGACCAAAAAAGGCAAATACAATGCGCATTGCATACGCGGGTACACTTTCATAGTGCTTCCCTTCGCTCGGTGCTACTACCAGGCATAGGCCTCCGCCCACTCACACTTGCATTTGCTGTTTTTTTCTCCCTGCTCCTGGCGCGTCGTGTTGGTTCGGTGGTACTGGTACAGGCCTGGTATGGGTCTCCCGGCGCCAGAGCGAAGATCGAGCTTAGGGTCGATTCACGCGCAGGCCGAGGGGGCCCCGCAAACGCCACGCGACGGCGAGACAACGGCGAATCTTCCCCAACAACCCCAGGTGCTTTTCTTCTGTCTCTTTTTTCGCGTCTCTTTTTTTGCCCGTTGGCGGGGACCAAGCCTCGGACATCATGTGGTCTGCCAACACTCGTATGACCTTGGCCGTTTCGTGGCAACTTTGCAAGTCATTGTCGAAGGCACGACGGCAATGGCCTGCGAACAATGGTGGTGACTCGAGCGGCAGTTGGCCTGTCGGTACGTGGGAGGCGCCATTTGCAAGGGTACCAGCATAGCAGGGTGGGCTGGCATGGGCGCAAAGTATCGCGAGCCGAGCCTGCACTCGCAGCACCGATCCGTGATTCATCGGTCACGCGCGATAGCTAGACTTTGTTCAAAGATCTAGGTAGTGTAGCTGCTTGTAGGTAGCTAGGTGGTACGGTACGGTACGGCACTTGATCTGGCCTGGCTGGGCTGGGCTGCTGGTTGGGTCGGACATTTGGAGCTAGGGGGGGCCGAGCTGAGCAACTGGCTGGAACTGGGCCAGGCGACGGGCACGGCCCAGAGCGTGGCCACCAGCAACCACGCGAGCACAGCACAGCACCGTGAAACGACGTCGATGGTCCAATACGGCGGTACTGATTTCATCTGATGTGAGAGGTGGTGGTGGTCCGGTTTCGTGAGGCATTCTCAATGGGCGTGGCGTAGGGGTGCCGCATGGGGCATGGGGATACTTCGGAGTGGTCAAGACGAGAGGATCGTTGGAGATGGAGGGATGCCATGG
>NW_003315037.1:2518975-2526109 GCF_000150825.1 Verticillium alfalfae VaMs.102
CTCCACACCACCGACGATGTCGAGCGCATTGAGGCTCCTGTCACCTGGAAGGCTACCTCATGTGTGCCTTCGCCGCCTTCGGTGGTATCTTCTTCGGTTACGACTCCGGTTACATCAACGGTGTCCTCGGCTCCCAGATCTTCATCGATAACGTCGAGCACCCCGGTGCCGCGTCTCTGTCCTCCTCCAACACCTCGCTCGTCGTCTCCATCCTGTCCGCCGGTACCTTCTTCGGTGCCGTCATTGCCGGTGATGTCGCCGACTGGATCGGCCGCAAGTGGACCGTCATTCTCGGCTGCTTCATCTACATGCTCGGTGTCGTGATCCAGATGATTACTGGTCACGGTGATGCCCTCGCTGCCATTGTCACCGGCCGTCTCGTTGCTGGTCTCGGTGTCGGCTTCGAGTCTGCCATTGTCATTCTCTACATGTCCGAAATTGTAAGCCATCCCTGCTCATTCTCCTCGTAGTCCACACGCTAACATCATCTTCAGTGCCCCCGCAAGGTCCGCGGCGCCCTCGTTGCCGGCTACCAATTCTGCATCACCATCGGCATCATGCTGGCCTCTATTGTCGTCTATGCCACCAAGGAGCGCAACGACACTGGTGCCTACCGCATCCCCATCGCCATCCAGTTCCCCTGGGCCCTGATCCTCGGTGGTGGCCTCATGCTCCTCCCCGACTCGCCCCGTTACTTCGTCAAGAAGGGCAACCTGGCCGCTGCCACCGAGTCTCTGTCCCGCGTTCGTGGCCAGCCCGCCGAGAGCGACTACATCCAGATGGAGCTCGCTGAGATCGTCGCCAACGAGGAGTACGAGCGTGCCCTCATCCCCTCCACCACCTGGTTCGGCAGCTGGGCCAACTGCTTCCGCGGCTCCGTCTTCAAGTCCAACTCCAACCTGCGCAAGACCATCCTCGGTACTTCTCTGCAGATGATGCAGCAGTGGACTGGTGTCAACTTCATCTTCTACTACTCCACCCCCTTCCTCCGCTCCACTGGCGCCGTCAAGGACGAGTTCCTCATGTCGCTCGTCTTCACCCTTGTCAACGTCCTGTCCACTCCTCTGTCCTTCTGGACCGTCGAGCGCTTCGGCCGCCGCTTCATCCTCATTGTCGGTGCCTTCGGCATGCTTGTCAGCCAGTTCATCGTTGCCATCATTGGTGTCACGATCGGCTTTAACCACACCCACCCTGACCCCAACGACGCCGAGAAGAGCATCGCCGACAACATCCCCGCTGTCAACTCCCAGATCGCCTTCATTGCCATTTCCATCTTCTTCTTCGCCTCCACCTGGGGTCCCGGTGCCTGGATTCTCATCGGCGAGATCTTCCCCCTGCCTATCCGCTCTCGTGGTGTTGCTCTGTCCACTGCTTCCAACTGGCTGTGGAACACTGTCATCGCTGTCATCACCCCCTACATGGTCGGCGAGGACTACGGTAACATGAAGTCCTCCGTCTTCTTCGTCTGGGGTTCTCTCTGCACCGCTGCCTTCATCTACTCGTACTTCTTCGTCCCCGAGACCAAGGGTCTGTCTCTCGAGCAGGTTGACCGCATGATGGAGGAGACGACTCCCCGCACTTCCGCTAAGTGGACCCCCCACCAGACCTTCGCTGGCGCCCGCTCCCACGGCGGTGTCCTTGACAAGAGCGAGGCCGTGTAAGTCGATGATCGACGAGGAGAAGTTTATACCCGAAAACCAAGATTGGGGTCGCCTGCCATGGCCCCCTTTCGAGATATATATACTTGGCTGTTGTTGTGGGAGTCGGAGAGGTGGCTCGTTGTAATTAAGTGAAGTTGACGAGAGGATGTGAATCAGGATCTAGTCTTCAAGGTTGAGAAATGACAATCACCTTCCAAAATACTTTTCCCCTTGCCGTGCATGAGTGAGTGACTGGGTATGCTGTGAGAAACCTGTGCGTGGACGATTCGAACCTTTATATCGGCTTCATTTCGTCGGCTTTGCCTGATTCGGCATCTCCGTGTTCCTTCCTGCGGGGACTCCGCCGTTGTTCTAGGCGAGCGGACTGTTCACGTAGGAAGTCCTAGATGGTTCGTTATGGATCTTCTTTCCTCTTCGCTGGCAGAGTTTTCGTCGTCTGGCAGCTCTGTAGTTTCATGGTTATTCATGGCCGTTGATTTTATTCAAGTTGCATGCGTGCGCTGTGTCGATTGTACTCAGCAGACAAAAAGATCTGTGCTACATCATCTCTTCGCTGGATACGGAAACTGAAAGTCTTCTCGCAACGCATCCGGGTTCAGTTGATGCGACTCGACCAGTCTGCGCCATTTACAATACTTCAATGCATTTAATTAATATGACCATGACTTCTCCAATCTATCGCAGCCACTACACGGACGAGAAGCGAGCCGATGAGCACGCGCCTCGGCTGGCCTGTGAGAGATGGCATCTCGAAGTTGGCCCTCCGATCGCAAGACTGCTGGCACCACAGCTTAAAATTATCCCATGCCGCCTGTATTTTCTACGTCACAGTCGTGTTGTCAATGCTTGGAAAGTCTTGGACATAGAGTAGCCGACCCCACGCATCATCCGCCTTGATGTCCGGGGCCGCTCAACGTGACACGCCGGCCCCACAACCCCCGGTGTCTGCCTCCGCGCCCAAACCGGCACTGATCTCCAATTAATCTTCCGATCGCCTTCCTTACAACGTCCTGTTATAGTTGGCCCCCCTATCTGTCACGGCTCATCAAGGAGATCTCAGTGGTCGGCGCGGGTTCTCTCTTATTAGCTTGTGAGACCATGTTTCCCTCTGATCATGGCTGCATAGCTCACCCCTCAAAGAGTGGTTATGTATGGCGCCTAAGGAGCTTTCGGTTTCCCGCTGCCCCGGGTTTCAAGGCGATGGCAGCACGGCACTTTATCGTGGCGCATGCCTGACGTCTCGTTCATCGAGATGCTGATGATCATTCATTTGGGGTAAAATGGCCCGACGAAAGCACGCTCGGAATATAGTGCGTGGGAGAGTCGGGAGAACAGCCGAGAGGAAGATGGTCTCACATTTCTGGGCGATGGTAAAGACATGTCTATATAAGTAGTCTGTCTGTGATGGACGGATCGTGACTGTCTTGATCTCCCGGCTCTCATAAGATCAGGACATCCGCTCCGAAACATAGGCTGAACCTGGTACTTTCGTTTCAATAGACTCTGGAACATTCCCAGCACTCCAAACAACCATGCGATCTACTCTGGGTATGTTTGCCTTGCTCAGCATGGCTCATGGTCACGCTACGTTTCAGCAGTTTTGGATCGACGGCGTTGATCAGGGCAGCACCTGCGCTCGCCTTCCTCCCGGCAATAGTCCGATCGAAGACGTAGCTTCGAACAACCTCCGATGCAATATCGGAGGTGCCAGCGGCGTGGCGGGCATTTGTGAAGTTCCTGGTATGTCAATTCACCCTTGCCATCCTTCGACTCAGGCTGATGCGCTGACATTCGCAAACCAGCGGGCTCCATGATTGAGGTAGAGATGCATGAGCAGCCGGGTGACCGTGATTGCGAGAAGCCTGCCATCGGAGGAAACCACCATGGCCCTGTCATGGTCTACCTTGCGGCCGTCCCAGACGCCACGATTGCCGACGGCTCAGACCCATTCTTCAAGATTGGAGAGTATGGATACACACCCGAGGACCAGGTCTGGGGAACTGACTATCTGAACAACAATTGCGGTCGCTTCGGGCGTGATGTAAGACTTCGTCTACGTTGATATCAAATCCAGAGGACTGACAGCGGTAGGATACCGGAGACCTGCCTCTGGCGATTACTTGGTCCGCGCAGAGGCTATTCGCTCCACAGCGCAGGTCAGCTCGGCGCGGCGCAGTTCTACATGACCTGCTACCAGATCAAGGTGACGAACGGGGGCAGTGCTTCGATACCGTCAGGTGTATCTTTCCCCGGGGAATAAAAGGCTGTGAGTATCATTCTTCGTGGGCATTGTGCCATACCGGGGCTGACACTGTACGCTGCAGGATCATCCGGGGATTCACATTAACATCTGGGTGGATGACATTGATGCCTATGTCATCCCCGGGCCTCCAATTGCCGAGATTTGAGGTCCATCGGTGACGGAATTCAGTCTGTACCGCCCTAGATCATTTGAAGAAAGTGCTGTATTAGCGTTGATATCGGCTTCATGTCTCACGAAGTGTAAAATCTGAACAGGCCCCAGTGAGCCAGATCGCACTCGTTCATGCGCGTCATCTTCGTCATCCTCGTAAGGCGACCACAGGCCATTTGCACCGCCAGGCTGCCTCCAGCCCTGTGGAATCATTTTGACTGGGCGAGTTCAGGGATGTTTTGGCTGGTGATCGTGTCGAAAGAGGCGCAGTGCAGCTTCTCAACCTATGAGCATCAAGCCTTGGCAGGACAAGGTGCTGCCCCCCTGCGCGCTGCACAGCAGTAGCTCGTCTCACTGCGTGAACATACACGTCTCATAGGCCCTCTGTACTGGCCATGCAAGCCGTGGAGGCGCGGCAGACCGGCACCCATCTCGGCGAAAGGCGTTCAACAAGGCAGACCTTCGGCGTCAACCATGAATACTGGCGGCCGCCCCATTCCGTATGGTGCGACCTGTCGATTTGTTGTGATGATGGTCTGCTGTTGGTGGTTATCTCAACGTAGGACTCTGACTTCAATTGAAACAAGCACCAATATTGTGGTCGTAGGACTGTTGACAATCCGACTGATTCGCCGCCATGGACCCCCTCTCGATTGCTGCCTCGACGGTGCCCTTGCTGGAGGCTGCTGGCTTTGTAAGTCCACATCTTCAGATGCTCGGCTGAGTCGATTGAGATGTCGGCGCAAGGGGCATGAGACACTGTGAGCGCCCGGCGCTAAAGGGTTAACAAACAGATCACCAAGTCCCTCTATAAGCTCGCCAAGTCCTACCGAACGGTGGAAGTCCGTATCGTAGGACTCTGCGAGGAGCTCACCAATCTAACAAACTTTCTGAATACGGTGGACAAGACTTTGAGGAGATATGGCACCCTGGATTTTGCCCTCGTGGAGAAGGAGCTGTGGCGGGAGATTGACCAGTCGTTGGTCAACTGCGAGCTGTCGCTGAACGACCTGGGAAAACTGGTCGAGAGGATCAAGAGGCACGCCCACACGAAGGGCTTTGCCTGGAAGACTCGAACGGTAGCGGACCTGGCCGTCTACGATGGCGAGCTGGCTGCGTTCAGAGACAAGATCCACAAGTCCAACTCGGCTTTACAGACCATTCTCAGTACTATCAATGTGTTCGTATGATCCCATCTGCGTCTGTATACTAGGCATCTGTCTGTACGCCTTGCTGACAACAGGTCGCCTCTAGGTCGCTGTCTCTGCGAAGCAACACGTCGCAAGCCAAGATCCTGACCGAGCTGAGTACGCTCAAGCTGTCTATTGAAGCAGCACTCCGAGTGTCTCGTCTGCCGGTCGGCGGATTCTCCCAGCACTTTATCTCTCTCCCTGATGCCCGTCTATGCCAGAATCTGTGGCACCTGGCCGAGGCGGCAAAGCAGTTTCACTCTGCCGCTTCTTCGACTGCTAGTACCGTCAGGGCAGATGACAGCAATGCTTCCGTCCGCCAGCTCTCCAGGACGGGTTCCAGCCTCGCTGGCGACTTCCCTCCCATCAGACGCCAGTGGGTTGAGCAGTGCCTCCGGCAGGGACGTTGCCAGTCTCCTGAGTTCGCTACGCCTGTTCTATCCAAAGCAAGGACGAATCCAGAAGAGTTAAGCGACCAGAAGAAATGGACGTCAGACTCGCCGGCCCTGGCGTCAGACTCGGCGCCACAAGTCTGTGAACAACGTCGTTCAGACGAAGAAACGGAAGACGAAGAGGAAGAGGAGGAGGAGGACGATGGCGAGGACTGTTCAGACTTTGACCAGTACTACATCTCTGGCCTTTACGAGCTCGCCAATGAAAGCATCAAAGCACTCGACTTTGCCAACGCAGCACGCCTCCTGAGCCGCTTCCTCTCCAAGGCCACCGCCTCAACCGAGGCGGGCGTCGCGCACAAGCCCACACGCACGACAAAGATCCAGCTCGCCATCTGCCACTTTCTCGAGGGTTCCTGGCAAAAGGCCGCGCCGCTGGTGACGGAGCTCGCCCGCTCGAAAGCCGGCCGGAACATGGTCGTGTGCAACCTCCTGCACGCCCTGGCCATCGCATACCTCGCCCAGGGCAAGACGGATGAGGCGCTCGCCACCTGCCAGCAGGCCTTTCTCGGCAAGAAGCGGCTGTGGAAGAAGCAGGACAGCGACGAGTACTCGACCGAGTACTACGCCTCGCTCGGCCTCCTTCATGTCGTCTTTGACGCCTCCGACGACCCGATCCGAGCAGAGATATTCAAGCGCCAGCTCCCCGCCGACTTTGACTATCACCACTTCCCCGACCCGCGGCTCTTTGTCGCCCAGCACCAGACCCTTCTCAGGGCTTTGTTCCTGCTGCCACCGGGCGAGACTGCCGCGCCGCTCGTCTTCGAGGGCAGCGCTGAGCCCGGCAAGCGCGTGAGGGGTTCGAGGCGGGGCGGAAGCTCGCAGGATGTCTCGACCATCGAGACGGACGCGATTCCCTTTCGCGGCGACGCGGACGACGAACTGTCGCCAATATCACCCCAGGCCGTCAAGAGGGGCATCAACCGCATCTTCGGGCGCATGATCCGGCGCACGTCGAGAGAGGCGCTCGACAGCCCCGGCAGTCCGAAGCCGGACTCATTCCACTCAAACGGTCTCACGCGCCACCGAGTCAAGCCAGCAAACACGTGGACAAACACCAAAAAGCTCCGGACGGTCCTCAAGAAGAGACGGGTCGTCAATCCCCCGCAATGGCGACGACAGGACAGCGCGGAGGGTGAGTCGAGCGGCGGCGAGTCCACGCCGCTGCAGGATGACGGGGCGTTCACGACGACGGGGCGGTTCTTCTTCGCGGGAGACGAACAACGCGGCGCCCCTGTCTTCCGCGCCGAGCTCGCGGATACGAGTAGACCGCCCGAACTGGGATGTATGGCCACGATCCCTGCCAAGGCCCTCGAGGAACCGAGCTGGCAGGCATATAACCCGTACCGGAAGCTTGATACCTCGCGTTCCATCAGAAAGGCCAAGTCGAAGCCGACACTCGCAGTCCAGCTTCGGCC
>NW_003315037.1:2526481-2528869 GCF_000150825.1 Verticillium alfalfae VaMs.102
CGCGACATTGACAATGCCATCAAGGCAATCTCGAGCAAAGAAGCACAAAGGACGCAGACATCGAAGACTCGGGCTACGAATCGGCAGGGAGCTCCTCCCCACAAAAACTAGCAGCGCCAGAGGCGGGCGACATTTATTCATCCACTCCGGCGAGAGAAAAGGGGTTCAAGAAGCATGATGTACCGCAGCTGCCACAGCCGGTTCCCTTCGCAAAGACAGGGCCGCCGCCGTCGCCAGCGCAACCGACGGCGATTACGTGGAGTCCCGGCCTAACGCGTTCGCGAGAACCGCCGCCATCGACCCGTCCGACAACGGATCTCTGGAACTCTATCTTCATACAACTCAAAGAACCAGAAAGAACGTTCAAAGGACCCATGGAAGAGTATGCAACCAAGAGCACCATCAAAAATTTCAAGACACTCGATGAACTTGCGAGATCATACGAGAAACCACGGAGGGCACCAGACATCTATAACCAGGCTGGAAACGGCGCGCAGCAAAGGTCGTGGGTGCAGTTTTCGGCGCGATATCTGCCTGGAGCGAATAGGGGAGGCTCGAAGACACCAATAGGTGCCCTGTATCCGAACCTCAGGAGACCATGGCCATGACAAGGCTGGTGATGCGGGATAAGGATGCACCTTTTCTTACTAGTTTCATCTTCTTGTCAGTTTTTCACGTGCAGTACACGAAAGTAATGGAATCCTGTCACCGCGCCTTGAGTTAGCAACGCCTCAAGAATGAAGTGTATTCAAAACCAATACATTTAATATCAGCTGTATGCCAGATCTAGTCCCATATCGCCTAGTGATGCAGACCGCCACTCGTAACCAGAGATCCTCATGCTTGCCCGCCCCATCCGTATATAAACACCGTCTTCATGCAGTCGTGAGTAAGAACAAAGGAAGACGACGAAAAGAAATCAACCAAATACATCCATCTCTGGCCAGATTTACGGCTCAGCCTCGTCGTCTTCAGAGTGGTCCTCAGTGCCCACCCAGTCGTCGCTTTCAAGACCGCGATTTCGGATGCCCATAGTGCCAAGCCAGCCGAGGAAGGCGATGCCGCCGAAGACTCCCCAGGCAAGAGCCTCGCCCTTGGGACGAACGTCGATGGCGATCGTGAAGAGTCCGCCTGAAACAAAGGGACCAATACTGCGGCCAGCAGCGGACAGAGATTGAGCGATGCCATTGAGAGTGCCGAGAGTGCCGTGTGTCGGTGCACAATTAGTAATCTTGATGTGTTAGCCGTGCGTCTCGTGGCATGAGGGGAAAGTGGTATACTGACTAAAAGCATGACGCTTGATAGTCCACCAACAGCGCAGATGTTTTTGAAAACGAGAACGGCAATCAGTTCAGCATAGAGCCATGCTTGACCAGTTCCAATTCCGAAGAGTGGCTTGTCATCCTTGTAGCCAATCCAGGGCATGAGAAGCATGCTGACGGCGAGTCCCAATAGGGCAATGCGGTAGCTCCCCAAGTTGCCAAGTTGCGCCTTGAGATGCTGAAAGATGAAGGCCTGGAAGATGATAGTAGCGACACCCGCCGCACTCAGACAGACACCGATGGTGCTGGGCGACAGATCGCGACCGGCGGGGGTATCGGCGTTGGCGAAAATAGGATACAAACCATTGAATGAGATGTTCGAGAGCTGGAAAACAAGATACGTCAGAAGAACAAGGATGGTGTTGCGGCTTAGAATCTGGCGCCATGACGTGTGCTCGTCTCCGTGCTTGGTATCCTCATCCGTGCCATCTAGATCAGAGGAATGATGCAAAAGGCCTTGGCCCTCTCCGGCGTGCCCTTCGTCATCCTCTTCATCGTCCTCATCGTCGTGCTCCACGACAGCGCGCGATCCTTGTCGAGGCCAACGCGAGCTCCAAGAGTTGCGTCGCGGCTCGGTCGAGCCCCATATCTTGGACCAGGCATTTCGAAGCCACTCTGGAATCCAGGCCTCGTGGGCGTCGTCATGGGCGCTCTCCAACGTCTCCTCGAACCAGATGCCAACGACAACGACACTGAACAAAAGAAGACCAGCGCTGATCAGGTTCGGGGCGAGGTAGGGATAGGTTGGCGTGAGCTTGCCGACGAGAAGGCCTCCGAATGCAGGGCCAGTGATGCCTCCGAGCGAATAGATGACGGGGAGCCAGGTAAAGGCCCTGCTCTGATTTGAGCGATCCGTGACCTCGCCCAGCACGGTTGGCACGACGGCAGCATTGCCGTTGAGCATGCCCATGGCCACATGGACGACGATGATCTGCCAGTATGCCTTGCAGAAGCCGAAGGCCACGAAGCAGCCCATCAACATGAAGGTGCCGAGCACCATGGTGGGTTTTCTCCCCACGACGTCCGACAGGTATCCCCATAACAGGTTGGTTGACAGCTGGCCAGC
>NW_003315037.1:2534777-2544649 GCF_000150825.1 Verticillium alfalfae VaMs.102
TTCGAATCGTGAGGCGAAAGCCCTGGGATGGGAACGCAGTGTTGGTGGGCACTCAAGCGCGTTGCCGCATGATGGTGACAATGGCAGAGTCTGATGGATCAACTTGTCGTCGTTTGTCAAGGTGGAAAGGTGAAAAATCAGAAAGACGAGGAATGAAGGCGAGCGAAATCGCGCGTGCGGGGATCTGATCGTGCCTGCCGTACCTTGCCTCACTCAGATTGATGGTGGCGGGCGGGCGGGCGGGCAGCAGCGGTTGACCCTCGGTCTTGCCTAGGTCCTTACCCCCAGGCTGCTGCCAGGGACTCAGGTCACTGGACGAGGTGCCCGTGTGGCGGATGCAGCAGGTGCGAGCGGGTTCGGACGCGGGTGGGTGGCACTGGCAGTGGTCTGGTCAGAAAGCTCCGGCGTCGATGATGTGCAGCGATAAGCAGCAGATAAGGGTGTGGGGAAAGAACGACCGGGGTTGTCTCCGGTGAGACTCGGCGTACCGCCAATGGCTGGTGTGTGCAGCCTCACTTTGCATTCCTGCATTCTACCAGATGCGGACCTTGCCTCGCGGGGCCTTGCTGACTTTACCCCCGTTCTTGCTCTTGATCATCACAAGTCCCACAGGCACTGTCAACGGCACATCCCAGGCAGCGTCAAAACCAAGGCACAATCACCATCTCAGGGCCGTTGTCATTAGATATTTCACTCACCGCTATCCGTCGGGACCACCGACACACATGCACCTTGCTGGCTTGATCACCAGACGACAATTCCATGGACCCGTGACACAGACACACTACTCACCAACTGAGCGAGGCTGAGACACACAAGTCATCTTCTTTTTCTCTAGTTTCAAACACGTCCAGCCAACGAATTAACCATTTGGTATCAATGTATTTATTCTTCTCTTTTTTTTTTGGAACAAAATTCAACCCGCTACACCAATGCTATTGACCCACCCTTTGCCTCAGTAGTACACACGCAGGAACTCGACCAGCGCCATCATGGCCATGGCCTGGCCGTACGCATGCTCGTCCTCGGAATGTCCTTGTAGTGCTGCAGTCGTGCCCATGCCGTGCCGAACGACGTGTGAGCAGCTCGCCCTCGGGCTGATGTTGTCAATGACAAGCGTTGACGGCCTTGATGGCCGTGGCCTCGTACTCCTTGCCGATGTACCTCTTGCGCTGGGCCTTGAGGATGCCGTAGGCGAAGCCGGCCGTCGCGCTGGCCTCGACGTAGGAGCCCTCGTCCTGGGAGACGTCGAGCAGCGTGCGCCAGAGCCGTCAGCCTCCTGCAGCGGCACGAGCGCCGCGGCCTGCGCCTCGAGCGGTGTTGAGGAGGTGGTAGCGCAGCGGGTCGTCCTTGGGCAGGTCGACAGCTCGACAAACTCGGGGATAACAATGGTCAGCCACGCGTTGCCGCGCGCCCAGCGGGCACGCGCAAAGTGGTGGCCCGCCGCCGGAAAAGTCCAGCCGTGGAAGAAGAGGCCCGAGGGGGCGTCGAAGAGGTACTGCGTGTGCAGGAGGAACTGCCTCTTGGCCTCAGCCACGTACTCGGGCCGGTTGAGGACGAGACCAATCTTGGCCAGCGGCATGACGGTCATCATGAGCGTGTCATCCCAAAGCTGCTCGTCGTTGATCTCGAGGTAGGTCGTGTGCTGCATGCCGCCGTACTTGGTGCGGCCGAGGTCGTGCATGGCCCACTCGGCCCAGCTGTCGAGCCACGGCACGTACGTCTGGTTGCCCGTCTTCTCGTAGACAAAGGCCAGGGTCAGGAAGACGGCCATGGTGTTGATGTTCTTGCCCTTGTGGCCCTCGTCGAAGCGGTTCTGGAACCAGTCCTCGATGATCTTGAGGAACTCAGCATCGTCGGTCAGCTCATAGTACTTCCAGATGCCGTACAGGCCGACACCGTGCGTCCACTCCCAGTCGTTCCAGCCCTTGGTGTCGATGATGCGGCCGTCGGCCAGGGTCATGAGGAACTCGCCAGTCTCATCCTTGATGTTGACGAGATCGTGGATGAGAGACCGGACCTTGGCGTGGATGTCGGCCGACTTGAGGCCGTGGAGCTCGAGAGGCATGATGGTGGTGAGATTGGGGATTGGCGGTTGGCAGTAGTTGGTTTTTGTTTGTAGCGATTCTTGCTGTACTCCTTTTTCCTCAATGCGTTTCAGCTTTGGGGAGATAAGAATATTCTCTTTGGTCTAGTACTGTCAATATCAAACAATGAAGGCTGGATGCGTGGCACATAGCCTTGAAGGCCCTTGCCATCGGTGCAGAAGAACTCACCTCGTAACGACGTTTCTCACGATGATGGCATCAAACACGTTACAACCTTCCGATATGAAGAAAGAAGGGTGGGCAAGAAAAAAAGATTCGGCTTCTCGGCACAAGTTTCGTCGACGTGTCTGGACAGAATCGAGGAGAACACGCGCCGGCAGGACGGCACTGGCTCGATGTAGCAGGCTCGTCAACCTTTATGAACATGCCCCGACTTTGGCGAGTCTGGGGGTGAGGGGCACGTCGAGACCCCTCCTTCTCGGGGGCATGGGCCATTGGCGTGCGAGTGGGGAGGCCCTCGGACTGATGCAGGCCGAGTGGGAGACGCCTCGCCGCCCCCTGGTGCACCAGTCGCACAAAGGGCTTACGTCCTGGTATTGGCAGTTGGCTAGTGCATTCACGAAGCCACGGGACTCCCGGTCTCTTCTCTGCATGCTACCGAGCCTTGGGGGGGGACAGGTTAAGACGCACGGCATGGCCAGAAGGTCACTGGCTTGATGGCCGTTGCCATTCTTTTCGGCATGAATTGTTATGCACCGGCTATTCTCGCCAATGAGAGAACGGTGCAAAGGCCCCCAAGCAAATGATCCCCCCCCGAAGCCCCCCCCGAAGCCCCAAGTTTTTACCCCTCGTTTTCTCTCTCCGTGGGGGTCTAATGAAAGCTCGGTGTGGAAAACTCCACGATGTCCACTGCGTTTCCCCTCATCTCCTCACCATCTGGTAAATTGGTCCAGTGAAAAAGCATTCATCTCCCCCACCGTCTTACCCCATCGGGGAAGGGTTGTGGCTCATGCTCAGCCACATGAGCACCAGCGACGATGAAGATGCCCCGAGGTTCCCTCTTTGTCCCACTCAACAGCACAGGTACATAAGTATGCCTCGTGTGCTGGCCCTTTCTTTCATCGCATTTTGGCAGAACTCGGTCCATGAGTCTCCGGTTGTCGGCAGTTTGCCGGTGAATGCTTCATACGGGATCATGTGGCTTCCGGCGACTTCGGACGCAAGCACACTTTGTGTGGCCTGGAGTGACTTGACAAAAGCGCCCATGATCAGTCTCCTCTGCCAGTCTGGGAAGCAACTCAGCACGGATGATGCGGAAAAGCTGGCTATATACCGCTGTCGGCCGTCTTTCAGATGGAAAGAATTGCGACTGAGGTTGGGTCCGAGTGGCGATTCGGGAACCCGAGACGTACTTACAATCGAAGCGATGAATTTATGAGACGAGAAATTTTCTCCTCCTCCTCCAGGTTGCAAGATCATTCTGGGTTCGAGACCACCGACCCAGGAGAGTCGCGGCAGTCCTGACTGGAAGCATCCAACAACACCCAACACATCTCCATCAAGGCGTGGAAAGCGGGCATCGTGGAATGACATCTAGTTATCACTCACTTCAGCTACGGACCACGTTTCTCGTGATGATGTGAAGGGATGCCCTCCACCACGTCGGAGGAGGGTAGATACTCCGCGATCCGGCCAAAAAAGGATCCAAAGAGCCCTAGTCGGCTATGGCGCGCGACTGGCTCGGGTAAACGGTCTTTGGTTCTCGTTAGGTCTAGCGTGCCATCGCTGCGCTGAACCGCTCAGCATAACAGCGAGCGGCCATCGGCCCTTGGCCGACACCGATGTGCTTGGAATCTGAAATGGAAAAGAGAGGGGGTTCCCCAAAATGAGTGACGTTGCATCGAATTTGTTCTTGGCACACTGGAATCACGACGGGGGAGCCAAGCAAGCCACAGCCAGCAAAATTGAACCGGTGACGTTGATGGCACAGATAACCGAGAAGACCCTAGGAAAAGAGAACGAGGAAGCAAGAGAAATTTAGGAGAGAAAAGCCACGATGACGACGGGGTCCTTTCACTGGTGGAAAGGGTCGGCTCACCAGTCTATGCCGACATCCGACCACCTCGCCCTCGCCCGTCAAGCTTCTGCCAAGCAATCGGCACGGGCACCCTTCCCGCCTAGATTGCTTCCTCTTGTGACCAGGGGCCAGGGGGTCACGGCACAGCCAAAGAGCCGCAGGGCCATCACCAAGAGCCGCAACTCGGGACAAGAGCCTCAATGTTGGACTTGCCCTCACCACCAACAACGCATTCACCCCTCGGGAGCCACGGACAGGCGGAATAGGAGTTGCAAGGGCAACACCACGATCCGAGAGATCCGATTTCGTGTTCCTGTCAACACGTCTCACGCCCCCTACTGACCCGACCTGGCGTTACCAGCCGTTGCAGGTTGACTCGCCGCTCTGCCCGGTCGACACACCACGACACGTCGTCTGCGAGCTGGGGATCGACACGGCATCCCCGCTGTATTTTCGTCTTCGGCTGAATGATACCCCTTGGTTCCACCGTCGAGTCTCGCTGGGCAGCCAATCCAGCCGTCCGTCCCCAAGATCTCTATCTCTCTTCATGAGTGAATTAGCTCTATCCCCGCGTGCAACCCCATGGCACCAGTGAAGAAATCTGGAGTCGCTCGTCTCCAGACCCATGCCGTCCACGCTGCACTCGGGTTAATGTCACTGCCAGCGCTATGCCTCTCTTTGATTAGATTCGCATCCAGGGCGGTCGTGAAATGGGGTGGTTGATTTGTTTTAAAAAGACGCTGGCCCATGCTTACTTTGACGTGATTTTTTAATGAGCAGGACTTTGACAGTCGAGGAATACGATCGAGGCTTTTCTTGCTTGCTTCCACAAAGTTGAAGACTTGCTTCACTCCTTGACCCAGAAGGATCTCTCCTCGACAACGCCCATCTCATCTCTGATTTCTCTCGTCGAGCCCCTCGTCCACAGATTCGCCCAACATGACCTCCAACGAGGCTGGCGACAACAAGGCCACCATTTCTCAACACGAGGATGGCACAAACCCGGCTGTCAACCCCACAGCCAGGCCGGACACGATCAACGACGACCCCGAGACGCAGTCCGTCGACATTGACACCAAGCAAGCCAACACGCGTTATGGCGAGATCGACAGGGAGCTGGCCAACTATGTCAACGCTGAACGTATCGAGATCTCGCCCGAGCGCAGCGACGAGCTCCGCCGCATGATCGACAAGCGCGTCCTCATCGTCATGATCTTGACGTACTTCCTCCAGGCCATCGACAAGGGCACCATGTCCTTCTCCTCCATCATGGGACTCCCCGAGGACACTGGTCTGGTGGATGCCGAAGGCAAGCTGGAGCAGTCGGTACGTTGTTACGGCATCACATTGAAAATCCCTCTTCTGCTCGCATCGCTAACGCCGCCACTGGGCATTTGTAGTATTCCTGGCTGACGACGTGTATCTACATTGCCGTTCTCATCGTTGAATACCCCCAGAACTGGCTCATCGCCCGCGTCCCCATCGCCAAGTACCTCAGCTTCTGCATCGTCGCCTGGGGCATCACGCTCGCGTGCCACGCCGCCTGCACCAGCTTTGAGGGCCTGCTCGTCGTCCGCACGCTGCTCGGTATCTTTGAGTCGGTCTGCCAGCCTGCCTTCGTCATCCTGTCCGGCATGTGGTACCGCCGCGAGGAGCAGGCTTCTCGCGTGACGTACTGGTACGCGCCCACTCTCCCATCCCCCACCTTGGCTTTTCCCTTTCCTTTTTCTCTCTTTTCTCGCTCGCTAACAAAAGGGGGTCCTCCAGGTACATGATGAACGGCGCGCAGCAGATTGTCGGCGGCCTGCTCGCCTACTGCTTCAGCCTCATCAAGACGGGCCCGCTCGCGTCGTGGCAGTGGCTCTTCCTCACGTACGGCGTCATCTCGGTCATCTTCGGCCTGTGGGTGGGCTTCTGGATGCCCGACTCGCCGATGCGGGCGCACTGCTTCACGGAGGCGGAGAAGCACGAGATGGTCGAGCGCGTGCGCGACAACCAGACGGGCATCCAGAACAAGACGTTCAAGCGGCACCAGTTCGTCGAGGGCCTGACGGACCCGCAGGTCTGGGGCTACTGCGGCATCGCCTTCTGCACGACGCTGCCGACGTCGGGCCTCGGCGCCTTCGCCAACATCATCATCAAGTCGTTTGGCTTCAGCCTCATCGAGACGCAGCTGCTGGCCATGGTGCTGGGCTTCTACATCATCATCGTGCTGCTGAGCTCCGTGTGGCTCGCCAAGCGCTACAGCCAGAACTCTGGGTCATGCTCGTCTACTGCCTGCCCTCGTTCGCCGGCACGGCCGTGCTCATGACGGTGCGCAAGGGCAGCATGGGCACCAACGTCGGCCTGCTCATCTCGTACTACATCACCCTCTCCTTCTGGGCCGCCCAGACGCTCGCCCTGTCCCTCATCTCGCGCAACATTGCCGGCCAGACCAAGAAGACGGTCGCCGTCGCCATGAACTTCATCTTCTGGGCCGCCGGCAACGCCGTCGGGCCCCAGGTCTTCCTCCAGCGCGACCAGCCCCGCTACCTGATCGCCTTTTCCACCCACATGGGCTGCTACGGCCTGCTCGTCCTCATCATCATCGCCCTGCGCTTCCACCTCGTCCGCCAGAACAAGAAGAGGGACGAGCTGGCCGCGTCGGGCGTCGCCGAGGCGAGCCCCGACTTTACGTCCCACGCCTACGAGGATCTCACGGACAGGGAGAACCTGGCGTTCCGCTACGTGTTCTAGACTGGAGCAGTACGGGATTGAATCCTTTTCTTTATTTACTTGTTTTGGAAATTCTGTAGCATAGACATTACTAGAGCAAGAACTTAGACAGAGTGGGATGGTGTTGTGTGTACGACCATGGTAGAAAGTGGTTCCGGCACCGCTGGAAGCAACGGGACATGGTGATGATAGGGGGCGTTTTGTGAGCGCAGTCATGACATGATGAATTGAATGGTTCTTCTCTTCTGTGATTGATGTTACCCATGCACCATGCCAAGCTTGGAATCTCCTTGATTGTCGACGGTACGCACGCCAATTGTCTTCACAGGTGATTTGATCGTAGGATAACCTTGCCCGACATCGGCATGCATCACAAGAGAAATAGACATGATGGTCTCGAGCGACCTATATGGACAATGCGTCAAAGGAGCTTCGCCGTCAACGCCATAAACTCGATTTCAGATCAAATGACAACCCAAACCTACTCCTATCTTCACATTGCTGCGCATGTGAGCCTTCTCACTTCAGCCAGCCACCAAGTCCATCATGTTACACCAAGCTGCGCCAAACGAGACCGCTCTCTAGTACCACGTCGGGCTGACAGTCCAGTGCCTCAGCATCGTTTCAACGCCACGATTCCACTCCTGCTCAAAATACCCGCAGAGCAGCTCCGCCTCCTCCGCCACTGGCCGTCGACCACCCCACATCTCTGGCCGATTCGCCTCAATGGCAGCGTACACAGAAATCAGACCCCTACACAGTTAGCATCTCGTGGCACCAAGAAGATGTTCTAGTCTCATGACGACTTGATGACTTACTCATCCTGTATCTTGACCAGAATCAGCCACGCCAAGTTCCAGCTCCGGTTCGAATCCGGATCGTTCCGCACAAGCCGGTGCGCGTCGCGGACGACATCGCCGCTGAAGGGATAGGCACGGGTGAGGCCGCGAAGCTCGGTGAGAAGCTGGTTGCTCGAGACGTAATAATCCCAGGCGGCGGTCATGGGGCCTTGGAAGGCAAGAGCATCATCTTCATCTTCACAGGTGGAAGCGATGCGCTCGATTCGGCAGAGCTCTGTCAAGGTGTTGACGCGATGGGTCTCAAGAGAGGTGATGAGTTGCTGAATGGAGGACTAGGGAAGTGGTCAGATGAGGAAGATGTTGTAAGAGTAGACAGGCCGGAACTACTAACGCGAGAGCGATGGCCTTCGCTGCCGCGGGAGTGACGGCTGTACCCGCTGGAGCTGGAGGAGGGCATTGTAACGATGTTATCTGAGAATGGCGCAGATGATATCTGACTGAGCCTTTGCTGAAGGAGCTATCAAGTCACTTCAAAGTCCAAGGTGCTTGCTCGTAGGAGGGTGCTGATGATGTCTGTGTGAAATGTCAAGATGGCAGGAGACAGAGGACGCCGTCTTTATGAAGCGAACAATGAGCGCAAAGAATCTCCACGGCTTCCGGTGAGAAGTTGGCGATGCTGCCTCGACAGCTGGACAGCTCCTGAATCCAACGATAAGCCGCTCCAGGGGTCGAGGAAAGCAGGTGCCGAGCAGTGACCTCCGCGCGTCGTCGCAGTGGGAAGCAGTCAAGTCCCAACGCGTGCGTTCGTGGACAGGGAGGGTGTGTATGACAGATAGGACAAGATGGCAGGCTGAGGTCAGGAGGGTGTCTCGATCCGTCGATAACGAGTGAAAGGCCGACGCAAAATGGAGAATGATGGTGGCCCAAATAGAACACGAGAGGGGCCCAGGTCGACCGCGAAGGACGACCTGAGCCACATTGCTTTGGATCTCAGGAAACCGTGACCCTCGAGCGGCCTGGCGGGGGACACCAAAAACTGCCGTGGGCCTTGGAGCGCGTGGTTGTCTGGGCTCGGTCCCAGTCCCAGCCGTGCTGTCATCTGAAGGAGCCGCATGCCGTACATCGTCATAAACGACGACGCCATTTCGGGACTACTGGACCTCGCACCCAGGCTTGGACACGCGCCCCGGCAGGATGGACCAGGCTGGTGGTGCTTGGTCAACTACGAGAGGCGTGATTCGCGACGAACGGGGTTGCAAGACATTAAACTTCGAGATAGATGGGTTTGCTGGGTCATGAGCATGGTGCCAGGAGGCATTCGCCGAGGGTCTGTAGGGAATAGCGCATCCTGCTTCCTGAGCCACCCCGGACTACGATCCTGCGATTTCGAGCCATTTTTTTCAATTCGCCTGGCACCAACTCGGAGCCGTGATGCGTCGATAGTGCGCCAGTTGTGCCCTGGGGGTCGCGTGGGACATCGTCCCAAAGAAGAGAATAGAAGCGGCAGAGGATTCGGTCCCTGCGCCGCCGCCCGGGAGCAGAGAGGGGCCTGGGCCTAGCTGCGACAGAAAATAGAAGACCCGGGCGTTGGGTGCCAAGGGTCACAGCGGAGACGTGATTTGCGGAGCAGAAGGATGCAGGAGGATGGCGACGAGGGGCCCAGATGGGACCGGAGGATGAATGGCTTTGTCGTTGATTTGGGGGCTATTGTGATGTTAAGATGAAGGAAGGATGGTTGGTCGAGTCGTGCGTGGGGAAGGGGTGAGATCCTACGAAGACCGAGCTAGCTGCCTGCTCCTACTCACTTCTTTTACCTGACCTTACATGTAGCTAGGTGGTGCCTGCCTAGGTACCTTGCCTTGGGCGCCTCGCTCGCTGAAACGGCAGGGGTCTCCCGTAGGGCTGCAGCAGGCCTGCGAACCCAAGGCACAGAGGGCCTCGGGGCAGCTGCACAGGGCAGCCAAAGCCAGGAGGTAAGGTGAAGTAGGTACCTAAGGTAGGTACTTAAGGTAGGTAAGCTGCAGTGCCTCCCTCCCTCACATGCCGAGCGCGCCGCGCCACAACGTGGCGTCTGACAGCCAAAGGTAGACCTGGCGAGTACATATGGACGTAGGTACGACCAGGAGGACACGACGACGTGCACACAAAGGCATCTCACATACAGGTTCCCAGGCATTGTGAGCAGGCAGGTGAGGGCTAGGATTGCTTCAAATTATTTCCAAAATGTCATCA
>NW_003315037.1:2544977-2548227 GCF_000150825.1 Verticillium alfalfae VaMs.102
TCTCATGTCCTTCTCCGTGTCTGGGTACGAGAGGTACAGCTGAGGGACAACCTTGCCGGCCACCTCGCCCGTGTTGGACACCTCCACCGTCACGGTAGCGTACGTCTCCCAGAGATCGGGGTTGCCGCCCTCGTCGCCGCCGGCGCCCGAAAGCGGGTGGGGCGTTTCGTACCCGTCAGGGTAGGGATACACTCCCTGCTTGATATCGTCCACCTTCTCAAGGTACGGGTAGTTGTAACGCTGCAGTCGGCGGATGTTGTCGGGCCACAGGGCCTCCTTGGGATCGGGAATCTTCTCGTCAAAGCTGGGCGCCTTGACAGCGTCAGAAGGCCGCGGCGAGGGCAGCGCCGACTTGTCCTTGACAGTCTTGACCTTGATGTCGGAGAACTCAAAGGTGGTGTACGATAGACCAAACCCGAATTCGAAGCGAGGCTCAATGTTGTACTTGTCAAAGTGACGGTAGTCAATGTAGAGGCCCTCCGAGAAGTCCTGCTGGGGGTTGACGCCGTTGGGCAGGTACATGATCTGGCCTCCGGCTCCGAAATCCTTTAGAGACTTGGCAATGGTGTAGGGGAGGTGACCGTTGGGGTTCACGTCGCCGAAGACAACCTCAGCGAGAGCGTCTCCGCTCTCCTGGCCGGGAAGGTTGGCGTAGAGGACGGCCTTGACAGTGGGAAGGTCGATGAAGGCCTCGAGGTCGACGGGGCCGACTGAGTGAATGACCACAACGGTATCGCCCTTGCCGCTACCGCAGTTTTCGGCAACGTGCAGGATGAGGTCGTCACCGCCCTTCTGCAGGAACAGGTCGTTGCGATCGCCGCCAACGCTGCCCCATGCGAGGAAGCCCTCGCCGGCATCGGCATTCGCAAAGACGAAGCAAACATCCTGGTCCTTCAGAACCGAAGGGTTCTTCTTGTAATAGTCAAGCTTGTTGTCCAGGTGCTCGGTCACGACAACCTTGTCGTCGTTGAAACCGTTCTTGAGAGAGTCGACGGGCGTGAGAAGGTACGGGAATTCGGCGGATCCGCTGCCCCAGCCCTCGCCGAGGGTGCCTTGGTTGCAGCCGCGATCCTTGCAGTAGTTGGGTCCCTTGCCAGGACCAGCATCCTCGCCGAAAATGCCAACTTTGAGCTTACCATCGTGGCGCCTCGTCTTCTGGGTGCCAATCTCGCCATCCTTGCTGATAGGGAGGACGCCGTCATTCTTCAGCAAAACAGTGCCTTCGGCGGCGACCTGACGAGCAATATCCTTGTGATCCTTCAAGACCTCGACGTACTTGTTCACCTCAAACTCCTCTTGCGGGGTGTTGCTGCCAGGCGCGAGCACGCCCATCTTGTCGTCGGTCCAGGAGGAAAAGTTGGGAAGCTCGTCCGGGTAGAGCTCCTTATCATCCTGGCCGAGTTGGTACCAGGAGGCAACGACACGAACGACCATGTCGTTGAGTCGGCTGAGGGGAACAGAGCCGTTGAGCACAGAGCGCGTCAGAGAAGATCCCCAGAGCGACTTGCCGTCCTCCCATAGAAGGCCATCACCGGGCATGGTCATGTCGAGACCAGACAAGGCACTTCCGACGCCGGAACGCTGGGCCAGCCAGTCGGACATGACAAAGCCCTGGAATCCCATCTCGTCCTTGAGGAGGCCGTTCATGAGCTTCGAGTTGTCACAGGCGTAGCTGTTGTTGACCATGTTGTACGAGCACATAACACTGAAACGGTTAGCCTGAAATGCAGACAGGAAAGGAGGGGAGCATGGCGAAAAGAAGCAGTCTGGCTGGCATACCTGGCGACGCCGGCCTTGATCGAGTCAGCAAACGGCCACGCATAAAGCTCGTGCATGGTGCGGTCGTCAATGTTGGATGAGAGGGCATTCGGGAGACCCCACTCCCAGCTCTGACGGAAGTGCTCCTGTTCGTTCGCCACAAAGTGCTTAATGGTGGCCATGACACCCTCACCCTGGATACCCTTGATGGTCTCAGCGGCAGCAATGCCCTGCAGGTAGGGATCAGATCCGAAACCCTCCCAGTTGCGACCACCGGCGGGCATGCGGCCGAGGGGCCCAACGCAGGGACCCAGTAGCACATTGATACCCTTGCGACGCGCCTCGTTGGCGTGGCCCTTGCCGCGGAGGTAGAACAGCTCCTTGTTGAAGGTGGCTCCGGTCGTGATACCAGCGGGCCAGGCGGTTGAGTTGTCGGCGAAGCGGATGCCAAGAGGGCCGTCTTGCAGCTGCAGCTGGGGGAAGCCGACGTTGGTGGCCGGTCCGGTGGTGCCGACAGCAAGGCCCATGCGCCAGCCAGTGCCGGTCGTGATGTTGACCTTCTCGGGCAGGGTCATCTTGGAGACCAGATCGGCAGCCTTTTTGTAGCTTTCGGCCCACGATTTGGCGGTGCCACCTAGGGGTGTTGGGTACCAAGGGGGCGACTGACCAAGGGGCGGCGCGCCCGTGTACTTGTGGTAGACGACGGCGCCTCCGGCGCTGAGAACAGTCCAGAGGGTGAAGATGATGCTCGCGAAGATGATGCAACATCTTGAGCGACCCTTGAAAGGTCTCTTCCACGAGGAGAGTATGCCTGGCCGGTCGCCCCCCAGGAACGCAGGCTTGGGTTGGTCTTTGGAGTCAAACCCGGACTTCTGTGCAAGGTGTTCCGTGACGTCAATATCTGACTCCGAGTCGTATCCATCATGAGAACGACGAAGCTTGGCCTCGTCTTCATCGAGCAATCGCTTCTGGCTGGCGTCCATGGCGATGGTAGATGGCCAAACAGCTATGAGTCGACGGAAATACGGTAGGGAGAACCGTGTTGTCAAAGTCCTGGATGTTGAGCTTTTTTCTTTGGAGAGACGCTGTCGACTTTACGAGATGGTCAAGTGCCGTACAAGGTTCAGCGTCTGGTTGAACGACTTCTGCCTTGTCGTGTGACAGCGCAGCCCTGTCTCAATGTTTGCCAACCAGGGCGAGGTGACGTGTTCGTCGGTATCGACAAGAGAAAATGCGGTGAGCCTGCAGGACGACCGCAGGATGCTTTGACGCGATCCAATTGATGCTGAGAGAGGGTGGTAGAGGAAAGGAAAGACGAATTGTTTTTTCGACGTGGAGGGAGTCGATGGCCTTTCAAGCAGTCGCAACGTCCTGGGTCCCCGGCGGAAGGAGCTCCCGCCCAACTGGAAGTGGCAGAAAGCTGATGCACTGCGGGGAGAAGCTCCAGCGCATCGATCCCGCTTGACGCTGGAGCAGTCACTGAGCACGCAGG
>NW_003315037.1:2548412-2549758 GCF_000150825.1 Verticillium alfalfae VaMs.102
ACGCCGCCCTTTGCACTGTGATCGACGTTCGTTGCGGCTAAACTTCGCTTCAAGCCGCAGCACAGTGTGTTCCACTTGTAGCCCGTCCTTTAGTCGTCGATCGTTGTCAGTCGTGTCGTGGGACTTGAGGAAAAAGAAATCTGCCCCTCACTGATGCCGGGCATACAACCGTCGACCTACAGTCGAAGATTCCGTTGTTGTCGTTTGGCTTATTGTTCACGAACTCTGATCCATAGACTGGGCCCTCCGTGTCAAACAACCGCTGAGCTTTTAGCGTGGAGGCTTTTAGCTCCACGCTAAACAGACTGGCCGACGATTCCCTTACCCTGACCCCTGAATTATCAGTTCGCTGCTGGCATCTCCCTTTTCCACACCAGCGTTTATGCGAGGCTCGATCAAAGGATGCCAATCAAGAATCGCCAACGGGCTCCAAAAGCCATTGCCCTGGCAATTTGAGAACTTTCCAGGGTCATGGTGATTGCAACCCTGGCTGAGTCATGGAGCAGTGTCTCATGGAGCGCGCTGTTTGACAAGCGTCATGCCGATGAATTGCGCACACCCCCAGTCATGTGGAATATAAACTGTCGGAGGCACTATCGAAGCTCTGAGTCGCTCTACGTTGGTCCAGAAAGAGACGGGCGAGTCACAGAGGCAGCGCTGGGCTGTTCCTTCCCCAGTGTGCTCGCATCGGCATGACTGCGTCCCATTTGGTTTTGCCAGATGATAATGAGTCCGTCCTAACTTCGACACGACGCCAAGGCATCATCAGCCTGCCATGCTATAACACCCTGGCTTGGAATGCGGGCTGTTGATAGACAGCCTGCGCTCTACGGACAAGGACAAAGACGACAGGAGCAGAAAGTTTGAACTCACTGATATCTGACGCCACTGAAGCCCTGAACACGATGTTTCGATCGATGATTTCCAAGTGGAGCCATCGTTCGGCACACCCTCACAGCCAGACCACAGGCGAGAGCCTCGGCGGCAGCGGCAGGCCGGTTCCGATCGGGACGAACTCCTCCATGCTCGGAGGAACCGCTCGTGGAGCAGGTGATGCAATGTCAGCGGTAAGTGATTGCTGGCTAACAGCCCAGGTGGTCTATCTGCAAAGAGCGGCAGGAGAGGGGGAAATGACGTTTGACAGGCAGACGTCGCGGCTCACGATAACTACGACACCATGAACCCAGGCCAACTGATTGTACGCCGTAGAGATCGAACACTGTGGTGGGTGATCAGGCGGCGCTCATCGCCACATCTTCTGTTGAGGCGTTGCACGTGCGGGAGTCGGGACCTGCGTATCCTGCAAGTGCAGTGACGACACTGAGAGCAAAGACCGAATTCAGTCC
>NW_003315037.1:2549858-2553125 GCF_000150825.1 Verticillium alfalfae VaMs.102
ACAGATAAGTGTACAGATAACAACAAACATGGACACACCCGTCCCTCAATTTCTATTCAAATGGCGGGATAATACAGGTGATACGATGTACCTTGTGAGAGATGCCCAGGCGTAAAAGCAGCTGTCGGCATATATGAGGCATCGCTGTGCGACCTCAAGGGATGTGAAGCAGAGATACATGGCGCATGGATTTCCTTAATTAATCAACGTTCTCGGATATTGTTTGCCCTAAGGCTTGGCCTCCTACCAAATATCTTGTGTTCTCGCACATTCAACATGTCTACCTATGATTTAGAGGCTCAGTTGACGGGACTAGGGATGACAGGTGAGCATTACTTCACAGCTTTTTACGATCAGAGAAGGTTCTCTTGGCTAAAAAAAAGTTCAATTTGCTGAAGCTCATTGCGGGAACTCGAATACGTTGACAGGAGTGTACCACCACAACATTGGATCTGCTGTGACTGTAAGTCACGGACACCGCTTCTGCAGGGCATGCACTGACGTTCTGAGATAACGAGGCACCGCAGGGTTATCCCAGGCTGGCCCGCTACATGGCCACAGCGGAGAACTTGAGCGTATTCCGCCAGTTTCGATACCTGCAAACGCGCATCATGTTGCAGCTGCAGGACGAGCTGCGGGAGCTCGAGACACTACTGTACAGGCTTGACGAGAGAGACCGCGAGTTCCCCGGCATGTTGCGGAGCAGAGAATACTGCGACAAGAGATCCCGAACCAGGAAGATGCTGCTGCACCGGACCCGGAGGAAGTGGATGGACTACGGTATAAGTAGAAATGCCTTCGTTCGGTATGTCCGTGCTAATCAGACACCAGCCGAATTCATAGGGAAGACCAATGACGTTCGATCGTTGACGAATGCCTCGAGATACCAGCTGGGATATCTGCGCAGTTTCTTCCGCCCACGTCCTCCCATAGACGGCAACGAGAACTTTCTCGTAGCTGACGGGGACCTGAAGAGCGTCAGGCCGGACGGAGACGGCGTCTGGCTGGATGAGGTACTGCTGTACTTGATGATCAGATATGAGTGTCGGCCCCTGAGGGTGAGCAGCCTGGAAAGCTTGAGCCAAGGAAAAATTGCTGATCTGAGTCGATTGTTGCCAAGTGGCTGTTTGGGTCCAAGGTGAGCCGTACCAAATTCCCCATTTTGCGCACCTGAGAGATCTCAAGAATAACTTCCTGGCTCTAGATCAGCCAGATAGATGACGACCAAAGACAAGATGCACGTCAAAAACAAACACGAACCGAAAAGCCGGCCAGCGCGACAGTCCCGAGCTCGACAGAACACGTCGAGCAGCAACACGGACAACGGACGACTCGCGCGAGTCAGAGGAGCCCGAGACACACGCTGTACGACAAGGATCGAATCCACGCGTTCACGATGGTCATCCTGATCGGGCTCGTGCTTTGCTTCCTCGCTGGACCTCTGTATCCCCTCTACAGCTGGGTGCAAGGTGAGGTGACGCCTGGGAGGATGGGCATGATCATGGGACTGCAATGCGTGTGTACCTTGCTGTTCGGCATGGTGCTGGCTATCTTTACGAATGCGAAGCGGCATGAGATCTTCACAGCCTCAGCGACGTGAGTGACCCCTCATCGGGGAGGCACGAAGACAAATGGCGACTGACGTGAGACGCGAGCCACAGCTACATGGCCATCTTGGTGGTTTTCATGGGACAAAGTCCAGCGTAGTGGGGCACATGGACTGCCGTTCAAGCGAATGAGAAGCTGCAGATTGATGGATTGTCAGTGTGGATGAAAGCGCACGTCATCCCACGGCTCCAACCCCTCCGAACTGGTCGAAGGGACTTTCACTCGGGATGGAAAACTGACGGATTTCTGATGAGAAAGCAAGAGTGGAGCACATGGCCTGGAAATAATGGGTCCGGAGGGTGTTATCGGAGACGGATGCTTATCAGACGGAGCAAGCGAGACAAAACAGGGAAGGCAAAGGGGAAAAGCCAGGCTTATCGGAGGAGGGGGTCCATGTGATAAGACAAGTAGCGCAAAAGATAAAAAAAAAATCCTTCACATGGACCAAGGGATTGGATGGCGGGGTGTCTTGGGTCGAGGGGCGGGCGAGCAGGAGGAGGGGTACACTTTCCCTTGGTGACCTGCTAGCACCTGCCCTGGATACTCCGCAAGGATCGCTAGGAAGACCCTGACGGTTGCACCTGGCTGCCCTGTACTGCGCCTGACTGATCCGCGCCAGCGCCCAAGCCTGAGCGACAAAAGTACAGAAAAGGGCCTTTGCTCTGTTCCAGATTTTCCCCTTTGCGACCTGACACACTCGGAGCCCAGAGACAGTTGGCTTTTTTTTTTTCTTCCTTTCCTTCTCTCCTGTCTCCCTGTGGCCGAGTTCTCACGACCTCGCCCTCTACACCTCAACCAGACAGACCTGAGTAGCCACAGAATCAGTCTTGCTCTCCCCGCCGATTTCTCAACGCCTCCACAGTCAGATCCAGGTTTTGAACCTGCGATGCCTCACACCGTCTCTCCTCCACCAGAGCCCAACATGACGATGGTGTCGAAGGCTGCGGGCCCTGCCCCGTCGCAGCAAGACGTCTCTGCCTTCATCACTACCATCTTTACCGCCCAGACCTCCAACCAGTCCATCGAGGCCTCCTACGGCCTGTGCGAACTCCTCCTCAACTCGGTCGGCTCCCAGGGCCTCGAGTCTTACGGCGTCCTCGCTGAGATTAAGAAGGCCGCTGCCGACAAGAAGAGCGGCCTTCGTCGCGAGAGTGCCCAAAACCTCCTGGGTGCACTCTTTGAGCGCTTCCCGGCCAAGCAACCTACCAGCGAGACCATTTTCCTCCTCAGGAATGGCGGCATTGTCAACGTTGCCCTCGACGCTCTCGCGGACAAGGGCACTGTCGTGCGGGACGCGGCGCAGTATGGCCTCGATGCTCTGTTTGCCCACCTGAGCCCCGAGGCTCTCGTCGTCGGCCTTCTCCCTGCCCTCTCCGCGTACCTCAGCAAGTCTACCGGCAAGTGGCAGGGCACCGTCGGCGCCTATAAGCTCCTCCAGAAGATGGCCGATAAGGCCAAGCTGATCGTTGGCTCCACCAAAGAGCAGGCTGCCGAAGGCGATGTCCTGCGCGACTCCTTCGGCACCAAGCTCGCTGGCCTCATCCCCATTGTCGAGGCCGGCATGCACGACCTCAAGGCTGAGGTCGGCAAGCAGGCTGTTCAGGCGATGAACTCGCTCACCAACCTTCTTGTCTAACGACGACGTTGCCCCCCGAATCC
>NW_003315037.1:2553518-2558180 GCF_000150825.1 Verticillium alfalfae VaMs.102
CGTGGACTGGCTGGCGAGGCTGCCTTCGTCAAGGAAGGGGGCAACTATGTTGCTGAGCAAATCGCCGAGGATGTCAACCACCGCCACGTTGACCGTGTATCCGCCCGCATCTCGCCCTACTTCCAGACCTTCACCGAAGCCAGCGCCACCATTGCCGACGCTGTGCAGCAGTACTACGTCGAAGAGGACGCCCGTAAATTTGGTGTCCCCGAAAGGGAGGATGACGGCGAGACTGAGATCGTCAACGCCGACTTCTCTCTTGCCTATGGTGGCATGCTTCTGCTCTCCCACACCAACCTTCGTCTCCTCAAGGGCCACCGCTACGGTCTTTGCGGTCGCAACGGTGCCGGCAAGTCCACTCTCATGCGTAGCATTGCCAACGGCAAGCTTGAGGGCTTCCCTCCCCAGGATGTTCTCCGTACATGCTACGTCGAGCACACCAGGGCGAGGATGCCGAGATCAGCATTCTCGAGTTTGTGTCCAAGGACCCTGAGATCGCTACCCAGGGTCGCGAGAAGATTATTGAGGTTCTTGATGAGTTCGGCTTCCCTCTGGTCCCGAGGGCAGGCAGTCGCACAAGGTTGGCTCCCTGTCAGGCGGATGGAGATGAAGCTTGCTCTGGCTCGCGCTATGCTTGCCGCGCCGACGTCCTCCTGCTCGACGAACCTACTAACCACTTGGATGTTGCGAACATTGCCTGGCTCGAGAATTACCTCAGTCTCACACCGACATTACTAGTTTGATCGTGTCCCACGACTCTGGATTCCTCGACACGTCACGACCGACATCTACCACTACGAGCCTGGCAAGAAGCTTGGCCACTACAAGGGTAACCTCGCTGCCTTTGTCGAGGTCAAGCCCGAGGCTAAGAGCTACTACACGCTCTCGGCCTCTCAGGTCCAGTTCAAGTTCCCTCCCCCGGGAATTCTTAGCGGCGTCAAGTCCCAGACGCGTGCCATTATCCGCATGTCCAACGTCTCGTACGCCTACCCTGGATCTGACAAGCCGTCGCTGTCGGAAGTATCGTGCCAGCTCTCGCTCTCTTCCCGCGTCGCCATCATTGGTCCCAATGGTGCCGGAAAGTCCACTCTGATCAAGCTGCTTACGGGCGAGACAATTCCTACTACCGGAAAGGTAGAGAAGCACCCCAACCTGCGTATTGGCTACATCAAACAGCACGCTCTCGAGCACGTCGAGATGCATCTCGAGAAGACCCCCAACCAGTACTTGCAGTGGCGTTACGCCAACGGTGACGATCGTGAAGTCTTCCTCAAGCAGACTCGCATTCTCTCCGACAAGGACCGTGAGCAGATGGACAAGATGATTGATCTCGGTGACGGTAAGGGCGGTCGCCAGCTTGAGGCGCTCGTTGGTCGTCAGAAGTGGAAGAAGACATTCCAATACGAAGTGTAAGTTTAATCGCCTCGTCAAGCATTGCGGTCCACTAACACTTTTCAGCAAATGGCGCAACTGGCTGCCCAAAAACAACAGCCAGGTCTCCCGTGAGACTCTTTCGGAGTGGGGTTTCGACAAGCTCGTCCAAGAGTTTGACGACCACGAGGCTTCGCGCGAGGGTCTCGGCTACCGTGAGCTCCAGCCCTCTGTCATCTCCAAGCACTTCCTTGACCTGGGTCTCGACCCGGAGATTGCCAACCACAACGAAATTGGCTCTCTTTCTGGTGGCCAGAAGGTCAAGGTCGTCATCGCCGGAGCCATGTGGAACAACCCCCATCTTCTCGTGCTCGACGAGCCTACTAACTTCTTGGACCGCGACTCCCTCGGTGGTCTTGCTGTTGCCATCCGCGACTTCAAGGGTGGTGTCATTCTCATTTCCCACAACGAAGAGTTCGTCGGAGCGCTCTGCTCCGAGCAGTGGCTCGTCAACGACGGTCGCGTCGCGCACCGCGGCACTGCTGCCGTCTCCCTCGACCGCTTCGAGGACTCGTCTCGCCCTGGCTCCGGCCCTTACCTCGGGCGTCGCCTCGACGGCGGCCAGCTCGGCCATGTCCTCGGCTGTCAACTCGGGCACCGAAGACAATGGCGACCTCAAGTTCAAGGCCAAGAAGAAGCGCAAGAAGACCAAGAAGGAGATCAAGGAGCAGGAGGTCCGTCGTCGCCTCCGCCACATTGAGTGGCTCAACAGCCCCAAGGGCACCCCTCACCCCGTCGACACCGACGACGAGGCATAGGCGTGCTTGAGGCAGACCGATCGAAAACGTATAAGTACGGTCTCGGATCGTCGAATGCACGAAGGCTCGTGAGATTTGGCCAGACGGCAAAACGGGCCAGCAGTATACCCCCGAACCCGTCACGAGAGATGTTGAAACGAGTGAAAACCAAAAGCGTATGAGGGGCTGGATATCTGGCCAGGACCAGTTGGACAGTCATTTTGAAGAAAAGGCGGGATTGAAGCGGTAGAGTAGGCAAGGGAGAGCCCCCCACCCCCCCGTTGATGGTGGCTACCTAGCTTTTTTTGTTTTGTTCTGTTTTGTTTTGTTTCTATCAGGCAAGACCTCTTTTGTTCTCATTTTGCGAACATGGTCTTGATTTATGCTTCTTCTTTTTCTTCTTGGGTTGCGGGATCACTTCTCCGCCCGCTCTTTCTCGATGATGGCCCGGATAAGAGGGGCCGGATGGATTTCCTTTACCACTCTCCATCCGAACAAACTGGCATAGAGGCGTTTAGCATTAGATGGGCGCGCGTCGTTGTGGCGCAGAGGCATTTTGCCGCGTGACGAAATATAGGGAGAAGATTTTTTTTTTGACTGACATGTTTATAAGCGCCTCCCTTCCCGCCTGATGCCTCGTGTCATGTCCATACCAATTGTGCTGAACGAACCTCACAGGACCATGAGTACGAGTCTGCGTCAATAGTCACACAGGGTTGCGACCGGCTCCTGGACGATACAGAGCAATGTATCACTTTGCGATTACGAATGACAAATTTTCAGAATAGATATGCATATAGAGTAGTCGTCAATTTCTCTGGTTCCTTGGGCAATCTGCCCTAATGATCAACATTCCCGCGCTTTCTCAAGCGCACCATGGCCAAGTCGTCAAGCCTAAAGCTGAGCCTGGCCCCTTATGAACCTCTCGTAAAGAATTAAACTTTAGATAGAGCGATACGGTGCGAAGGAACTCGAGAGTTCTCGTCGTCACTACGTACGTAGCCTCCCCCTCTGTTCGCCGCGTCCTGTCTGCGCGGTGCTAAATATCCAGGTGGTGTCTAAGTGGTTCGTGTAGATGTGCGAAAAAAGGATCAAGTTTCAACCCAACGCCAATGTGGTCCCAGGTCTATAAATCCCGGCATCCCGTCAACGCCTATTCGAGTATGTACACAGCTCAAGCTGTATGCCCCATGAGGCGATCGCGATTCATCATGTCTGGAAAAGGGTTTTTTTTTTCAAGTTGCTTTGCCGTATGTAGGGCGTGTATTGTGCATGTTGAGCCTCGCCTTTACCATGAGAAAGTCATGAGAGCTGGGTTGAGGGCAATGGGTAGGAGGAAATGACTCGCGGCGACAGTGGCCATTGGCAGAATGGCAACGAAGTCGGTAATACGCCAGTCGTGAGGCACGAAATCTGCCACAGCGAGGATGATCATAGCAGCAATAAAGGTCAAAGAGAAGATCATCGAAAATTTGAACTGTAATTGGGCACACGTCAGCAGACTGTTGCAAGGAAAGGAAAGCTGAAGTGAACAATGCCCGCTGATTGGTGCGAGGCCCGGTGCGTGTGGTGAGAGGTGTACTTTCAGCTGCGCCACCAGCGCGGGATAATCGGATGCTTGGGGTAGGGAGAAACTGACCTTCTTAAGAACCTTGGGCACCTCGATGAAGAAGTTGGAGAACTCGGCCTCTTTGGATGTCGCTCCCCAGGTCATGTTGATTTCGAACATGTGCGCCAGCAGAGCCTGACTGACGTGCAGGCTAAGACCACCGAGGAAGATCGCAAGCATAATGGTCCACTTGAAGTTTTCAAAGAGCGACCACAACAGGCTGCGTTCGCCAATACGATAACGCATGACGGCGAGAGCAATGTTACCGAGACCATTGAAGACGATGACGATGGAGAACCAGACCTTCCAAGAGTCGATGTAGTACTGATCGAGGTATCCGTTGAACCAACCCATGGCGAAGTAGTTGGCAGCCGTCATGATCCAGGCAGCTCCGATGGCGTAGTAAGTACCAATGTACGAGACAACGGTGATCTTGGAGGTGAAGCGAATGTTGCTGAACAAGAATGTGCGGAACAGTGGCGTGAAAGGACCCCTCCAGAGCCAAGTGCGGATGGGGTGGAACAGCAGCTCGTTGCAACCATAGGCATACTTCTCCCAACGGGCGAGCTCGTCGTAAACGGTCAGCGACACACCCTCCTTGAAGCCATCACCGGCCCAAGCAGCGAGACGAATGATGTAGCCGTTGCATTGAAGACGGAGGGACATGTCAAAGTCCTCCGAGACGTGGGATTCGGACCAGAACTTCTCGTAGCCGTCATGGTCAAAGTATCCCACCTGCTGAATGGCACTCCAACGGAGGATGGCATTGTGACCGACGAAGGGCGCGACATCGCCGTTGGCGACGGTGTAACGAATGGCTGTGTAGATGAGGTTGGTGAAGAACGTGATGCCGTTCTCAAAGTATGTGTTGACAACTTGCATGAC
>NW_003315037.1:2558280-2558729 GCF_000150825.1 Verticillium alfalfae VaMs.102
GCCACGTGAGGTGACGCCTGGGAGGATGGGCATGATCATGGGACTGCAATGCGTGTGTACCTTGCTGTTCGGCATGGTGCTGGCTATCTTTACGAATGCGAAGCGGCATGAGATCTTCACAGCCTCAGCGACGTGAGTGACCCCTCATCGGGGAGGCACGAAGACAAATGGCGACTGACGTGAGACGCGAGCCACAGCTACATGGCCATCTTGGTGGTTTTCATGGGACAAAGTCCAGCGTAGTGGGGCACATGGACTGCCGTTCAAGCGAATGAGAAGCTGCAGATTGATGGATTGTCAGTGTGGATGAAAGCGCACGTCATCCCACGGCTCCAACCCCTCCGAACTGGTCGAAGGGACTTTCACTCGGGATGGAAAACTGACGGATTTCTGATGAGAAAGCAAGAGTGGAGCACATGGCCTGAAATAATGGGTCGGAGGGCGTTATC
>NW_003315037.1:2559903-2562732 GCF_000150825.1 Verticillium alfalfae VaMs.102
CCACTGGATGGTAACATGAGGCAGCATATTGCCCTGTCAAACTGGGCGGCGGGCGAGCAGAGTAAAACTTCGAGTTGATGGTCAGTTGGCGGATGGGACCCAAAGATCTGGGCCAAGCAGCCAATGATGACCTGGGCAAAGAAGAGGGTGAAGAACACCTGGATGGGGAAAAGGGAGATGAGAGCCAGACGAACGTAATTGCCGTCCACGGCAATCTGGAGGGCGAGAGACCTCCAGGCAGCGCCGAGCGCCACGGTGACGAGAATCAGAGTGAAAGTGACAAGCCAAGTGTTCATGAGATGAACGGGGCGCTTCTCGGGGATGATCTCGCCGCTCTCTTCGTCAATCTCGACTTCAGCCACGTTCGGGTCGCGTTTCTCGCCGCCTTCTTCCTCTTCTTCATTCCCTGCCTTCCACACGAGCTCCATGAGTTCAGACTCGATGGCCTTGGCTCGGGGAATCAAGTGGAGTGCGTCATCGTCCCACACGATCAGAAGGCCTTCGGATGCGACAAAGGCAGCAAACTGGTGCTTCCTAGCACGCGTCAGGTCCTCGATCGTGGGCAGAATCTGCACACGGAGACCGTTCATCAAGGGGACATCCACGGCGTCAGGCGACCACTGCAGGAACGTCTTGATGACACGGGAGTTGACAGTCATGGCGCACTGAACATTCAGGGCGGCAGCGGCCTGCGCAAAGGGAGAGCTGCCCAGTTGAGGCGGGCACGCCATGTACTGGCCTCGGTGCTTCCTCAGCAAAACGCCCTCGATCTCGCCAGACCCGTCGCTGACCCAGAGGTGGGAACACTGCTGCTGGTACAGGTAGTTGACCATGACTTCATGCTTAATGTCGTCGAGGAACATGCTGCTGGCAGCAGACTTTGTGGAGCGACCCGAGACAGACTGGGGACGCGAGCTAAAGCGCGGGGTGGGCGCTTGAAGCTCCATGTCGTTTCCGACAAAGCGGTCTGATGGCGGCTTTTCTGAAGCCGCTGACGGCTGTTTAGGCTTGTGGGCGCGAGGCGGCGCAGTCGCAGCCTGCTCGGGCTTGCTGCTCGCCTTGAAGTAACTTCCGATGCCCATTGTGGCGGGTAGCACGGGAAGGCTGAATGTGTTGTTGAAGGGGGGTGGGCACCCTCCAATCTGCGGAGGACGCAAGGAACGACGTCAAGTCAGTTCCGGAGAAGAGCCTTTTGATACGATATCAGCAAAGGGGTTCCAAGAAGTTCAGTTCGGGGAGCCGGAACGGACCTGGCTTATAGCACAAGCGTGCTGCCGTTTGCGGGTTGCGCCTCGTCGAGGAACAATTATGTTGGATCTTCCGAGTATGACAGCGGTTGCAATGGAACGCACGCTCGTGGCACTGGTTCTGACGAGAAGAGTACCGGGAAACGACAATTGGAAAGAGTGTATAATGGTTCCGCTGTGGAACGTGCAAAGCGAGTGGATGAAGGTGTTCAGGTCTGGCTGGCGTGGGTGAACGGCAGAGCAAGGACAAGCGGTGTCCTACTACGACTATCACCTCTTGTCAGTTCCCGGGTCAGTTGGGATGGGCAGGGCAACACGAAATCAAACACGGTCGGAAAAGAAAGATGGGAGGGGATGCTTGAAGCCGCGCGAAGGAGGGAAGACAGGGACGGATATGAATGAAGAGTAAGTCCAAGTTGGAGTCTTGGAAGAGGTGGAAGTGACGGATCGATGTGCTAGTAGGCCCTGGCCCCGTCCAAGCTACTGCTAGCTCGGACGAGGAGGGGGGAAGCAGACCCGGTTGAATGGAAAATGGGCCTTACATCAGGGTGGTCGCCAAACGGTGGATATGCGCCAGTGTGGCAGTGGGATTCTCGCGGGAGGGCTACCGAGAGGGTCAGAGACGATTGACGCGAGCCGCCACCGTGCTCTCTTGGCCGAGGGAATTGTCGTCCGGGTACTGCTCAGGTGAGGCGATATGCGCCGAGCGGTGTTTTGGTCGAGGAAGAGAAAGCGGGAGAGAGAGAGAGAGAGAGAGAGAGAGAGAGAGAGAGAGAGAGAGAGAGAGAGAGAGAGTAAGACGGCCGAAGAGGAGACGTGCTGGCGAGTCGTCTATTGCACCGCGACTGAGTACAAGAGGGCGTTCGTTTTGTGGTTGTTGGTGTAAGGGTGTTGAGGTTTGTGACTGCAGCAATGAAGTGCGCCACGGTATGGTTTTCTCTGACCCTGACCTCTGTCTGACCTCTTTCGTCCTGAGAGAGGCGTGGGGCGTGGGCTTGAAGGCTTGAAGAAGATAGCGGCAGCTGAAGAGAGAGGAGAGGTGGCACCTGAAGTGAACGAAGGACTGGTGACAGTGTGGATGCGTGTCACTGGATGAGGGCCTCGGCCACCGGTGGGTTGAAGGACGAGGGGAGGGGTGGGTGGCGGCTGGGAAGGAAAAGAAGAGGGAGAGAGACGACAAGACGACGAGTCGACAAGACACGATGCCGGATACAGCAAGCCCAGTCTCGCTCGCTCTCTACACCATGTACCTTGCTCCTTTCGCCGCCTGTCATTGTCGGAAGTCCTGGCTCTTCCCTCCAGTTTGACCGGGCCCAGGACAGGGGAGGCAGGCACCACCGACAGAACACGGACAGCAGGCAACGGGCAGCGGGCGACGAGCAATCGACGAACCCGAACGACACACGAGGGGAAACCATGGAAAAAGTCGACCAGGGGCATAATGACAAGGGCCAGGGAGCCATGGGGCAGGGGTAAATGGACACGAGCCGGGGGGGCAGGGGTGGCCCAGACAGAAGAAGGCGAAGCAGGCTTCTCTGGGCGTTGGGGCTAGTCGCTGTCCAGAAGGTCTGCCTTGGCTGTC
>NW_003315037.1:2562832-2573675 GCF_000150825.1 Verticillium alfalfae VaMs.102
CCTGCCGCCAGAGGTAAGGTCCAAAAGCCCGCTCTGATTACCTTTACTCTACCTACAGTGCTCGGATGGTCGTGGTGAGGTGACCGTCGTGGTGGCTGCGGGTAGGTACGTAGGTAGCGATGGGGACTGAGGTGCCATGCAGTGCCCACTGTTGAAGAAGCGGTCCGGGCTCTTTGTGTGTTCGGCCGGTGCCCACCCACCCCCCTCCTTTGTTATCCCTGTTCATCTACTCTTTTATTCGATTTTCTGGGAATTTATTTTATTCTGATTATTTTTTTGGCCGTGGTTCGCTCTCCTTTTGTCCCACCCGTGGCGCTTATCCTAAACAGCTGTAGTAGCGGGGCCACAAGACCAGGGGTCCTTTATCCTCCCGCCTCGTCTGTCTTTCTTTGTCGTCTTGGCATTCACACATTTTTGGACCTTGCTGTTGGAATCGGGTCCTCACCAGCAGTAAGTAGTATCTATCGCTGGGACAGGAAACAGCAACAAAGGCGCAGACACGGCTCACAAACGAGTCTATTCAGCTGGCCGAAATACTGATGGAACGCCGCCTGGCTTCAACAGACCTGCCGTCGCTGTCACATCCACCGTCATAGTCGCCGACACAGCCATGGCCACGGCCAACGGCACCGTCCGCTGCCTGACCTGACTATGCAACGACGGGCGAGAGCCCATGCACGTAAACGACAACAAGCTGAGACAGCGATAGGACATGAAGCTATTGCTTCGCCGGTCTGCAGGCCCAGGCTCCTAGCTCTCAACCAAGATGCCCAAGAACAGGATGAGTGCTGTAACTGGGACCAGAACAGGCATCAAAAGACGAGCCAGACAAACTTGCGCCGAGTTCTCCGAGCCGCTCAATCATGATCCTTCGCGCGCAGCCTGGGACTCATGGTGGTCGAGTCAAATTGCAGACCATGACGAGGCCGCTATCCGATCGACGGAGAGCGGCGTCAAGCCGACTCGCCGACGTATCATGGGCAGCCCACCTAGGCTGTGCCTCCACCACTCAAGGCTATTCGCTGCCGCCGTCATCCGTATTCGACGGGGTCAAGTCAATCAAGTTGTCCTTAGGCCTCTCCGTTCCAATGACGGGAATAGATATTCTCCTTCTACATTGCATCGTCCCGGTCACCCCCAAGTTTCCACTGGCGCCTGCGACCACAGAGCAATCACGCCGAGATGACCGCCTACAGGATTCAATAGTCGACAACCTGCTAAGACATTGCTGGCGGGCTAGGCATTGGCAAGCCTTGGTAGAATAGGCGGAAACACGACATGGTGACGTCCGTCGAGATAACGGCCTCCTCGCTGGTGCAGAGTCCAATTTCCCGTCACCAACGAAAATCTGCCAAACTTGGTTGTCCGTCGCAGATACGGGCCACACTTGGAGAGCAGGTGCAGTGCAAGTGCGAGTGTAAAGCGCATCGAGGTGCGGGCTTGCGGGGTTTCTGGGTGCCCGCTTTCCTTGAACAGGAATGCGGAACGTACGCGAGCTGCCAAGAGCGGGTGAGGGGCTGCCCAGGTACGTACGGGAATGAACAGGAAAAACGGAACACTGTCGGGAAGGAGATCATCAGGTACCTGAACGCAACGGAGCGTGCTTTCCTCGTGGCCTCGCGTTTGACCACCACTGGGCCACCCGTCGCCCCTTCTCCCCTGTCCTAGCGGGGCCCTTAAAGCGGCAAGGACCCTCGACCTAGTATGGCCTTTCGGGCGGCGCGAACAGGGGTTCGTCCAGAAGGGAGCCCCCACCCATCCGCTCCGTGCTTACCGGGCGGGCGGGGTTGTCGCTATTGTTCGAATCTGCTACCAAAGCCTACCTGCCACCAAAAGCAGTAGTCTGAATTCTCAGTCAACGGCGTCCCAAGTGGCCATCTAGAATCATCTCCACCTCTGCCTTGCGGCGTAACGGTGAGCCGAACCTTTGTGCAATTTGGATGAGAACCGCCCCTATCTCAGCCCTACTCCTCCTCAGCAGAAGTCTCCGAACAGCCTACAAGCTCGCTGATCTGCCGACATGGCTCTGTCGTATACCCCCTTCTGTGCGTAGCGCGTGCACGTCCTCACCCTGTACTGGTACTCGCGACAACGTGAACTGGATCAAGCGGCACGTTCACATCCACCGACAAGACTCTGGATCTCCCAAGGTGTCTGCATTGGTGTGCCATGGTGCTTGACTGGCCGCATGAAGAGCAAACATCCCTAAGCACGGCATCCCAGGTCATTGGGTCGACCAGCAGACCATGACAATGGAATTGGCTTCACCCAAGACACCCCCCGTGTCTCTGATCTAGCCTGGGGCGCTATTTCAAACAAAGACGACCCGCGCATGCTATAGGCCGGCGTCATCAGATCTTGACAAGCGTTAAAGACAACAAAGAAACTCAACGGCTGGGAAACATAACCCCTTTCCTTTGTCATGTCTCTGGAATGCGTTTCACACGATCTTCAACGGCGGCTATCTCGGCTGCTGGGAGCACTGAGACCAACATCGTCCTTGTTTCCACCGTCGCCGTTTGCGACCCAGTTTCGCTCGCTCGGTCTATGCTTTGGCACTTCTTCGAAGATTGCACAAAAAGAGGACCGTCCTCATTACTCGACCAACCGAACACCTGAATCACGAAACTTCAACGGCATACCTGGCCCACCTGTGACAACGTGGCGGTCCTATTTTCGTGCTGGGTCCATGCAGCAAAAGTTCGTATTCCCAAGGGCGGGTAGAAAGCGGAGACATCCGGATCAGCACCTTTGTACTCACATCTCTCCACCAACAATGGTCAACCACTCCACTTCTCTCATCAACCTTCCGACATCCCCCAAACCGATCCTCAAATAAAGTCTCAGATGATGGTATACATATCCTTCGAAAAGACGGATCGCATTACCCATGTACACGGCAATCCCGTGCCATCCTTGCAGAGCTGCGCTGGTCCTGTGGAGGGAATCTTCCATAGGTGTAGTAATGGTTCCCTCAGGAGTCGCGCAAACACGGCTCTTTGTTAACAACCCTGTCTAGCAAGGTCAGATTGGGCTTTTTTTTCTCGTTTTTGTTTTGGCATCCAACAGCCAGCGACGCCTTCCAGCCTTGTTTCCTCGGGACGGAATACTACCTCGCATCCAATAGTGCCGCCGCCAAGCTTTCTCTGCCTCGTGCATGCACCTTATCACACCTGACGGGAAGACGGGCCAGCTTGCGCCCGTCGAATGCCATGTCACCCTCCAGCTTCTTTGAACAAAACCTCAGCACATGGTGCAATCCCGTCTAGTGCGCTCGATCAGGTGCGTTTCTTGAGAAGCATACGAAGCCCAAACCCGGAACCGTGAACAAGCTTTTCGGCCAGCACCAGTGCCGCCTACGATACGGTGTATGTACTGGCATCTACCACTCGGGCCCTCTTGAGACTGAGATTTTTCACGACGTAATTTCCGCTCGAGCTAGGTACGTGTAGTCCAATCTTCGAGCCTCATCTGTGTCATGATCCGTCGTGGGGGTTGCTGTATAGTCATCAGGGTAAAACCGCCGTGACGTCAAAGCTGGCCTTCACCTCTCTTCAATCCTCACCTTCTGGTGGCTGGCGATGGCATAAACTCAGTTCAGACCTGCAATTCCAGACGATTCGTTGAGAAACCCTCGACAAAAGGCTTGTTAAGTTTGCCGCCAGTTCTGCTGCACGTCGTCCCATTTTAGAACTGGCATATCAAGTGCCACTGCAACCCCTTTCTCCTCTTGCGCGATCGATAACACCATGTGCAAACGCTCCAGCGCTTGGTACATGAGGCCGTGAAATGTGATCAGCTCAGGGAAAAGGCCATGCGCCACCGCTGTGGCCATGGCAAGAAAGACACGCCAGTCGACCTGTGGAGCGCAAGAGCTGACCCAGGGCGATCGTTCCTCCGCTAGATACACCAGCAAAGATCCACTGGCCGGAGGATTCGGTGCTGGCGATCTCGGAGCCTCGGGTTCAGCCGGGCGGCTGTGGAGACTGGAAAAAACAGCTCGTCAACAAACCACTTTTCGGTATCGTTCCTATGTCGTCGTCGGCTCGCAGCAGGGATGTAAAGGAGTCCCGCGCGACTCCTCTAGCTTCGTGGAGCCTATGGTACTCCACTTGAAGAACCCCCGGGATGTACTTGTACGCTTCTTCCGCTAGGCGCTTTTTCTGTGTACTGTTTACCTAAACCAACGTCATCGTCATCTCCATCACAGGGCGAGGCCATGCATCTTGCAAATCTCCCATCGCGATCACGGTCGCACTTGTTTCCTGCAACGCGGAGCTTTCTAGCCGAGCGGGACGGTACCCATCCCAGTCCTATGGGCCCGGAACCGCCAAGGATGTGAGTTGGTCTTTTCTTGATGATCCTGTCTTGGCTCGCCTTGATCTTGCACGCGACTGCCAACCTTTTGCTCAATCGGCCCGGCCCCGAGGTGGACAGGACGATATGGAGAGAGGCCTCACGGGAAACTTGATACGGTATCACCGTTCGGCGAGAGGGAATAGTCTGTCAGAACCTAGCCGCCCGGCCGCCCGCCTGCCACGCCTCACCTATCTCCCCTTGTCGTGATTCTTCTCATCAAGCACGCTCGGTTCCAGCTGCCAAGAGTCGCTGGCTAGCTGGCTCACAATCTCAGGCGACGGGCAACAATACCAAGACGACGGCTTCGTGATTAATGCCCCTGTCGTGCGCGTTGGCACGATTCCGTTAGCCCAGCCCCGTCCAGCCGTGCGGGAAGGCATACATGGGGATGTGATGTGAGGTGCTAGATAGCAGAGCAGAAAGTGGCATGGCACGGCACGGCATAGAGCACAGCTATGAGCGGTCTGCGCGCTGAGCACTGCCGGAGCGTTCTTGGCAAGGTCTCATTATTGTCCTTATCGCGGGACGGGGGACGGGGGGGGAGGGTCTGGGCTGGACTGGGCTGAGACTGACTTCATCCATGTACTGTACCTTGGGAGAGGCGAGTTCGGGTAGGCAGAAGCAGGTAGGTAGGTAGGTAGGTAGGTAGGTAGGCTTGGCTGGTCCCCTGCAGTCAGACGGCGTATAGGTTGGTGGCTTGCTGCACGTCTGCCTGAAGACTGCTCTTTCTCTTTTCACTTCGAAGCGAGCGATAGAATAGAAAATCTACAAACGGAGAAAGAAGAAAAACCTCTGGGTCTGATGTACTGGATCGAGGATGATCTGAGGCTGGCAGTGTGATGATAGCAGACATAGGAAATCATGACCTGCCATGGACTAGCTGGCAGGCGGTGTCACGGTCGTGGTGACGGCAGGGTGATGAACCGAATGATAGGTGAGGTGTCATTCAAATAAGGTGGAACCAGACGTCTCACCTGGTACAGATCAGTGAGACGGACAAGCAGCTTTCCCAGTCGCCCATCACATGGACGTGCATACACAGCAGTAGCATGTTTATTCTTCTGGTTCCTACCAGACGGTCCGTGGCTCCCAAGTCCCTTCCTCCTCGTGAAGGCCCAGGGGTATACGCGGAACCAAGACAAAGCAGGCAGCCCAAATTTGCGAGAGGGAGAGAGAAGAAAAAAATGACAGGAAATACAAAATTTGTCCAAGACGCCCCTAAATCGGCCAACGCGTGCCTGCAACTGCCAGTCGCCGTGGAAAGGCAGGTCACAGCATGTACCGCCGTGAATCTACCAATAATGAACCAGATCCCCAAGTCTAAGATTGTTTGCGAGCCCCGCTACCACGTATCACGAAAAGGGGGGGATAGATGTGACTGATCGTACTCCGAACATGTCACCAATGTCATCACACATGCGCTCCGCGCCAGACGGCTCAGAGCTCCTCGTCACCGTTGCACTGCTGCCAGATCTTGACGTGCTTGACCTCCAGCTCGGGCTTGGTCCATGTGGGCAGCCAAGTGTCACGGGCCTCCCAGAAGTCCTTCTTCGCGTTGGGAGAGCCGTTGAGCCAGGGCTTCTCGGACTTGCCGTCCTCGAACCAGCCGTTGCTACCACCAACTGCAAGGTTGATGATGAGGTAGAAGTACTGGTCAAAGGGTGTGTTGGAGCGTCCCGTCTCGGACCAAATGTCATTGAGACGGGTGCCGTTGGCATTGGCCTCGGGGAAGTTGCCGCGCTTCCACATGGGCTTGTCAAAGTTGGTGTACATGACTTGCAGCAGACGGCTGTTGACGTAGGTGAAGAGGTACTTCTGGGACCACTCGAGGCCAAACGTGTTGAAGCCATCCGCGTAGGTCGTCTTGAGGGCCTGACGCTTGTTGTTGGTGCGCCACCAGGCGTCGTTGGCCGGATCGGGCCCCCAGTGCAGCGCTGATGAGGCAATGTCGTTGCCGCCCTGGTCGTATTTCCAATCGTTGCCGCGGGATTCGAGGATATCAATCTCGCCGGACGCGGGCCAGGGTCCGTACGTGTCGCGCTCGAGGCATCATCCAGATGGCGGGCCACAGCCAGTCGCCCTTGGGAAGACGAGCAGTGACCTCGACACGGCCATACTTGATGCGAACGCCGCCCTTGGTGTGGATACGACCGGATTTGACAGGCTGGACAATGGTGGCGTTGCCCGAAGTTGTGTTGGTGGCAGTGATACAGTTGAAGGGCTTGTCCGACGTGCAGGTGCCATCCTCGAGCAGGTTGATCTCGGTGTCCTTCTCAATGAGGGCCGAGTCAGTGAGCTCGGGTCGGATGACGAGATGACCATCCTTGACGAAGACATTCTCGTCACCACCGGTGGTCCACTCGAATTGGCCATTGCTGGGGTGTGTGTTAGTACGCGTGCGAACCGGCATGGAGGATGGAGTCAAGTGAACATACCCGTAGCCGCCAACCTCGACCTCCTTGGTCCAGGTACTGGAGCTGAGGCCGCCGGCGAAGTCGTCGTCAAGCACGATACAGTACTTGTGCTTTATGACGCTGTTGATGCCGTCCCAGATGAGGAAGCCGGAGATGCCGAGACCGATCAGAATACCAATGATGGGGAGGATGGTGACCCATTTCTCCTTGGGGTGCGTCTTCTGGAGCCATGGCTTCTCGATGTCCTCCTTGCGGATTCTCCGGGAGTGGAAGTAACGCTGCGAGCGCTCATCGAACATGCCCGTGGCGCGGGCACTGGATGAGCCGTAGCTTGACGGGGGCCGAGAGTTGTTGGGACTCGCAAAGGGATTCGTGCTGGCACCGGTGGGAATGGCGGAGCGAACAGACGCCTGCGACTCGAGGCCATCGCCAAAGGGGTTGCGGCCGGCGTTGTCTGTGTTGGGGGTGCCAGGGCGGTATTGAGGCGTGGTGGCAGCAGTGGTCGCCGCTGAGGGAGCGGGACCACCGGTCACGGAGCGGCCGTAGTAGGCTTGCCCCTCGCGGGCGTAGTCGCCTTCACGATCCATTGTGTTTGGGTGGAGGAGAGATCGTCAGGGTCGGAAGGAGAGAAGGAGGGGTCGTGACGACGAGGGTCGACGACGAAGGTCGACGAGTGCACGTGCTGCGACTGTCGCAAAAAAAGATCCGACAGCACCACGGCGAGAGGAAGATTTGGTAGGTTGTCGACCTCGAAGGATTGGATTAGGTATTACTGTATAAAGAAGGCGAGAGAGGAATTGAGCAAGAACAGCGGGCAGAAGAGGTGGGATAAACGAATGGATATCTCGCCAGTGGCTGCTTCGGGGCGCGGGTTGGCCGAGCTGAGGATGCTGCTCTAGCTAGGTAGGTAGGTACTCTGTAGGAAGAGTGCTGGATCTGGGTGGTCCAATGTGTACCGTCCGAAACGTGTGGGAGGGCTGGAGGGCTGAAAGAGGGACGGCTGTGACGGCTCAGCAAGCAAAGAATGATGGCTCTGCAGTCGAGGGGGACGCAAGATGCAAGGTGCGACAGGCGAGCCGGGGGTGGCAGGTTGTTCGCCAGAGGTCAAGGTGGTGGTGGTGGTGGTGGTGTTCAAGATGGCCGAGCGGGAGCCACCTCAGCCGAACCAGACAGAGACACAGACGAGAGCCAGATCGGAGTAGGAGCAACCGACGTGGGAGGCGCGCACCTGTGAAAGACAGGACGCTAAACGCTAGACGCTACCTACTGTACATGTACGTACAGAGGGAGGGGGCCCTGTGGAGCCCGTACAATATCCTTGCCAAGCCTTCCGTCAAGCCGCCTTCTGGGGCGGATGAGGGGCTTCCACCCCCTGGAGCCCTGGCGGCCTTGGAACCCTCTGTGCTGAAGGCTAGCGCCAGTTCGCCGGTTACTCTGGTGGCGCGACGCCCTGACGTATCCCACGTATCATGCCAGTCATGCCAGTACTGCCACACAGACACTGTCATGTGCACTTCCCGCCGTCTGCCTGCTCTCCTTGTCAGCGGTGGCAGGCCAGGACGAGGCGAGAAGCAATGCAGTTCAGCTTGGTTGCTTCCGGCCGTGATAGTGAGCCACGCCAAGGCGATATCGATGCGGGTTGACCTTCTGGGCCGCGGCCTGCAAGTGGCGATGAATTGGAAACAATAGATAACCAATTCCGCCTCCCGCGTATCGCTTACGCTGAGCCTGACGGTGGTCGGCCCAGCGCCGTTCCCATGTCGATGCTCGACGGCGTGGGCCTTGCTTGGGGGCACCTAGGTGCCTTGAGTAAGGCACAATGGAGAACCCTATCCCTGACACGTCCGTATGGGATCTCGATGGACTTTTGTCGGGAAAAGACTTGTTCAGCGCGGATCAGTGATGGGAGCCCACCACCTCCTCTGGTGGCACCGGAAACCCAAGAGATCCAGACTGCTGGGTACAGTACACGACCAAGACAACGGACAGCTCGGAGAGGATCAGGGCCAAGAGACGGTCTGTCCGAGCATCCGTAATGAACGGCCCACTCCGTTCGGCGTAGCACCAGTGCGCGCGACGCAGAGCAGGAAGGCACGTTCAACGACCCCTTTCAAGGCTTCAGAGCAAGCGAAACCTTACACGGAAAAGCGGCGGCAAAAGCAGCAAGGACTGGGCAACCTTAGCTCGGCACACCGGTGGCAGCCGTCTCTTTCGACCTTCCCCATGTTCCTGCATGGAAGATTGGATGCCCCTGGTCTAGCGACGTCTGACCCTGGACGGCCCCGATCGGGACTAGATTCTCGTCTTGGTGCTTGTCGACGTTACGCTAACCCTTATGGGTAATGCGAGCCAAGCAGGAAGGCACTGCCCACCGCAATTTCCCCCGTCGAAGCTTCACGTGGTGATGGCGTCCAAGCCGTTCCTTGTCGTCTTTGACGAAACATGAACCAACTGACTCCATCGTTTGGTCGTCGAGCCACGTTCTCTTTCCGGTCTTCGTTCGACACCCAAAACGAGCTCACATGCTTCTTTCTTCTTGTCGCATCGCTTGTGGGCGTCTTTGCCAAGCGCTCAATCTGGCCGTTGGGGCGCGGCAGCTGAATGACTGTCCCGTGTCCTGTCACCCGTAGGCCCTGTGCCCTTTGCCCTCTGTCCTTTGCCCGCAGCTTTCCCAGAGGCGAGGCGGCGCTACACCTCCAGCCGAACCACCAGCCATCTTGTGCGAGCTCACCTTGGCCCGCCTCGTTGGCCTCATCGCTACCTGCCTGCTAGTGCCCTTCCTGCCGCACCAGCTCGCGGACCTTCCGGTCGATCATCTCTGCCGAAGCGGCCATGACAGGGTCCACTCGCGCCACGGTGTTGAGAATATCCCAGCATTGATAACGACTGGCCAACAACGAGCCCGGCAGATCGACATGTTCGTACCCAGGCAACATTGTTCTAGATGCGGCTGAAGGAGTAGCTACTGCCATTGTACTTGTCTCTGCGAGCTCTGGTCCTCGGACGGCAACACACGGCTGAGGGCACCACTTCGCCGAACGAATGGCTTCTCTGGCCGTATTTACCGAGCACAGGCACGTATGATGAGTATTGCGAGATGTGCACCGGCGTCGTGTAGATCGCAGCTTTACGGCCTGGATTCAGCGAACCAAATCGACTTTGTGCCTGAAGCTGAAGCTGGAGCTGGCGTCAATGGCGCTGCCCGCATCAGTTGAATCGATCATGGTGTGATCAGTGTTGCGTGACATCGGTTGCGCCTCTCCAGATAGCAAGCATAATGATATCACGGCGACGCGAGCACAACAACACGCCGAACAATGCAGCACAGCCTCCTGTCAGCCATGCATTCTTACCTGCACAATCTATCGAACGCTGATTGGCGCCAGATGCCTCCTTTTGGCCATCTTCGCCTGTCTTGCGCATATGTCGTCGGTGGGTTGTGGTTGCGATATTTCGTTGAGAGGTCGTCTGTGAGGGTGGGCGGCTCAAATCTCCTACTGGCTGACCGTATCTCACCGTTCACTGCGTCGGGCATCTGGACTCTGGCGACATGGTAGCAAGCAGGATGTGAACCGCAGGTGGCACCGTATCTCTGCATGCCTATTGGAGGCCAGACCAATGCAGCCTACAGTGTTATGCTTCTCTGGGGCCACACTCGCATCTCCTGGACCGAGGGCAGCATGGAACGCTTCTGCAGCATGATTAATATTGCTTCGTGCTGCGTTTGTCGCAGGCGCACTGCACGGGTTGATAGGGCTGCTTTTCAGCTGAGCACAACAGCCACGGCCCGTTCTGATCCAGATAGGGACCAACATCCCGAAGACCCTGAACGCCACCAGTTGTTACGTGGGGGGAGGGCACTGCTTTTCGACGACGAAGGTGCCGTCGTATCTCAGGCGGCCGCCCCTGGTGCCGGTGGCGGAACAGTCATTGAGCCAGGGCAAACACTTCCTGGTTGTCTACTGTATCATGCAACTCAGTCTCATCCCGTCTCCTCCTCAAACTATTGACACGGGAGGCTAGGCACACTCGATCCTGGTCGGTCAGGAACCTTGATAATCACAAAAGAA
>NW_003315037.1:2573775-2577556 GCF_000150825.1 Verticillium alfalfae VaMs.102
ACCTGCAGCAGCTCGCAATGCACGATCGACAGCCCGCTATCTGTGACCAATCGAGGCTCTCTCACCGGAAGCCGTTCTGCCTGGCGCGCACGCCCGACGTGAGACATTGGGCGGTGGGCGGTGGGCACCACATACGGCCCGAATGTGTCAAAGCCAAGCAAGGTATGCCGGCGGGTGAGCGGTTCCGCCTGCAAGGTTGCTGGCTGCGCCTTATTGACAACGCCGCCAGAATCACAAGCTCTCGGTCGCTATCGCCATCCGCGTCGCAACACGTCGGCTCGCCGGCTGATGCTCAGACATGCTTTGACTTGTCACATAACCTCGTATTGCGCACTGCACCAGTCCGCGACGCGGCAGGGACAACCCCGGCCCTTGATTGTCACCCGAGAGTTGGCCGGCCTCAGGTAGCGCTGCGCACCGGCGCCGGCCGTTGTTGGCGTACGCTGCCGAGCTGATCGTCAGGGCCGAGTAAAAACAGAAGACGCTTTGGGAAAGGAAGAAAGGGGGCTTTGATGCCTTATCCAACTGCTCGAGCGGGGAGTGATGTACCAAGCACAGCAAAGAAAGGCGAGGGCTGCCAAGAGAGGGCGTACTTGGCAGCTGAGGGCGTGATGCTTCCTGGCTCAAGCCTGGTTCCACTCGACACGTGATGCAGACTCGGAACTGAGAAGAATGAAGAAACACCGCGCGCCTTTGTTTTCTGTGTACTTGAGCCCAGCGCATCAAATCAACGGAACGCAATGGCTCGCTGTCGATTCCGTGGAAGCGTTGTCTTCGTGTCCAGCTGCTCCACAGGGCGTGTTCCGTTGGGCCTGCGCATTCACCCTCGTGTTACGAGGGGTCCGCAGTAGGATGAGGTGATTTGTCGCGTGTGTAGACCACGCAGACTGCATTTTGACAGCAGTTTTCGTATCATGCATGGCAATGTGTGTCCTTTGCTTCCTCTGGTTGGCACATTCAGGTTCTGCGTTCTGTGATGATTTTGTGGGACAGTGAACCACGACTACATGAGACTTTGTCAAGGATTGTCGTTCATGGAACCAGTGAGTAAAGTTCCTTCCAGCCCGAAACAGCGGCTGGGTAAGCTCGTTACCATCTCTACACCTCACGCGAAAGCAAGCAACGGACATGGGCGTTCATGCCTTCTATGGGTTTTCGAATGTCGGACAAGACACACAGGAGCCGTTCTCCCCCTCACTGCGTGGCCTAGGATTTTGAACATGTCTGGTGACCTTCGTATCCCTCTCACAGGTGGCTGGTGTAATTCTGCAGTAGTGTGGACATGGTACTGCTGGTGCCACTTCTTTGGTCCCCGCTCCCATCACCGTATTTCGTTACTGTCGTGTCGATCATCCATGGATGATCTGCCTGGCCATTGCCGTTTGGCCGGTAATGGGTGATAATTGCGCAAGGTGTAGGGACACGAGGTAATGGTCGCATTGGTGTTGCCTTTGGATGATACAGGTTCATCTCATCTTGAGGCAAATCTGAAGGTTGTACTGGCTTACCTTGTGAATAGCCTCAGTTTTGCCTCGCTCTGGACATCATGTTTGCGTCGACCCTTCATGGCAGCCTCATTGCCCTCGTAGCATGTCTCGCCCTGTCGTCGACGCACATTGCCGCTGCGCATACCGAGGATGAGGATCTCGGGACCGTCTTGTCATCGCAGAAGAATTTGTCGACATTTTATGGCCTGATCAAGGTATGCGGCAGAAATCGCAATTTTCGATACGTTCATATGCCTCACTCACATCTTTGACACTAACATGACCTTCAGGAATATCCTGATATCCTCCTCAAACTGCCCAGCCAGGATGGCGTGACGGTATGTTATCAAGCGTGTTGAGCCCCTGCTCTCGGTCTCCCGCTGACATGAAAAGATTATCGCCCCCTCCAATGCCGCATTCGAGAACATCCCGGGCACATCTCTCAACGGCATCTGGGATCCAAAGAACGCCTCGATAGCAGTGCCAATCCTCGAGTACCATCTCCTCAAGGGCATCGTCAACACCGAGGACCTCGCGCCGGGGCCTTCCATCTTTGCGGCCACGCTCCTTACTTCGCCGGCCTGGACCAACGTCTCGGCCGGCCAGAACGTCGTCCTCGCTCGGCAGCCCGGCGATGTCGTAGTCTTCACATCGGCCCAGGGCTCCCGCACAACACGCACGCGCGGCGACATTGCCTTTGCCGGCGGCCTCATCCAGGTGATCGACAACCTCCTCATCCCGCCGACGCCGCTCAGCGAGACGCTGCAGGCCTTTGGCCTCAACGCCTTCCTCGGCGCACTCCATGCCAGTGACCTGCTCAGCGCCCTGCAGGGCGACGAAGATCTGACCATCTTCGCGCCGCGGGACGAGGCGTTCCGCCGCGTCGGCGCCAGCCTCGACGCCCTCGGCGCCGACGAGCTGCGCGACCTGGTGCGTTATCACGTCGTCCGCGGCCGGGTCGCCGCCTCGGCGACGCTGACGAATGGGACACGCCTCGCTGCTGCCGGGGGCGGCGACGTCAGCGTGCGCAGGGCCGGGAACAACCTGTTCGTCAACTCGGCGCAGGTCGTGCAGCCGGACATCCTCATCGCGAACGGCGTGGTCCACGTCCTCGACAACGTGCTCAGCCCACGGGCGGCGGCGGCGGTGCCGGACCCAGACTCGGTGAGCCAGGCGCCGGTGTGGTCGGCGGGCGGAGACGGTCAGGGGACGCCGTTCACGAGCGCGATTCCCTGCAGCGAGGACTGTCCGGCGACGACGACCGCGGCGGGCTCCGACGGTACTGAGCGGAGCACGGCGAGGCTCACGACTACGGACGGGGTGAGCGGGCCGACGGCAAGTCCGGATGCTGCGGGCAGGGAGTTTGAGGCCGGCACGGGGTTGTGGGCTGCAGCTGGGTTTGCCGTTGTTGCGATGTTGGGATTGTAGACGGACGGAACCGTGAAAGAACCATGGAACGGATACACGCTGCGTGTGCCATTGATCTGGGTATGAGGTAAGATTGGCGGGTCGGAAGATAAGTTTTCAAGACATCACACTAGATATAGCCCAGGAGAAGATGCAGGGTTTGCTTATGAATTCAAGTTGTGCACATCCGCGCTCGAGTCCAGATGTGATACGTTCCTCCATCAAGGTGTAGCTTTCACCAATGCTATCACTTTGTTATGAACCTCGCGCAAGACCTGGCTCTTGTTTTGGCTAAGCTTCCTAAACGATCATTCGATTCAGGACCGCTCCGACGAGGTCGTCGCCTATTTCTAGTGGGCATGAATGACTGACCAGGCCCCCCCTTTTTTTCATCTTGAAGCTGGATCGTGTAAGCGCTCAGACCGGTCAATTGACAGCGATACCTCCAAGGATATATACCAAAACTTTTGACGGAACATTTCGATGCAGAAAATTTGGATGTAGGGCTGTCCGTCATTGCAGGCAGTATTTGCCAAGCGCTTCCAGAGCTGTGACTCTCAGGGAGTTGGGGGCGGGTTTGGTGGCGGCTCGGGCCTTGGTGGTGGACGAGGATGAGGTGGTGGAGTCGGAGGCCGCGGCGGGACTGGAAGTTCCATGTTTGAATAGATACAGGACTTCTGTGTGTTGTTGGGTGAGTGTTTAATCGTGCTCATGTGCGCTGTTCGTGCGATTCTTGGACGACCTTCTTGAGGCACATGGTCATCTGGTGTGGGAGTCCCAACGAGTTTCTTGCGTCCATTTTGTCTTTCTTTCCAAGACTGAAATGGCCTTGTCAAGGGTACGGACAGGATGTTGTTGGATTGACAGGTGCTTCGTGTGACGTCGTA
>NW_003315037.1:2578351-2597190 GCF_000150825.1 Verticillium alfalfae VaMs.102
ACCATCCATCCAATCAGACTGCCCTTCTATTATCACCAACAGCTCTGCAGACACGAGACGACTCTGTTTCTCGCTCTCGCGTCGCCAAGCTCGCCAAAATACGACGTGACAGTAATCGGCATGCGTGTGAATGGGTCGATTGCGGATGATATCAAGCGGTTTTCCTTCGAAGTGTTGGGGGGTGTTGATGCGAGCTGCCCAACATGTGCTCGGTGTCTGGAATTGAATGATATCATATCATAAAGAAGGGCCATCCCAGGCTTCAGGTCAGATGTCTCCTCGGATCATCGAGCGGGGGTTCTGTGATAGGAAACTACTCGGCGCTTTGCCTTGTCAACTTCGACAGGGGGGCACCTCTCATAGTGTCATAGGAGTGAGGAAAATCGTGCAGGGCAACCCCGACCGTGTCAGGAATTCTCCGGAGACATGCCGCTCTCGATTGTGGGCATCGCTACGTATGAGATAGGTGGTCTTCACGAAGCGTAGCATGAACTGCAATGCTAATTCCAGCGAGCCTCTCAGCTGCATTGTAGTATGCCCTTACGTGAAGACCTTAAGGAACAATGTCCTGCAGTGAGATACACACTGCGCAGCATGCTGCGAACGAAATACTAGGCCCTGACTTCTGTTTGCCGCGGTGGTGCTGCACATACTTGCGGTTCGCTAGCTTGTGATTATCCTTCAAACCGCCTATTCGCCTGTCATCGATTTTGACCGACATCCCTCCTGACTCACGCAGCCAGACTCTGCCCTTTAAGCGGTTGCAAATGGTTACTTTCCAAAGGGTATTGACGACTTGGGCATAGCCAGACGCACAGCTTCAAAGATGGTATCATTATCAGTGTCTTTGGTTGTCTGATCCTCCGGATTTTACATATTTACGCACAAGATTGCCAACACGGATTCGATCCGTCTTGTCCTTCACCCTGTTGCCAAGTCCCATACCTTATTCAACCGCCAAAATGGCTTTGGGACCTCGTCAGCAGAGCCTCCCATCATCCCGCGTGCCGGGCTTCATCGTTTCGACGTCTCTAATGCCGAGAACGACGGTCTCGACTGCGACTGCGGCTCCTAGACCTGTCATCGTAGGAATCGCGGCTGGGGCTTCTCCGACGATTATCTCTCCTGTTGCGACCGCCGCCGACGCCGCCGCCGCCACCGCCACCACCCCCTCCACGACGTCTTGGTGGTGTTCTCGACGGTGATCTTGATCCTGAAGGTGTGTGCGACCGGGACCGACTCCTGTAACGACTACCACCACGTGCCCTGCCCGCATTCGCTGCCGGCGACCGCGACGGCGACCGCGAGGCAGATCGGGGACGGTATGTATCCGAATTGGGTCCGAAGCGGCTCGAGGGACCGTTGGGGCCGCCACCACGCCCACCACCACCGCCAAATGAACCACCGCGGCCGCCACCTCCCCGAGGGCCCGGGTGTGGGTTCCTAGGATCTATGCCGGCACCCCGGCGAGCTAGAGGCGGTGCGGGAGAGAGTTTGCGGCGCGGCAGGACGATGGAGACGTTGATGACGGCGCCGTCGAGTTGGGCCTCGTGCATGTTGGCAATGGCATCTTCAGCGTCGGCCTCGTCATCGTAGAGAATGTAGGCTGTGCCGCGATTGGTACCCACTGAAGAAGAGGACGGATGAGTACTGCGCGCCGAGTGTGGGTAGGGGCTCTGGGGTCGAAGACTTACTTCTGTTGATGGGTAGATCGAGATCCTTCACGCGGCCGAACTGGCCGAAGATCTCGTAGAGATGGTCTTCGTTCACATTCTTGGTTAGGCGCTCGACGACAATCTACCTTCACGTCAGCTCCCTTCCGCATGGGAAACCTTGCGCTACCCACCTTTGTGCTCTTGACGGGTGTTGGGCTGCGGCCACGACTTTCGCCTCGTCGCACAGGGCTTCGCGAGCGTGTCTCACTCCTGTACCTGCCGTTTCGGCGGGGCTCTGGTGATCGGGAGCGCGAAGGCGAGCGCGAGTCGAGCTGCCGGCGACGGTTGCGAGAGTAGTCGGAGGCGGGCGTTGGAGAGCGAGTGGGTGCCCGGTCAAGGTCCCGCGACATGGAACGGGTTGCCATGATGCAGGCAAAAACAGGATCTGAACGCTGAGATTGGTGATGAAGCTGAAGATATGGATTGAATGGGGTTCAATGATGGAAAGGAAGGTATTGGGGCTCGAGGCGAAGGGTGAGTCGAGGTTGTTGGTTCAGTGTGGAAGTACGTCGTTTGTCGCATGGATTTTCTGGGGAAGGCAAGGCTGGCAAGCAGGCACGAGAGCTCCTGGCGACGCGACCAGTAGCGCCTGCCGGACCACGATGCGAGGTCATGTGACGGGTCTAAGGGGTGTGCTCGGTGTGCTCGGTGAGCATCATATACGTTACGAGTTTTGGCCAACAAGTCCATAATGCTTGACCTCATCAGTCTGCTTCAGTCGGAGATAAGAAGACGAAAGGCCTGGCTTTAAAGTCTCTAACGCTAGGCGTCTTGAGGTCAGGCTCGATACACGTGGCTAGGACCAGTGGGCATGGAGTATCACGAGGCGACAAGTAGACAAGAACATCAGTCGTTGATTCTCGATTCTATTCGCAGAGTATCATCATAGCCTCCCTTTTTCTCTATCCACATTACGGCATCATACATCCTATGGGCGTGATGCTAGTTCACGCCTCGAAAACCAGCACAACACCATCATCGCCCGCCGTAATGACCCGTTCGCCCGTCGCGCCCTGCACGAAGCCGAGGACGCCACCGCCCTCACCGTCGCCAAGGTGACCCTTCCACTCCTTGACGAGGCCGCTGTTGGCGGCGCCCGCGGCGTTGGGGTTCGCCGCCCCGCCGCGCAGGTCCCACCGCCTCACGACGCCGTCCATGCCGCAGCTCGTCAGCAGCCACGTGCCCTTGACGAACTCGACCTTGACGACGCTAAAGTCCTCGTGGGCGCCGATGAGGTTCTTGCGGACGGCGAACCGCCGCGTCGCGTCAAAGACGACGATGCTGCCGTCGACGCTGCCGGCCGCGAGCAGCGTCGTCTGCTGGCCGGGCTGGCCGCCCGTCGCTGCGTGAAGGAGAGCGTCTCGATGCTGTCGGCCTTCTCGGATGCTTTTCGGCCCGCGTCTGGGAGGGCCCGCGAGGGTCCGGGCCGCCCGACGTCACGTTCCTGGGACGCCGCGCCCTTGCGCCCTTGCCCTGCCGGCCCCGCTGGCCCTGGGCCGCGGACGCGAGGCGCGGCAGCGAGACGATGCGGATCTGGCCGCCCGCGCCGCCGACGGCGAGGTACGCGCCGTTGGGCTCGACGGCGATCGAGTACAGGCCGCCCTCGACCTCGAAGCGTGAGTCGGCGCCCGTCAGCGACACGACCGTCTGGCCGTTGGCTTCGACGACGCCCTTGGAGGCCGCGAGGCCCCAGACGTCCCAGACGTAGAGAGAGGAGTCTTCGGCGACCGTGGCGAGGAGGCTGCCGTCGGGTGTCCAGGCGCCGGCCGTGCAGGGTGCCGTGTGCAGCCAAAAGGTGTTGACGAGCTGCAGCGGGTTCTGTGCGTCCGAGGCGGGATCGATTGTGTACACCCAGACCGAGTTGTCCGACGCGCCGAGGGCAATGGTGTTGGGATAGTCGGAGGATGGACAGGGGGCGATCCAGTTGATCTCGGGTACCTCTTGGGCTTCGGCGAGGAACTTGAACGTCGCGTTGGGCGGGGCGACGGTCGCTGTGTAGGCTCGCAGCCGGCCATCGAGGCCGCCGCTGACGAGGAAGTCGCCGTTGGGTAGCGTAAAGGCGAGGGTGTTGATAGAGTCGGTATGGCCCTCGACGGCAAAGATGGCATCGAGCTGCGTGCTCTCGCGAGGCTGCGCGCCGCTGTAGCTGGCGGGGGAGAACGGGGCGCTCAGCGGCGGCCGCTTTGTGTCGACGACATAACCCTTGCCTGGCGCATCATCGGCGTCACCTTTCGGAGCCACCGGTGACGATCAGCGAAGGGTGGATGGGGGTGTTGCGCAATAGCGAAGACCGAATCAGCGTGCTCGTCAAAGTAGGCAATCGAATCGTTCTGAAGTTGGATCTCTTCGTTGTCGGAATCCATCGCGACGTCGCCCTCGTCACCCGAGGGGACCTCCTCGCCGACCTCCTCGGCATCGAGCATGTCGTTGCCCTCATCGTGGATATCTTCGACATCTTCGCGGCGGGCAGCCATTTTTGCGATGGTTGAGATGCGTTCGTCGAAATATGGTGGGAGAGGAAGCGGAAGCTGGTAAAATGGGAAAGAGGCTCGCCTGGGTATCTGGGTATCTCTGAAATGCAGTTGGCTGTGACAGGACCCCAACCAAGACTATGTAGTGAGCGCGAACAGAAAGAGAGCCCAGTTTGGTCGCACGCTTGATAAGCAGCTTGTCAAGGCTTGATCGATAATCGAGCTTCGAATTTTCTCGACTGGATGGCGGGGTGGCGGGGTAAAAATTGCCCCGCCACCAGACGTGCGCTCTCGGTCAACCGAGTCATTCGGTGAGAAGCTGCCCATTTTCACATCTCCCATCACTTTCAGACAGCAAGAGCCCCTTGGGCCGCCCAGTAGGTTAAAAACACCGTGTGCTTCTTCATTGAATCCTCAGTCATTCGACACCACTGTCTAGAAGTAAAGCGCGGATCACATTCCACGTCTATCGCCAGGGGCCGCCAGGTGCCGAAGCGCAACCTCCCCGGCATCATTGGTATAAAGTCATTCGTGTCCGAGCCCTCGCTATCCTGCCTGTTGAAAAACACCCGTCGTACCACTTCTGTCATCCTGTCTTTCTCGTCTAGATTCCAGGTTGAACCGCTGAACCCGCTTTGTAATGTTAAAAATTTCTGAACCCTCCTTACGCCTTGCGGCCGAAATGTTGAATGTTTCCGACGCATTGAATCCCGGCATGCTGATTATATGGTATGGTACAGGTGGTAAGCCCGCTTTTACGCCTGCACGCCAAATGACTGCTCGCCCGTCGTGTCTGCGACGGGTGGGCAAGTGCAGAAGAGGTTCGTGTCACCAAAGGCTATGAGTTTGTTAGCAGTCTGACTGCACAAGTTGGCAGGTTGAACTCACCATCGTCGACACGCGCAACGCTGGGCCAGAACTTCTTCTCCTTGAGCCACGGCAGGGGGTATGCCGCCTGCTCACGCGAGTAGGGCCGCTCCCACTTGCCATTGTCACCCAGGATCACGTCCGCCTGAGGGTGAGGCGCCATCTTCAGCACATTGCCCTCGCGCGGCTGCTTGCCCTCTTCAATCTCGCGGATTTCGGCGCGAATCGAGATCAACGCATCGACGAACCTGTCGAGCTCCTCCTTGCTCTCGCTCTCCGTCGGCTCGATCATGAGCGTATTAGCCACAGGCCAGGACATGGTGGGCGAGTGGAATCCGTAGTCTTGAAGACGCTTGGCGATATCGATAACCTCGATACCCGCCGTCTTGCTGAAGGGACGGGCGTCGAGGATGAATTCGTGCGCGCAGCGACCACCTTCATTAGTGTAAAGAATCTTGTAGTAGGGCTTGAGGCGCGCGAGGAGGTAGTTGGCATTGAGAATGGCCATCTTGGTGGCGAGAGCAAGGCCGCGGTTGCCATGAGGGAGTTGTAAGCCCAAGGAATGGGCAGGATACCGGCGCTCCCGTAAGGGGCGCTACTGATCATGGCCTCCTTGTCGTCGGGGTGACGGCCGGGCAGGTAGGGAGCCAGGTGCTTCTTCACGCAGATGGGGCCAACGCCAGGACCACCTCCACCGTGGGGGATGCAGAAGGTCTTGTGCAGGTTCAGGTGGCAGACGTCAGCGCCGATCTCGCCGGGCGAGCAGAGGCCGATCTGGGCGTTCATGTTCGCACCGTCCATGTAGACCTGGCCGCCGTGCTCGTGCACAATGTTGCAGACCTGCTTGATGTTCGGCTCAAAGACACCGTAGGTGCTAGGGTACGTGACCATAATGGCGCCCAGCTCGGCAGCATGCTTCTTGCACTTCGCCTCGAGATCCGCAATATCCAAGTTGCCCGTCAGGTTGTCGCACTCGATAGGGACGACGCGCATGCCGGCCATGGCGGCAGACGCAGGGTTGGTGCCGTGGGCAGACTTGGGAATCAGGCAGATGTCGCGCTTGGTACCCGGCTGCTGCTCATGGTACCTGCGGATGGCGCGCAGACCAGCAAACTCTCCCTGCGCTCCCGAGTTGGGTTGCAGAGTGGTTGCGTCCATGGCGGTGATGCCGGACAGCTGGTCCTCAAGCTGCTTGATGAACTCGAGGTAGGCAGGGGTGTGCTTGGGGTCGACGAAAGGGTGAGGGTTGGAGAAAGTGTCCTTGGAAATCAGGGACATCTCAGTCGCACCGTTAAGCTTCATGGTGCAGGATCCCAGGGGGATCATGGAGTGGACGAGCGAAAGATCCTTCGACTGAAGGTGGTAGATGTAACGGAGGATCTCCGTCTCGCTCCTGTGCGTGTTGAAAACAGGGTGAGTAAGGTACTCCGACTGTCTCTTGAAAGTGTCAGGCAGCGTGCTGTGCACATCGACGCCCTCCTTGCGGAGAACCTCAATGGCAGCGTCGCCAGCCTTGTTGGGGTCTCCACCAGTGGCCGCAGCGAAGGTGATGGCAAGCCTCTGGAACGCCTGCGCATCCGTGGCCTCGCCGATGCTGACGCCGAGATCGCCACCGCCAAGCTTACGGAAGTGAAGACCAAGCTGCTCACCCTTCTCGACGATGTTCTCGGCGAGCTTGTCGCCAGCCTTGAGAATGACCGTGTCGAAGAGGACCTTGCCATCGGGAGAGTTGCGAGGTTCCTCAGTCGTGATGCCAAACTGCTTGGCAAGCGCCTGAACGCCGCGTGCGCGGGCGACGACCTGGTTGGTAATCTGCTTGAGGCCCTCAGGGCCATGGTAAATTGCATAGAGGGCGCTCATGTTAGCGAGCAGCGCCTGGGCTGTGCACACGTTGCTCGTGGCCTTCTCTCGCCTGATGTGCTGCTCACGAGTCTGGAGAGACAGGCGCATGGCATTCTTGCCCGTGCGATCGCGGGAGACACCAATGAGACGTCCGGGCATCCTGCGCTTGTGTGCGTCGGTGACAGAGAAGAAGGCAGCGTGGGGTCCACCAAAGCCAAGAGGAATGCCGAATCGCTGGGCAGTACCGAAGGCAATGTCGGCTCCCCATTCACCGGGGGGAGTTAGGAGAGTCAGAGCCAGAAGGTCAGTGGCAACAGCCAAAAGAGCCTTCTGCGAGTGAACGACTTCGGAGAGAGCCTTGAAGTCCTCGACGTGACCCCTGGTGTCAGGATACTGAACCATGACACCGACAAGGTCGTCACCGAGAGCCTTGATGCGCTCATGAGCATCAGGAGACGTAACATCCATAGTCTCGATCTTGACACCGAACCCCTGGCTTCGGCCCTGCAGGACAGAGAGCGTCTGAGGATGAATCTGGTGGGATACGACGTATGTCTTCCCAGCCCTCTTGGCACGAGAGGTCGTGAGAGCGTTCATGGACAGGGTCATGGCCTCGGCGGCTGCCGTACCCTCGTCCAGAAGACTAGCGTTGGAGATGGGGAGAGCGGTCAGGTCGGAGACCATGGTCTGGAAGTTGAGGAGAGACTCGAGGCGGCCCTGGCTGATCTCGGGCTGGTAGGGCGTATAGCTGGTGTACCAAGCCGGGTTCTCCAGAACATTAGTCTGGATGACCTGGGCGTGATGGTGGGGTAATAACCAGCACCGATCAAGGGGGCCGAGTACTGCTCGGTGGTCTTGAGCATCTTTGCGATGGACGCAATGTCGCTCTCGAGGAGGGGCTCGCCATTGGGGAGGAAGGCCGCCCTCTCCCGACAAAAATGTCTGCTGGGATGACCTCGGAATGAACTCGTCAATGGTCTTGACTGGCGGATCCAGCGCCTTGAGCATCTGCTGGGCATCGTGGATGTCGGGGGCCAATGTGGCGGGGGATGAAAGGTGTGAATTTCATTGAGTGGCTCGAGCGACCACGTCCGTGTTGTCCTTGGCGTAAGGCGTCAAGGCCGACGACGTCGCGCTGAAGGCGCGAATGCCAACAGGCAGGGACGCCGCCGTCGCAGGGCGAGCGCAGAGGCTGGCGACACGTGCAGAGGATGCTGGTGATGCCCGTGTCAGGCCAGTGGTGAACCTCGGCGACGCCACCCGCAGGCGCAGATGGCGGGGGAGGGGCAGTCTGGTAGAAGCCATTGCGAGCGAGATTGAGGCTCGGTTTGGTTTCAATTGACGGCCAAGAGGGTATGCTGGAGGTGATCGAGGAGGAGATGGGGGGAGGTGTCGTGGGGAAGATTCCTCGGCACGAGGGGTGAAGAGGGTCTTGAAGGAGCCGGTCCGGGTCGAGTGGTGGGTGCGGGTATGATTAGCGACTCATGCCCACCTAGACGTTGCCACCGACCAACAAAGATCCGGGGTGCGATTTTGATGCGCCTGGAATCTGAAGATAAAGGGATCAAGAACAAGAGCGTCAAGGTCTAGGAGCAGGCAGAGAATGATTTGCCCAAATGATGATGTCGGTGAGAAGGATCAAGTCGTGCGCGCTCTTGCCCTTGCCCATGATATTCCTTGACCTGGGGCAATGGTGACCATGACTATCAATGACTGGCACCTGCCCCGGACAACGGGTCACCGTCACCGTGCTCGGCTCGACACGGGTCAGGAGTGCGACGAAAAGTCGACCGGTCCATCCACAATTATCTTATCGTTACCCAACAAGAACTTCTGATACGCCGATATTTTCACTCATCCCTGATAAGGTCCCGGCTTCGGGCCATGCCCGGTCGGTAACTGTAGCCGAAGCCCGCTTCTTATCAGCACGCTATCATTCGCTTACCTAATGTACCATGCCCCTGGTCAGACGGTCGGGCACAGGGGGAGCTGAAGGTTGAGGATCCTAAATTTCTGCGACGACATCATAGCTCGACGCGACGACGACCTGACTGAATCAACCCTCACACCAAACCTACCCAATTTATCTCTCCAAAAACCGCCAGAATGTTCGGAGGATGTTAGTGCACAAAGTGATGCTCCATGGTACCGTCGAATTGTTGTTAACAGCTAGCAGTCGCGCCCCCCCAGCTCTCCGAGGAGGAGATCAAGCAGATGGAGGCTGAGGCCAACTTCAACATCCAGCAGGTCCTTGTCTCGGCCGTCATGCTCTACCTCTGTATGCTTACTACGATGGGATCGAACCTTGACGCCAAGGAAGCTAACTCTCTCCAGCCCCTTTCGCTATTGACGCCGTCTCTAAGGTCTTCTAAGCCATTACACCCTTTGACTCGAAAACACGGCGGCATAGGATTTATAAGATGACAGAAGAAGCAAGTCCAGATCTACACGCAATGGTAGCGAGTACTAGGCTGTGAAATGGGACGATACCCTGTTGTACATTATTTTGTACTATAATCAACCACGCGGCCTCCGAGGCCCAGCTGTAGCAAGGCTTCAAGCCAGCTAGCATCTCACGACATGAAAACTTCATACCTCGGTTCGGATGTATTCCCCCGAGGATTTTGCAGCGAAAACTGTCGGGCGCCGATGATGCCATTGCGGTGTATTTCTGCCCGTTCGCCCCTTGCCCATGCCTTGTGTGACAGCCATGCCACGTCCTGTCCGCTCACCTCAATCCGTCACTGGTTGACTGCGCTATCCTACCGCGCAGCACCGTCGCTCTCCCACTCTTGAAAGTCTTTCGTGATCGACTCAACTTCCTTTTTGAGGTGTTGGATCTGCTTCTCGTAATCTTCGAGAACCTGAGGTTTCCGTTAGCCAGCTTCGTAAACCATAAGCCGAGCTTCGTACGTACCTTCTTGACCTTCAACTCCGTCTCCTCGCTCAACGACTCCCCGTTCGTGGCAGTCGGTTTGTTGACTTCTTTCATCAACTGGTCCGCGTACCCACGCAGCACAATAAGGCCTGCTCCACAGCTCCTCCTCCCTCGCGCTCAGTGCCGGGTCTTGCACTGCGCGGTCCAATTCCACAAGTTTGAGCCGCAGGTCATCCTCGTCGCCGCTGAGGGCGTAGCCACGATTCCGCAGCACCTGGACGCGGGCTGCCAGCGCGAGACAGCGCTCCCGCAGTGCGACGTGTCGTCTCCGCGCCGCCAGCGCCCGCACGCTCGTCTCAAGATCATGTCGCGAGAGGATGGCATCGAGACTAGCATTGATCTGGTGCAGGCGGACGTTATGTTCGCCAACCACGCGCTTCTGCGTTTGCAGGCGGTCGGCGACACCTGAGAAGCCGGCGCCGAGGACGGGGATGTAGCCCTGGCCAGGCTTGCGCTGCAGGGCCTCCTCCCACTCCTTGGGGTCTTCGTTGGGGCCGGGCTGGTAGAAAGGAACCGCGGCGTTATCGACCTTGTTGTAGAAGTAGTGGCGGAACACGCAGCTGGGGTCACCAGGATGCCATTTGCGAAACGTGGTTGCGATCTGTTCCATCGGGGGCTTCTGGTTTTCTGCAAGGCGCAAGGGCTGCACGTTAGTCTCGAAATTTTGTCATTGAGGGATGCGATAGAGTGTGTGTGCGCGACGTACGTGGTGTTTCACTGCCTGGTTGCCAGAGGGAGCTCGACAGCTGGGCTTGCGACTGTGCTAGGCTCGGCATTTGCTGCTGCTGTGACTGTTGAACTTGCTGTTGCTGCTGCTGCTGCTGTGGCTGCGCAAAGGATCCTCCAAAAAGACTCGATGTGCCCTGATTCTGCTGCTGATTCGTCTGGTTCTGTTGGCCACCGAACAGGCTGAGGGTCGGCGCGGCTTGCTGTTGCTGTTGCGGTTGTTGTTGTTGCTGGGACTGGCCGAATGTGCTTGCACCAAACAAGCCGCCAGCTTGCCCTGCGGGCTTCCCAAAAAGGCTCATTGCGGCTCGGGTGCGTGCTGATGGCTTGATAATCGAGGCAAAGGTGTCGATGGACGTGTGATGAGGACAAGGATACGACTGTGAGGTTTGTCGGAGCGGAATGTTGTTTGCGATGAGGACGTAGGGGAAAACAACAGTCGACTCAATTGCTGCCTGCCCGGCGCGACGAAGCTCAACCGACAGGGAAGTGTGTCGATGAGTTCGGTCTTTTTTTCGCAATCGTCGAATGGGACAGAATGGTCGCCGTGTGGAACGTTGGAGCTGCAACTCGAACTCGATGGCTGAGTGGACGGTACAGGTCTGGCGACGCGAAAATAATGATTGGAGCTCGAGCTCTCCAGGCTCCCGGGGACCGTGCCTCACCGAGCACTGACCGAGAATTGGTACCAGGCCTGCCAGCCTTGGCCCACACGGACCAATCAAGCGTCGCTGATTCTGACCTCACATCAATTCGGCATTCAACGTCGAGATCTTGTTCCTGTATCATCACCACGACGACACGACCCCCTCAAACGCCGCAACCATGTCGACCCGACGTCCTCAGTACGTTTCACTCACCCCGAGAATGACGTGTCTCCTCAATTGGACGGCTCGCTCGATGCATTGGTGCGCAGCAGCGACAGCAGGGAGCTAACCCAGTGTCTTCCCCCAGGTTCAACGAGCAGGTCCACTACGACACCACGCCCCTCCCGGCCTCAATTCCCAAGGTCCAGGAGGTCGGTGCGAGCTCTGCGCCCCTTCTCTCCGCGTCTTTCTTCATCGGCGCCCGGTGCCGCGACTACAATGACGACTACATGCAGTGCAAGACCGACTCGGCGGGCCGCGGCGAGTTCGACTGCATGAAGGAGGGCCGCAGGGTGACGAGGTGTGCTCAGAGCGTGTACGTCTATTGACCCGCCATCGGGGCAGGCTCACGTCGCCGTGTGGCCATGAGAGAAATGTGATGGCGCTGACAAATGGCCACAGCCTCCAGGACATCAACACCCACTGCCTCGAGTCCTTCCGCGCCCACTGGAACTGCCTCGAGAACCGCAACCACCAGCTGTATCAGTGCCGCCCGCAGGAGTGGAAGCTGAACAAGTGTGTCTTTGAGAACCTCGTACGTACAATTTCCATCGCACGCCGATGCGAATCGTCCGATGAACCCGGCTGACCAGATGCTCCCTTCTTTTCCCCCCTTGCAACAGAAGCTCGAGAAGAACATTCCCAACCAGCGACCAGGTGTCACCCCCGTCGAGCTGAGACAACACATGATCTACGCCGACGGTGCCATCAACCCTCTCGAGGGCAAGCCGTTCATCCCCCCCTCGAAGGCCGAGGGCGCGAAGCAGGCGTAAGCGTGGACCGTGGCCTGTGTACGTGGTGCAGAGCGGAGAAAGGTGTTGCTAGACGAGTTCGGCAAAGTACTGGGTGATCACAAGGCTGCGATGCGGCTGTGTACATATGTCATCAATTGAGTAGGGCGGGGTTCGCCGTATGATCATCCTTGTTCTTTTGACATTTTCTCGCATGTGAGTTACATGCAGACAGTACGACTGCGAAGTTTCGGGACGAGGCAGCGTACCTCACGCATGAAGCGCGCAGCCATCGCCTTGCCCTCTGGCTCTGATGTGCTACGTCACGTGATTTCGAGCATGGTCGAGATATGGTAGTTGGAGCACGTTCGGGCCCTTCCGTGGCATCGTTTCTCTCGTGCTTCCATACAACAAGCGGGCCATCTCGCGACAGTCGGCCTGGGGCCCTGACACGCATGCCAAGCTATGCGTTGACAACTCACTGGCTCTATCGATCACGGATCAGCAGCAAGAGAACAGGGAAAACTTGACAGCAACCTCACACGCCGCATACATTAACGCCAAGGCATCCCATGGCGCCCCTGGATGGTTAACAACTTGAAGAGATAGCAACCGTCCCCCAAACAGTGAGAGCCACATATGTCAATGCCGATAATTCTCTACGCCCACTGTTCGGTTCTTTGCCGCAGCCTCCCGTCCCTGCCGTTAGCCGCGCTGGCAACAACTTGACAGGCCATCTCGCACCTTCTGTTCCCGCGCAGACACCAACACCTCTCGATCCAAGCCTCCCCAGATGTTGACAAGCAACCATCCGCAGGGCCCCCGTCCCGATGCCTAACATGCAAGACCACAAGAGATTTCTCAGATCCGCAGCCCCTAGTACGACTTCTTCGGCATCGGAAGAAGATAGGTCTGTACGGCAGGGCTAGTTTACGTCATGCGAGCCTACGCACGCTTGGACAGAGTGAACCAAGGCGGGGAGGCCGAGGGGAGAGTTACACGAGACAGATTGACATATCCACTGGGAAGGAGAGAAGCTCAAGTCCTGCCACTGTAGCAAGGTCAGCGGTTGCACATGGGCATGTCTTTCGACAAGGCCGAGGCGATGTGCATTGATTGGCTATCTGCAAAAATTATTTCTAAAAAGCGCATTGCCAATGTAGCGTATTAGCTGGTCACATGGGGTCATCTCATTTTTGAGGGTACTGTGGACGATGAGACACAATCAATCTACGATGCCCGGCTAACAGGTCAGACTAGTGCAGTGTTCCGTCGAGACAGATGCCTATGCATTACGTGGTTTGTGGGAGCTGTGAGGCCTTACTGACCGAGGCTATTCCGGCTCATGCTTTACGATGAAAGACGCGAACGCCTGGATTATCTCTCTGCTCTCTCGACTTGGGATGATCCTTGGGAATCAGATATGTCATAATCACAGCGAGCCTATACACTCTCACTGTTAAATTTGATACGAAATCGTGATACCTTAAAGATTATGCGAATAATTATGAAGACGACTAGGTAGAACACTGGGGATCCTAGAGCCCTGATGTCTCTTACACACATAGGTTCCCGAGCTTAGCGACTGACCTCAGACTGCGGCAAGCAAAGCCATGCCGGCAAGTCCTAAGACAAGCCTATCCGCAGCCTGGGTCGGTACAGCGCTACTGTCCTCCTCCGTAGTGTTGACCTCCTCAGTGGCCGTACCGCTCGTCTCCGATTCGTCGGCGGCCGAAGTGGTGGTACGTGTCTCCTCTCCAGAGTTGCTGATAGTGCCCGTGGTTGGTGTTTCAGAGAAGGGCGGCGAGTTCGTGACCGTAGCCGTCGCGCTTGCCGCGTCCCTAGTGATCGTGCCAGCGCCTTGATCGCCTGTCGCTGTGTAGTACAGGCTGATGTCTGTCTCGCTGACGAACCGATCTGTTGCGCCGGTAGCACCAGTGAACACAGGTGTGGCAACAGCCTCAGCTGAAGCGAAGAGGCTGGCGAACGGCGCCGTTGGGCTGCCGTCGCAGAGTGCGTCAGAGGCGGCAGCCAGTATGCCTTCGTAGCGGATGACCTCGCTCTCAGAACGGAGGCCGTGAACAAAGTGGCAGCGTTCACACGCAAGCTTTTCGGGAAAGAAGGAGCCGTTGCACATGCACTGAGCGTGCGCTTTGTAGTGAATGGCGTCGGTGCCGTTGCTGAGGCATGCTGTTTCAATGATCTCGATGCTCACACATGGTGGCAGGTCATCGTCAGGTGACGTCTCCGGCTTGCAGACAATGTCCTGGTAGGGGATGTCGTCGTCACGGGCGAGCAGTGCGTTCGGCGCGATCCAGGCAAGAGCTGTCGGAAGACTTGCTGCGAAGCTGACAAGAGCAGCTTGTTGTTTCATTGTCAAAGTTGCAGTCAGGTTTGTGAGCTTGTCGCGAGTTCACAGAAATCTACAAGGGCATGCAGCGAGGACCTTAAGAGGAGAGACGACCACAGCACGAGACGGGGGGGGGAGACTTGGATGACTCCGACGACATCTTGGCTGTCACTTGGAACAGTGCTACTCGTACCAACATACCAGCAACAAGATTAGAAAGCCCCCCAATATGGCTTAACTCACTTGGGTACATGTGTGCCCAGAGATAGAAATGACGAGAACCACAGGAAAGTAGAAGCTGCGCCGCTGGCCGACATTTCTTGGCGGTCATTGCCTGGAGTGAGAACTTGGCGCCGAACGTGAATCAGCGGGCTGACGGTGCGCTTCATGAGCAGACAGTTCGCGATGACACCGGCTTTCTTTTAGCTTTTGTAGAGTTCTGGGTACCGCCTCGTATCGGGACGGCAACTGGACGTGGTGGCGCGTTTCGTAGCACCTTGTGATGGAGCTCTCCACTCTGGGTCAATGGGATGGAAGCTATCACCGTCCAGGCCGCCACGGTTGACATGGTAGAGATTCAAAAGGGTGGCTGTTATACCTTGCATTAGCTTCCTCCTCATCCAGCCCGTGGATATTCGCAGCCCGCGACGATGCTTGGCCGCCTTTGCTGTTGGGCTGCTTGTGTAGTCCGATAACAAGCAACATGACCAGAGAGCAGTGGGGTTGCTCGGAGCCTTTGTGAAGTCCCGTGATCCAATGCGCATGATTTTGCCTACAGGCCACCAACTTTAGGTGACATTGAAAGTCGTCAAGAGATAAGTTCTCGAGCTGACGTATATCAACATCATGATCCGCAAACGGCATGGGCATGCTGGTCCTCAGACCGACACGCGATAGGTGGGAGGCGTACGTAGTACTGAGCCCTGGAGGTCTGAAACAAAGAAGCAAGCCCGGAGGAATGCTATTCAGTGGAAACCGTTTTCATACGCCCCAAAGAAGTTTCGGGGCGCGTAATGACTCGGTGTCCTGGAGGTGGACACCGTGCAGCTTCACAAGTAAGCCCGGCAGCACGCGTTGGCTGGATCGGAGCCTCGTGGTGTGACTCGGGAACGGCGGGCCACGTGCATTCCTAACAGAGGCGGGTTGCTGAAAAGTCTAGCAAGGTGTAAACTGTAAATAGCTAACGATTCTCGAGGAACCCAAAGTCACGCTCCCGAGTCATTGGGAAAGCTATGCACCTGCATGACTGAGAAACAAAGCCAATCGGGCGGGCTTTTGGCCGCAGAATTGGCCGCTGTTTTGTCGGACAGGCCCTGTTTCGGACCCCCTCGAGTGTTTGGATATGGCGGCACAAGGACCAGTACGTTGAACCTTCAAAATGACGCCTCATACGTCTTAAGGGGAGGGCCATAGGCAACCTGATATTGCACCTGTTGGTGCCGCACCATCCAAGGGTGCCACTGCCGGAGGGCAAGGTTGTTGATGGATTGGTCTGTGAGAAGAGCAATTTAGTAGGACCCATTTGATTCCAAGTACTGACTGCAATCTACTCGAAAGACCATGCGATCTTAATCTTGCTGGGATCTTGGGTGGGAAATCTCTCATTTGTCATGGTGCTACAGCCGCCGCGATGGCCTGATGGGAGGGCATGGAACCAGGAGAATACAATCTCAAACAATCGCGGCCTTGAGAGATGACAGGGCAGGAAGTCCTGGCAGAGCCGGCACAGAGACCTCATTTCGCGGGGAGATGCGAGATAGATGAGCGAATTGCAGGGGATCCAGGGACCCTCCCCGTCGTGATCATCGTCCCGTGTGAGTCTGACAGCAATAAACCAGGACAAGGGTTGGAGGCCAGAATTGCAACTTGGCAGCTGCCTTGAATTAACTACTCGCAACCGATGAGGACGAATCAGGTCTCGATGACGGTCATGCTGGTGTTTCGCGAAACGTATCTGCCGGCGGCTCCGCGTAATGACAGCTTGCAAGACCGGTGGGGCAAATGGCGTCCAGAAGATGAGGCATCGTTCCGAGTCCTTCTCATCCTGCAGTGGAAACCCGATTGCCCTCGAAGATCGGCATCCCCACGCCACGGTCTAGACGCGCAACTTTGGTGTACATGTATTCCCAGGGACGAAGAGGTCAGTAATCTACCCTATTTCCTCTTAAGGTATGTATTTTGCGAGCTGTGCTCTTGGCACTGTAGGCCGGCGAAGCCCCGCGTGTGGTGGGACAAAGAATGGGCTCTTTGCCCCCGAAGCTGCAGAGGACTGAGTCGACGATGAGCGAAAGTTGAGTTGGCGGTTTCAGAGACCAGCCAGGCATCCCATCGGCTGAGTAGCGCATCGGGGCATTGTGGGCTGGTGGCCCTCTCTGCATGACGTAGCGGCTTCCGCGACGAGCAGAAGAAAGTTCAACGTCCCAGCGGCGGAGACATGGAAAACGTGTCGAGTGACAAATCGGTGGGCGAGATAGGATGGACGGGGCCTCACAGAACCAGCTGTGTCCCTCTGGGGTAGCGCGGTTGACGACAGATGCGAGGGGTCAGTATTGCATTCCGCAAGTGCCGGCATCCAGGATCACGTCAGCGCTCCTTCCGGCGAGAGAAAGAGAAAATGCAAGCCTCGGCGATGTAACAGTTCACTGCTGCTCTCCCGTCTCGCCTGCCGGTCTGGGGTTTAGGTTCCGATGTGTGGAGGGGGGTCGGCGTGCTCAGGGCGCTCGAATCGAAGGGAGGTGGGCTGCAAGAGGGCGCGGGCAACGCACGTCCGTCATGTTCCCTGGGCCTGGCGCTTTGCACAGACAGGAGTGCGAGGGAGGCGGCGTCGGAGTGTGGATTTCGTTCGCGCGTAGTAGCGGCACATTAGGATGGTTGGAAGGGGGGCGAGACGACCATGAGACTGCCAATATCTTTCCTCGCTACCTTGGGTATGGAAACTGGGATGCAAGGTCGAGAGGCATGGCACCAAAGTTGTTGAGAGCGGTCCAGAACCGGCAAATGCAGCGAGGTCATGGTCTAAGGTCCTCTGATGGGCGTGTAATAAGCGTGGTCGTATACAGAGAGCGGGACAGACAGGCAGGCAACATGTCTGTCGCTGGCCTTGAGTGCTTGCTGGGGCGGGGAGGGGGTCATCAAGACGTTGCCGTCAACGATGCCGTGTCCAAACTACTGGGGACGGCCCTGCAGCGAGTGCCGTCCCATGTCGTGGTAATACCAACGTCCTACTATCAGATATAGACGCAAACAAAATGATGGGATGGCATGACAAAGAACGTGTTCACAGCGTGCCCTGGGCGCCCGAGGGAGCACGCGCACTGAGGCTGGGAAGAGCAGGGAGGGGGAAGAGGGACGACGTTTGCGTTGAAAGCAAGACTGGACGAACAGGACCGCTGGGGCGGCTCCCCCACCGAAATTGGAGCCGTTTCAGAAACAGTAGCGGGCCTGCTTAGTGGCGTCTAAGGGGAAGCAAGAACCCCCCTAGTGGAGCCCTCCTACCCCTCCACCCCCTCTCTCGCCCCTGCCTTCCGGGAGGGTACCCTTGCAGCAATCAGGTGTGATTGCCAGATTGTCTGTGGCACCAATGCAAGGTACGGGCTTTCTTGATCCTGGCGATGAGATCATTGGGTGCAGACGGTTGGCTGGCGCGATGCTCTGCGAAAATAAGGAGAGGGGGTGGCTGCAGTGCCGACCGGGCAAGTACATCGCCTGAGCGCCGAGCCAAGAGAGGACTGTCGCATGCCTGGCCCCTTATTCTCCTAGTATGCCCTTGGGGCGCCCAGCTCTCAACGCTGGACTGCTACCTCTCCCTCCATCACCATCCTCATCAGCGACAACCTTCGGCATGGACATGATCATCGCCACGTTGACTTGGGGGGATGCTTTCCCGATGGACGCTGTCGACGGACGCTGTCAGGGGGCTCCAAGACATGATACCGTCAGCCTGGTGATCATGTCTTACCGTTGGCAGTGCAGACTTTGGTTGCTTGAGTGTATTTGGGTCAGGATCGACAGTGTACTATGTAGAACCAGTCGCGTCTAGCTGCCCGTGTGTGTACCGTGCATTGCTGAAATATTGCTATAGATACTTCGCCTATCCACTGCCTACTGTACCTACCGTACCTACCTAGGCAGCTAGGCCACCTAGGCTTGTGTGCATTGCACGCTGTTCTGAAAGAAGCAGGAGGACCTCATCATGGCTGTGCTGTGCTTTTAGGCTCTGGCGTTGGCTCTCTCCCCCTTCGTGTTCACATTCGTGCTAGTTCAGCGTCTCCGCCCGAGCGTTACTCAAACGCCTCATCCTCCGACGAAGCATCAGCTCGTCGGGCTTCGTACA
>NW_003315037.1:2599486-2601072 GCF_000150825.1 Verticillium alfalfae VaMs.102
GGAATTCCCGTCACCGCCGTCTTCCCCAGGCACCCACTCCCACCCCGGGCAACTTCTTCCCTGAGAAGCCCAAGAAGCCTGAGCAAGCCCCCGCTCCCGTCTTCTCCACCATCAAGGCCGAGCCTACTCCTGAGCCCCAGCCCGAGCCCGCCCCCGCTCCCGAGCCCGCTCCGGCCCCCGAGCCTGCTCCTGAGCCACAGCCTGAGCCCGAGGCCGAGAAGCCCAAGGAGACCCCCAAGACGACTGCTCCTGCCCCCACTGGCAATGACATGCAGAGCGCCGCTCTCGAGGCCCACAACATTCACCGTCTGAACAACTCTGCCCCTGCCCTGGAGTGGGGTTCCGACTACGCCGGTTACGCCCTGCAGACCGCGCAGACTTGTGTCTTCGAGCACGACCTGTTAGTAACCTCCCATGCATTACTATCTGGCAGAAGATGATACTAACATGACGCAGGACTCCTGGTGGCGGTGGCTACGGCCAGAACCTCGCCATGTGGGGCGCCACTGATGGCGACTCGCTCGGTGCCGCGAAGGCTGTCTCCCAGGCTACCACCAACATGTGGTACAACGGCGAGCTGAACCTGTACTCGCCCAACTTCTACGGTGGTGAGCCCGACATGTCCAACTTCATGCAGTGGGGCCATTACACCCAGGTCGTCTGGGTTGACACTACCACCCTCGGCTGTGCTGTCCACTTCTGCGAGAAGGGCACCATGGACCCCAACATGGGCGTGTGGTACACCGTCTGCAACTACTTCCCTGCTGGTAAGTTGGCAGATATATGCTCCTTCTCGAACCAGTAACAATACTAATTCGTTTCCAGGCAACATGCAGGGTGCTTTTGCTAAGAACGTGCTGCCCCCCGGCAACGCGCCGACCGTCACTGCCTAAGCGCAATGTTATGTCAGGCCATGATGGTGACCTCCTTCGTCCACCGCACAGGCGAACGTCTGTTATCTAGTAGTTCGCTGCATATCTGGAATTTCTGTTCGCGAGACAACTCTGGGTAGCAGGCGTAGGCGGAACGGGGAATCCAACTTATTGGCCGAAGCATATTTTTCTTCCATTCGCTTCTTCCGCTGTACTTTATCAGGATCGCCGACAGCGTTCCCCTTTGAATCCACCCTTACCCCTTGGAAAGGGTGGTCTTCTCGCACAATTGCGCACGGGCCGCCGAAAGAATGGCAGGCTTCTTTCCTTCGACGACGCCACCAAACCTGCACCTTGCAGCACTCGCGTGACGAGCAACGGGCTATGAAGTTCAAAGGAGATGTTGCACGTGATGAGTATTGCATTACGGGATTTTGTTTGTTTTTGGCGTGGAAAGGTACTGGTACAGGGGAAATTGGCGAGCGGAGAAAAACTCTGAACTTGGTCGAGCGGTTTGCTCGCGTCTTGAACCATTTCACTTCTTCACAGAACATCTCGCTTGTTTCGTCTCTCGTCGTGGAGAGGCCGGACTCCGGAAGCTCTGTCGTTCTGTTATCTGATTTGGCGGTTTTTCTTTCCTTCGAGCTGGGCGTGATTTTTTAACAAGTCCTCGCTCGAGATAGTCAGGGCTGGTCAATGGAAATTTATGTCTCA
>NW_003315037.1:2601546-2622408 GCF_000150825.1 Verticillium alfalfae VaMs.102
CACCTTTCCAAGGGTCCCCATATCCGCTCTAAGTTCGTCGAGCATCGTAGTCAACAGAAAGTGGGCTGAGACTCGACTGGAGCGCCTCTGGCGAACTTTCTGCGGGGCTGGCAGCCAAGATCTGAACTCTGGGTACCTCGCGTGGCGTGATGGGGCCAACAAGGTTGGCATCTTCCCCTTGCTGTCAGCGGTATTGACGAATGGAGGCTGCCCTGCAAAGATCTTGCTCTGCTCGTTTCGAGGCCGGAGATGGACCTCATGGTATGCTCGAGGTGCTGACTAACCAAATCAGTTTCGTGGTGTGGTCTTGACTATCTGGAGGAAAACGTGGTTACTGATGCTGAAAACGCTTCCAGTTGAAGCTTGCTGTCTTGGCTATTGCTGGTCTCTTCATAATACGGACATGTCAATTATGATTGGCTTTGCAATGCCTCATGTTCATCAAGGTGTGACCATATATCATGGATACGCTTAATTGTTGCTCGACTTGCCTTGCTTCACATGATCAAGCTGAAGAAGCCTTGGAACCTGGAGAGTCGACGTCACGTCATTCAAGACCTTTCGAAACAATATCTCGCCCCATGTCCACATCTGAGTCTGCCTTTGGGTTCGGTCGCCATCCATCGTTCCACTTTCACGAACCTACCTTACATCGCAGACACATTTCTAGACGTGAATGGTCTCTATTCAGGCTCAAACCCTCGAAAGTCACCCAACCTGAAGCATGGCTAGGCTTGAGAGGAAGTCTATATCACTTTCGGTCCCAGCACGTGTCTAAATACATGCATTTATTGCCAAAGCTAAAGCAACGTGCGATCATGGACTGCAAAACCAAGTCTGACTGGTGGCTTGAAACGATGCATGGGAGGCGTCAGACGCGAGGCGAAAAGAGTGTGGCACCTTTCATCCAGGGCTTACATTTTGAAAGTTGAAGCACTCGTATGAGAGAAGACTGTACAGAACCTTGACGTCTCAAAATCATATAAAGGTTCTCACACCCTGTAGGCCTTCAAAAAGTTCCCATCATGTGCCTGTAAAGGTTAACAACTTGATTTGGGGGACCTTTCTGGCCAAGGAAAACCGAGTGATTTGAGCTCACTGGGAATCTATATAAGAGCGAAGTTTCGAGAGAAGGTCTCATATTTCCAGGAACTCAGCATTCCTCATCGGCACTCGAAATCGTCCAACTTCAACTTCACTGACACGAACACGTACACCCACCCAAAGCTCTCATCTCTCCCAAACAAACCTCAAAATGCGTTTCGCTACTGGTATCATCACGGCCTGCGCCATCCTTGGCTCCGTCAACGCCGGCAACAAAGTGCCTCGTACGGGCAAGATCATTAAGGCTGGGCCTAGTGTCGGTTCCGGCGCCGAAGATTCTGTGTACGACGACGTTCCCGGCGTCATCAAGTCGACCGAGCCTGCTCCGAGACCCGCCGCACCCGCCGCACCCGCCACACCCGCCGCCAGCAAGGCAGAACTCAACAGATGGATCAAGGACGCCATGGCAGAGGCCAACGCCATCGAGGTTGCCACCGAGCAAGAAGCCAAGCAACGCGAGATCACCGAGAAACAGGAGGCTGACCGTGTCGCCCTCGAGGCACAGCAGGCCGCCGAGGCCAAGGAGGCCGCGTACCAGCAGCGCAAGGCCGCCGAGGATGCCGCCAAGGACGCCGCAAAGGTCCAGAAGCTCGCCGGCGAGCTCCGCCGAGAAGAAGCGCCTCCAGAAGATCAACAAGCAGCAGGAGAAGGACGTCACCTCCTGGGTCAAAGAAAGCCCTCGCCGACGCCCGAAAGAAGGAGAAGGAGGAGGAGCGCAAAGATCCTCGAGGAGTCGCAGCGCCTGGACCGCCTCTATTCTCGAGCGCAAGCGGCGCGAAGGTTGACGAGGGCTGCCGCAAGGCAGGCTGAGCGGCGATGCCGAAGAACGAGCGCGAGTACCTGTGCAGAAGGAACGGGAAGGAAAAGGCCCGCAAGGCTGCCAAGGCTACGACGGCGGCGAGGTCAACCACCCTGGCGTCAACCGCTACGTCAACGTTCCTCAGCCCATGCCTGCTTACCAGCCCGCTCCGGTCGCGCCCGTCTACCAGCCAGCCCAGCCGGTTCAGCCGGCCTACGTGCCTCAGCCTGCTCCGGCCCCCATCATGGCCGCCCCTCAGGCTGTCCCCGTTGGTGTTCGCAGGGTCGGCGTGCCCTTCGGGTTTCCCGTCAGGAATGTCCGCCGTGGCCTCAGCCCTGAAAATGAGGAGTACGAGGCGAAGGGTGAGGCCTTGGTATGTAAGCAGTATCACCCTATTGACCTGAAAGCTTCTGCTGACCATCGTGAAGAAGAAAACACCAAGCCCCAGATACGTCTCCAAGCCTGTCAGGAAGATGATCTCGTTCAAGAACTCCGCTTTCAAGCCTGTCTCGACAGCCAAGCCGACCGAGGCAAAGGATGCCCAGGCCAAGATTCAAAAGGAGACTGTTGAGCAAATCACCCGCTTGATTAAGGCCAACTTCGAGTAACGACGTAAGCCTTCTTTTGCTGCGTACCTCAGTCATTACCTAATGCGGGAGCCTCTTGGCTTGAAGCACATGATGGTATTGGTTTTCATATCAGTCTTCTCAAGTATCTTGCTTAGAGTGGAAGAGGGCAATACCTCTTGCTTGGGGCTCGAGGCCCGGCAACGGGCATCGGGTAGAAGCTTTGGACCCTGCTAGTCACGGTAGTCAATCAGTCCTCACTAGCCAGAGCCACATCCGCAACTCGTGAATCGTCGCTGAAGAGAGTGTTGTGATGATCTCGTAGACTTGTAGTAGGCAACGCGATCACGGGGCAACCTGCTCTACCATGCGAAGAGTTTGCTGACGCGTGGGTATACTCCGAAGTCATGAGATAAGCAGAGAAAGTAAAGACAGCACCCAAATGCAGAGTGACACCGAGATAGTAAGGAAAGAGAAGCTACTATCAAGAAATGCAAAATGCGCGAGAGTATTCCATTGCATTGCAAAGGCGAATGTATACTGAAAGTGCCTCTGGGGAAAACGTTGAGGAACCTCTCCTCACCGTAGCCGCACTCGACTTGCCTTGCACGTGTGCACTTTGGATGTGCTTCATGCGTGGCTGTTTTCATCTTGGGGCAGTAGCTCAATTCCACTCATTTACAAACATCATTCACCTGCATCCAGACTCTGAAGGAGCCTCGTACTTCCTGCTTGGTTGATAGCTTCTTTTTCTCGGGGGGGGGGGGGGGTTAAATGGGGCATGCTATCCGAATAATCAACGTAGTGAGGTCCGCTCCGATTCTGACTTTCAAGCCGGCTTGATGTCTTAGGCGCCAGGGGTAACGTAACATTTGTCCAAGGAGAAGTGACCAAATGAAACCCATCTGTTGATCGACAAAACACAGCCTCGTGATGATAATGATGTTAGAGAGAAGTTAGTGCCAAGGTGATCTTGGGCTGAAGAGGATGTTGCCTGAATCAGTCCAGTGGTTCGCTTTCGGAAATCTGGAGCCAGCACAGGACCCTCTTTTGGCCAACTCTCGATGACAATGACGACAAATCTGGACAGTTAACACCGAAAAACAACGCTAGAGTACAGGAATGGGTTAGGGTCCCGGGAGGGCCGCCACTCTACCTATTGCATAATGCTCTCGAAATAGCATTGCCCTGACCGCTACGAGAAGAAGCGCAGCAATCATGTACGACAAGGCCTGACCCAAGGACGTTGGACGAACGGAGAAAGCGAACGGCCGGGCGGTTCGGAGCCGACACGTTGCCACTGGCGCGAGAGAGTGAGGGAGAGAGATGAAAATGGCGGCCCGAGTCATGGTGGGCCTGTCCGACTTGGCTTCCATCATTGGCTGCCCAGCTCTCAGCTTGCCCGAGGTTTGCAACGACGTCAGGCATCCGTGTCAGTATGGTCGAGGGACACGAGCAAGGCTGTTGCCGCACGGGGCGAAATGCAGTGTTGGCAGTGGAGCATTTCCCACCTGCACCTCTCTGGCAAGACATTGGAATGCCGGCTTGCTCGCAATTGACCTGATCAGCAGCCCTGCATAGCGCGCTCCCCACATCGGAGAAAGGACCCTGTCCCGGGGCGATACGAGAAGATCGTCCACGACGCCACCACTATCGTCCAGCAATGCAACGGCAGTGAGGGTCGCATGGCTGGGCAACGGCCGTGGCTGCCGCTGACCTAGGTATTTTCCCAGTGGAAACCCAGGTGAGGAACTCATACGAGATTGCGAGCTGGTGATCGCAGCAGGAGGCGGTCTGGCGAGAGTAGAAAAGCACACAATGGTTTGCCGTAGGCATAGGACCCTGCGTCTAGGCATGCTACGTATCTTAGCGCACCCGTTGCTTGCCGGGGCCAAGACTGCTTCGGGCGCCTCGTATCGGTGGCCAAGAGACGGAAATCTGGAGAAGGTCCGGCACGTAGCCCGACCTGCGATCCACACTGCCGTCCCCGCCTGTCGAGTGTTGGTGACGTCGACCTCCAGGATGCGTCGGAGGCTTGTGACGTTGGGCATTCGTATTGAGGCTCGAGATGTAGTATAAAGAGACCGCGTTGCCCGTCTCTGCTAGCGATTTGGAACCAGATCAACACCCCGAATCACACCAGAGCATCCTTGAGACTTCACACAATCACCAATCGTTCACACAAACCCTCAAACCTTCAACCTCACCCAACATCAAAATGCAGTTCACCCTTGCCGCCGCCGCCGCCCTCTTTGGCGCCTCTGCCCTCGCGGCCCCCGCGTCTCCCGGCTCCACTGGTGCTCCTCCCGACCCTAACACGTACGAGAACATCGATATTGCCGACTTCAACGTCCGCAAGGGCGAGGACGGCACCATCAAGTACGTCAACTTCAAGCTGAGCGGCGAGGACGCCGACGGCCTCCTCTGCGAGGCTGAGAACCCCGGCCTGCCTTCCGAGGTCATCACCTGCGGCGAGTCCAAGTACCGCTTCGCCCTGTACCCTGGTGAGGAGTTTGAGTTCGCCCTGCGCCTGTACCACGAGCTCGGCCTTGCGTAAGTTGACCCTCCCCTTGAACGCGAGGAGAAATCTCATTTGCGAATTCATGTGACTGACATCCTTGGACAGCTTCGGCTTCTACGGTACTGGCGAGATCTTCACCTACTGCCGTGCTGGCGGCCTTGGTGACTTTATCTGCCAGCAGCAGAACCCCACCACCATTGTCATCGACAGCCTGCCTGATGCTCCCGCCCAGGCTTAAGCATTGAATTTCGGATAGAAAGGTTACGGGTAGTGCCATGTTCACAGTGGCTGTATATTTAGTTGTAGCGGTACATATGAGGGGCAGGCTTGAAACGTCTACAGTCTCCCTAGTAATGGACAAATGATAAAACAAACCCATGACATGAATTTACCTGCGCGCCCGTTATGATTCGTCGTGAGTAGACTAGGCTTTGGAGGCTTCGTATATTCTCAGCGCCGGGCTAGGCCTTGAAGCGAGGACAATGTACAATGCCTATGATGAGACGTTACCGAACAGGATGTGGCTAGACATTGTCTATCGTCAATGCGCTAAACGGGACGCGCGAGCATTGCAAATTGGCCTCGTCAAGTCAATCGAATTTCCCGGATGTTTGGCGGTGTCATGTATCCAGTATTCCGACCACAGACCCAGACTCATACTCATGTGACTCAATGCTTCACGAGGTACGGCATGCCATTCCTGTGCGTAGCTTTGTAGCTTTACGGACCGGCGGTAAACAAGGGGAACACGTTGATTCCCAGGATTTGGAATCTGGACCTGAATGGTGCTAGCCTCAACCAAAAGTCATGATCCTGAGTTTGATATCCCATTACGTCAGCACACCACGGCGGCCGGCCAAACGCTTTGCCGTCACCATGCGCAATAGTGGGCCCGCCGCCGGCAGGCACGAGCATGTTGCGTGAGCTACCTGGTACCTAGCCTGGGCGGGCTTCGAACAGAGAAGCTCCAGGTCGCCGCCAAACAACGATCACCACCAACGACCCTTGCAACATCAACCACCAACACCTCGTTTCCTCGACATCTGCTCAACTCCCCACTTCCCGACAGAAGATATATCGCGTCACGAAAACCACCAATACCCGCCATCATGTCGGAAGGAGCCCTCAAGCCCGAGAAGGACTTCTCGAAGGAGGCCGACAAGCAGATCCCCGAAGCGGAGCAGCTCGCATCGGTGCGCCAGCCCACGAACGCAGCAGCAGGACCGCCGCTAACTTTGGAATTGTAGAGCGACATCCAGGCCGCTGTCGAGCGTCTTGCCGTGCTCGAGAAGCAAACTCGTCAAGTGCGTTTGTCGACGTCATGCCAACACCGACCATATTGCTGACCAACCCCCAGGCTTCAGATCTCGCCTCCACGTCTCGCGTGCTGGTCGCCATCGTCACAATCTGCAAGAATGCGAAGAACTGGTCTCTTCTCAACGAGCAGGTGCTCGTCTTGTCGAAGAAGCACAGTCAGCTGAAGCAGGCCATTACCAAGATGGTGCAGACCGTTGTTGGCTTCCTCGACGAGACGCCAGACCTCAAAATCAAGCTGTCGCTCATTGAGACTCTACGAACTGTCACCGAGGGCAAGATCTTCGTCGAAGTTGAGCGCGCGCGCGTCACCAAGATTCTGTCCGATATCAAGAAGGAACAGGGCGACCTCAAGGCTGCGACAGAGATTCTGTGCGAACTGCAGGTGGAAACGTTTGGTTCTATGGACCGGAGAGAAAAGACAGAGTTCATTCTTGCGCAGGTCGCCCTGTGCATCGAGAGCGGAGATTGGACCCAGGCCGGCATTCTGAGCAGGAAGATCAGCACCCGGTATCTGTCCAGGAAACCGAAGAAGACACCCGAGCAGCTGGAGAAGGAGCAGAAGGAGCGCGAGAAGAAGAGGCTTCGTGGTGAAGAGGTGCCAGAAGAAAAGGTGGATGACACAACAGACCTAAAGCTGCGATACTACGAGCAGCAGATCATCCTGGCGAAGCACGACAACAAGTACCTCGAGGTTTGCAAGAACTACCGACAAGTCCTGGACACGGAGGCTGTCGAGAACGACCCTGCCAAGCTGCACCCGGTACGTATGCGAGTTCCACCTGTTCTATGCACCGCTAATTCTGTTCCTAGGTGCTCCAGCGCATCATTTACTTTGTCATCCTCGCACCCCACGACAACGAGCAACATGACCTCCTGCACCGAATTTTGCGTGACACCCGCAATGCCCAGGTGCCCGTCGAGGAGGAGATTTTGAAGCTCTTCACAGTTCATGAGATTATGAGGTGGCCCGAAGTGGCTAAGAGGTTCGGCCCTGATCTCTGCCAGACCGACGTTTTCGACGCCCAGGCTGGTCAGTCTGCGGATGAGAAGGCGCACCAGCGCTGGGAAGATCTTCGCAAGCGTGTCATTGAGCACAACGTCCGCGTTGTGGCCAAGTATTACACTCGCATCCAGATGAGCCGTCTCACTCAGCTGTTGGATCTGACCGAAGATGAGACGGAGAAGTACATCAGTGACCTGGTCACCTCCAAGACGGTCTACGCCAAGATTGATCGACCAGCGCGCATCGTCAGCTTCGCCAAGCCCAGAGATGCCGATGACGTCCTGAACGAGTGGAGCGGCAACATGAAGAGCCTTCTCGGTCTGTTGGAGAGGATCGACCACCTCATCACCAAGGAGGAGATGATGGCGCGCATCCAGCCCACGTCCAAGTCAAGCAAGGGCAAGACGGCCGCGAAGGCACGCTAAGCCAGTCTGACAGTGTGTCAGTCTTCAGACGCTCGGGGAACGGCTACACGTGTCTGCTTTGGAGGATCGGCTAACAAATGGGCTGGGCGGCGAAGCGACTCTGTGATTGTGACGAGAATAACCGCGGACGGCGGACTCGTCTGGAGACTTGTCACTGTAGAATATAGAATATCAACCCCGTCGAGATGGGGCATGTAACCTTGATGTCTACCTTGCGATCATCTAGTGTCTATGTTGCATGCTATGCACTGACGGACTCCCCTACATCTTGGCAGCCTCTAGGTCCTGCGCATGGTGCTTGACGTACCCCGCCAGCGCCATGGCCCACTCCTTCGAGATGGGCACATAGTGGCCGCCTGGGTGGACCACGACCGCCGCCTCCTCGCAGCGGTCGACCAGCGCCCGGCTGCGGCCCTCGTCGACGACCGTATCGAGGCTGCCGATGAACTGGATGGTCGGCGTCCGGATCTTGGGCTCAAAGCACCAGGCCAGCGATTCGTCCACGGCAAAGAAGCCCGAGTACACGGCCGCGAACCGCAGGCCGCGACCGTCGTTGGCCTCGCGCAGGGCCGTCACCCAGGCGGCCTGGTCGGCGGGGATCGCACGATGCGGCGTCTCCAGGGCGGCGGCGACGAGAGCGGCGGCTCGCCGCCCTCCTGGCTGAAGCCGAGGACTGCATCGGTCGGGTCGGACCGAAGCGGAGGGTCGAGACCTATGGCCGACATGCCCTCGTCGAAGGCCAATGTAGGACGGCTGTCGGGCGTCTGACGGGTTGTCGCGGCGGGCGGAACCAGGCCACGAGTCCGGCGCCGGCATGTCCTCGGCGTCGTCCGCCGGCGGCTGGTAGCCGGGGATGTCGGCGGGGTTGAGCTTGATCGGCGCGGTGGGGTAGATGCAGTTCAGGGTCAGGTTCAGGGGCGTGAGAGCCTTGGCTAGGAGCTTCTCGAGCGCGCGCGTCTTGGAGCGGAAGAGGGGTCCCGATTGCGTGTAGCCTGGCGCGTGTTAGTCGAGGTTTCCAAGGGGCGGTAAGATGGAGATGAGTTTTGCGACTGGGCGCGTTTTCGTTGGCGGGCTGCGTTTCATCACACATCCTATGATGGGCGGCACTTGATAGAACGAGAGATGGAGAACGCTGGATGCGCATAGCTTACCATGTAGCATGAGAATCTTGAATTCCTTCTTGGTGTTGGCTCTTGGTTTCTTATCAGCCGTGCCGTTAGGCACTGGGATTGTTGCCGTAGACATGGGTGCAACTGTGGTGAGAGGAATAAATCGACAGAGCCCCACGTATGATCTAGACGGGTAAGTTGGCAATGTACGTGTACCTGGAGGTGTCGGACGTCGTAGAGCCGGGTGCCTGGACAATCGGAGAGATCGCATGTGGTGCGGTTGTTGAGTTGAAGAGCGCCTCATTAAGTGGATCTAGCATGCAATTGTCACTGTAAGGGCGTCGTGGGAGCCGATTACATTCGGGACATGCAAAGCCGCCGGATGATTCATACCGATTTGAAGCGTAATGCAAGTCTGTCTTGACTGCAGCAAATATCTTGACTGCAGTAAGTAATCCACATATCTACGAATCAGTCGCGGCTGTCATTAAACTTTCGGAATGAAGATTCGCGAGATGTAGTGTACACATGGCGGCTTGCGGACGTCACGTGATTACGAGGCTTCACTCGATCACTCAAAGGATCAAAAGGACTACCTCGGAGAACAAATGCCACGCCGCAGTGTAAGGCCTCAGTAATGACCCCGGCCACACTCCATGGTTCAGAGTGTCGCGGTGGCCATTACATTTCTGTTGGGGGATGTGCGTGGTCGTCGACAAACAGCCATTACTTCATGATGCCTTGAGGTAGCGTCGCGTACTCGTATGAATGAAGGTGTGTGTCAAATCGGTAACAACTCAATTAATGCGTGTCGCCGGTCTATGATACAATCGTCCTCTAGCACGTCGTCGGTGGTCGTTCGATGCATGTTTGTTTCTTGCCGAACTAGCCTCTGTTCATACGACTTCCATCTCCTTGGCACCCCGTCCCGATCGACGATCGATTTAGTGACCGGCCTTGACGGCAGGGTTGCGGGCATCCTTCTTCCACTCGTCGGCTGCAATGCGCTGTCAGTTTCCTCGTGCTTCGTAGGGAGTCAATGGCTCATGGTGGACATACAAGCCATCATGGCGTTCTGGGCAGAGTTGATGCCGTAGGCGATGATGAGGCCTGTCGTATGTGTCAGTATGCTGATTTCGTCGCGAGTCTGTCCTCCGTTGCTGTCTCGCGGTTTTTGTGTCGAGGTTCGGGGGGTCAGGAGTCGGCAATCGTACCAGCGGCGTAGAAGGGAGCCATGGGCCTCACTACATTCGGGTCAGTACGGATGAGGCGCGAGCGGATGCAGCAGCAGCGATTGACGTACGAACGGGCGCCGGGAACTTCTTGAGGGGGGTAGCACCGAAGAGCATCTTGACGATTTGTGGGGAGGCGTTGAGTTGGTGGGGATTGGCGTTTGAGGGTGGTTGATTCAAGGGTCCGAGGTGAAGCTATCAAGAGAGAGCCTTTTTCCTCCGATGCCTCGTCTGTCGTCGGGTTGAGCCGCTAGCCGGACAGGCAGCCTCAGGCAGGAGTTCCTCACTGTGCTGACTGGACATTTTGGTCGATAAGCCTCGTGGATGATAAGCCCAAGGTCACGTGCTGCAGACGGCGCTTGATTTCTCCGTCAGGTGACATCATGCCCAGCTTCTCCGCACTGGTCCGGCGAAACGAGCCAGTTCTGGGTTCCGACCCACATGAGCTGTCCCCCGTTGCTTCTGCCGTGGGCGAGCCCACCCCCCCCCGAAGCCCAGCTTTCCCCAGATCCAGCACCTGTACAACGGGAGAGTAACGGCCACACCTTTCCCCCCTCCCTTTGTCCGTCACGCACTGTCACCCACACCACGCACACCACACCACCATCCTGCACATCCATCCCCTTTTGCCTGCCAGCATCACCTGCCCTGGGCCGACCTTCCAATCAATTACCCTTACTCCAAGTGCGGGGTGAACTGCAATAGGAGATCACTCATTGCTCAGCATCCCAAACCACCATCCAATTACCCCTTGAAGCTGCACTCCCACGGCGCGGCTATCTGACCAGCAACAGCTTGCTTCCCGCTTCTGCTTGTGAAACGCTGCCAAACAGCACAACACGGTCCCTGCTCTCTCTCTCTCTCTCTCTCTCTCTCGGAAGTACCTGCCTGCTTTCCGCCGCCCTGCCTCTCTACCTGCTGCACCTCGGGATCTCAATATAGCTCGACGCTTCGGTCACAATCTACCGTGCGCACTCCCGTGCGTTGATCAAACCATTCAGCCGCCTCTTCCTTGCCGGCGCGCCGACCTTCCATTGCTTCTGCCACTTTGACCTCAGCAACACCATCAACACCACCAGCAACCGCTTCCCTTCCCTCCGTCACCGCCCTCCTCACCTTCACCATGCTGAGCCAGCGTTTGGTGCGCGCAGCTGCCGGCGCAGCGACCCCCCGCACGGCGCTGCGAGCCGCCTTCTCCACCACTGGCCAGCCATGCACCAAGACGCCCGGCATGGCCGACATCAGCGCTTCGCCCCAGAGCGTCGAAGAATTCAACAAGAGGCAGCAGGCATTCCGAGAGCAGTTGGTTGACCAGCAGAGCAGCGGAAGCAAGTGCGTGGCTCATCGTTCCTCCCTCCACCCCCCTCTCTCCTGTCCCCGCCGACGCCGAGAAACTCGGCTCACTGAGTGCCTCTTCTGCAGGATCCAAGGCCGACGCCAAAGAGCCTACCAAGAAGGCCGGTCCGCTAACGAACCTCATCTATGGGACCAAGGAAGGGCGCGAGCTCGAGGCCCAGCTCGAGGCGAGCTTCAGCCAGGTCCTTGCCCGCGGCAAATATGTTCACACCATCTCCTTCCACGAGGTCAAGCAGGACAGGCTCGAGGAGTACGTCGACCTCATCAGCAATTGGTACCCCAAGATGGCCGCTCTGCCCGAGAACAAGGTCCACCTCGTGGGAAGCTGGAGAACCGAGATTGGCGACACCAACACCTTTGGTGAGTACACGCCCACCTGCACCTGCACTGACAGCAGCCGCAGGAGGTCTGTGGTTGAATGAACTAACGAGTCAGTCCACATCTGGGAGTACCAGCGATACCAGGGGTACCACGAGTCGATCCACAACATCGCCAATCACCCCGAGTACGCCGACTTTGAAAAGAAGCTCCGCAGCCTCATCCACTCCAGGAAGAACTCCCTCATGCAGGAGTTCTCCTTCTGGCCCACGACGCCCCCGCGCAAGCTCGGCGGCATCTTTGAGCTGCGCTCGGTACACCCTGCACCCGGGCAACCTGCTCGAGTGGGAGACGCACTGGAGGCGCGGCCTCAAGGCCCGCCGCGAGGTCATGGAGGGCGTCGGCGCCTGGTTCGTCCAGATTGGCGACCTCAACACCGTCCACCACCTCTGGCAGTTTGCCAACCTGGAGGAGCGCAAGATCCGTCGCGAACAGAGCTGGCAGATTGAGGGATGGAGCGAGACGGTCCACAAGACGGTGCCCCTCATCCAGAAGATGGAGTCGAGGATCCTGACGCCTATGCCCTGGTCACCAGTGCAATAAACTAGCTTTTGCTACTCTGCTACAAGACCACCTCGACGGGCAAGGGTCGTCACCCCTTTTGCCATGGTTTTCTTTTTTTTTTTTTGCCTGTCTTTTTCTTCGTGGGAGTTGTACGGATCATCGGAGAGCCATTTGTACGTATACCTTGCTACGGCAGGCGGGCGAGCGGCGAGATTGCCAGAGATCACGCAGAATTGATGCAGGCGGCAAACGCTGAAAAATATCTTGTGTGCCTGCTTGTTTCGTTTCATCTTCTTCGTGCAAAATTACCTTGAGGCCAAACCCCCACCCCGTAGTGTTTGCCAATCCTAGGGTATCCCAACACCACGAACCATTTTCTACTCTTACATCCATCCCTGCAGCTCTGGCTACCACACCTCAGTCGTCCAGTTCCTCGCCCATGACGGCGGCTAGATTGCTCCTCGCCTGCGCCAGCGTGTTGCCCAGCGCGAGGAGCTTGGCATACAGGCTCAGCAGGCTCGGATCCGCCGTCTCAACCCGCACCTTCTCGCGCACGTAGACGTCGACGGCGCCGCTTCCGGGGCCGAGATCATCATCTGCCTCGTGGAACCCTGTGGGCCGACGCTTGACGGACGCCCCTTGGTGGACGTGGCGCGAACCGCCAGCCGTGAGGCGACTGTAGCGAAACGGATAGACGTGGTCCATCTCGTCGTGCTCGAGGCGGCGATAGGTCCCGAGGGCGAGGCCGAGCTTGAGGCCAAAATGCTGCGGGGCGTCGGCGGGCTCGAGGGCGCGCAGAGCCAGCACGAGGGTGGCCTCCTGCAGGAAGAGGTGGAAGGCGATGTTGGGCGGGAGCGGCGGGGCAAAGTGCGCCTGGGGCCAGGAGGCGTGCTGCCACGAGGGGTCGGGGGATTCGAGGGGCGGGCCGCGCAAGAGGGCGGTCGAGGCGGCGAGGGAGATGGAGAGGGCGCGGAGGTGGTCGGCTATGGGGCGGGGCGAGGGCGGCGAGTCGAGGGCGAGGGCGAGGAGCTTGACGGATTCGGAGAGTGGGTGCCGAGCGCTTCGAGCGAGGGGATGTGGATCGGGTTCTGGGGGTCGAGGGCGACGCTCTGTGTCGGGAGCGTCCGCAGCTGGAGGTGGATGGTCTGGCGCAGGGGAGGACAGTGTCAACGCCATGGTTCCTCATGCGTCCAGGGGGTTGGCACTCGGATGGATGAGATGAGCTTACTCCTTTCACTATCCTCGTCCCGACTCGTGTGATGTGTCCCTTGACTTTCTCATTGCGGTGCGTGCTGAGGACAAGAGTGCTTCCGGGGTCGATGGGAGCGAGGAGCGCGTAACAGCCGTCAAGACCATGCTTGAGCTCGGTCATGACGGCGCGGGTCTCCTCGAGGATCCATGCTAATTCGCGGGCCTTGCAGCCGGTGGAAATCTCTATTAGCACCATGGAATCGACAGACGTCGTTGAAAGTCTGCGGCGCGAGGAATGTGTTTGGAAACGAGGCATGATGGGGCTTGGGACACGGCAAGGTCGCTGAAGGAGGTCGCTGAAGGAGGCATGGCAAAGATGTCAACACACTCACATGGGACTGCCCCTTTTTCACCTTGAGCTCTTCGGGAGAGACAGGTGGCCAGATGTCAATGGACATGATGGCTATGTGTGCTGAGGAGTGGTGGCCTTGTGTGTCGCGCAGGCAGCCATGCTGGGTTCGACAGCTGAAAGAACCGTTGTTGTGGCTCGCGATACCATGCGCCGGGGTTGCGAGTTGCGACGTGGATGTCTTTAGGTCAAGCTCCAGCCAGCATCGGCGCGAGTGCCCGCTGACAGGGCGGCCATCGTCATCCTGGCACTAGCGGGGCCAGGTGGACCCACTGTTGGAGCCGCAGGGGCCACCTGCCTGCACCTGCCCTTGTCATTCTTCAGGCACGGCTGCTTCTGGCTGTTGGGCAGGTGCGACACCTGGCGGGTTGGACTGGTGGAGACTGACAGATGTATGATACTATCATCTCACCGTCACTTCATTTTTGCCTTCAGAAGCCACCGCAATCACAGTACACCCTGCTTCGTGCACACGCCCTCAAGGCTTTCGTCCGAGATCGATCTTAAAACAACAAGTAAACAAAATACGCCCGGGCTGCCGAAAATATCCCTGCTGCTCCTGTAACTTGGAGACGAGGATAATTTTCGCATGCGAACCAATCACTATACATCCAACCCACGACACATATACCGCTGCCTACCATGGCGCCAAACCCACCAGAATCTGGCCGCAAAACGGCCAGCACCATCCAGCTGCCTTACCGTCATGAGAAGCTGCCACGACTCGCCGAAGGTAAGCGAGCTCCCTTGACTGGAGACCCTTGACATGACTGACCTCTCCAGGCTCCAAGATCCAGAAGCGTGCGATTCCCCGCCGCCAACAACCGGCCTCGTCCAATGAACGCCTCATCTATGTTTCGTCATCGACACCGTTCATGTCCGTCGTCAAACGTGTGCGGAAGCAACTTGATCGGTCGCTTCAAGACCGGGCTCCATCTACCAAGAAACTGAGTCTTGCCCAACGTGTCAATCTCCTGAATCGAGACACCAGCACTGTGGGCGAAAGCAATTGCGAGGTGTTGGTACTGGGCACAGGAAAGGCGATTGAGAAGACCCTGAGCGTGGCCAGCTGGTTCGAACAACAGCCAGACTGTCAGGTACAAGTGAGGACACGGACAGTCGCCACCGTGGATGACGTTGTGATGGAGGGTGATGAGTTTGGAGGAGACGAGAGCCGAGTACGGAAAGTGAGCTGCCTGGAGGCTGCTATCACACTGAAATGAGAGAAAAAACGCAGAATGATGTCAACGACCGCCATGGTAAGCAGGTCCTCCCCCTTCTGCATAATTGTGCCCACTGCTAATTCTATTGACAGATACCCTACTCTGATGACCCCGCGAGGGGCCCGCGATCGTAGCTAGAGCCGCGGAGCCCTGCCGCAATACGTGCATACTTTATATCTCGTCCTTCGGACCAGAATGTTTACCACTTGAATCCTCGACGCTTACCCCCATAGTCACCCATAGTCAGTGGCATGTGCCGTTCACTGTCTCTGTATCTTCTCATATTCTCATCGCTCGCCACTATATGATGACTCAGTACTGATGCTCACTCGTCTGCGACTGAATAGCCCCTTGCTGGTCGGTTTCCTCGTTGGTTCTCGCCCCTCCTTCAACGAGTTTGGGTCGACATGCGACGCTGGGAATACACCGTACTTTCCCTTGTTGTTCGTTCCCGACCAACACCAGTGATCCTGGTATACCCCTACATCCTTTCAGTCAGCTTGCCTGTCGAACACAACGCCTATTGGATTCCACTTACAGCCGACGTTCTGAATAACGTCCCCCTTTTCAAGGGGTAGCCAGCCGGTTCGTGCGCCATCCTTTGGATTCCATTTCCACCGAGCGGTCACGGAAATCCTGCTGTTCGCATTCAACGAAACCTCGTTTTGTTTCGGGCCTTCGATGTCAACCATTTTCGACGGAAACGCCTTTTTTTCGCCATCATGCCACCCTCTACACCACTTTCCGCCCCATTCCTCAGGGAACTCAACCCCCACAATCTGGGCGCCGATCAAGAATTTGAGCACATCGTCGGTCCCGTCCGGTGCGACTGGCGCTACCTCGCCATACCGCTTCACGTTACTCTTGATCGCCGTGGCGGTTGGCAACATGATTAATGCCGTCTCAGGCACTGGGCTGGGTGCCGGCGGATCTGGAAAGTGCAGGTCGTAGTCCTCCTCGAGCTCGTGGCCTGCCTCCACCTTTCCGTACAGTACGGTCACTCCAGGAATCTCAGGCAAAGGTTGTGGATGTTGCGACAGATGACGAAGGAGCTGTTCCTGGGAGACAAAGGCTGTGGCGTCACCGTGTCTCACGGTGTGTCCAGTCTGTGTACAGAAGAGGCAGGCATATCTGACTTCGGTCAGGTTCTTGGTCGTCATGTGCGACTTGAACATGAAGCGAAGGCGGTACACAACATTGAATTTCATGAAGTTTGCACGAGCTGCAGTATAATCAGCAAAAGACCCTCGTTAGAACATCAATGATCAGCTTACAGTCTCTCTCCAGATCGCGTGTCATCTCACTGTGCACGAGATAGAACTCGCAGCTGGTGCAGCGGCCGACTGCAACAAGCTGGCCCTACACCATAGCTTGTCAGCTACACCGAGCTTGAGAGCTACGCATATCGAAGAACTCACATATATGGAAGCCTGTTTCATGCCGCGTGCATGCTCGCTTTTCTTGAATAGCTCGGCGCCATCGCAGAATCCTTTGAGCTGGTGGAACGAGCTCTTTGGTCCGATCTGACACGCCGTCTCTCTTGCGCCTGTCGAGATGGTACGAATCTGCGTCCCACTTGTTTCTGACCTCACTGTTCTCGTCTCGTCCGCAAGCATCAGGCCGTCGTCATGCTCGGACAAGGGCGGAAGCATCAACGGTGCCATGTGATCGCTTTCTGAGTAAAAGGTTCCGTGCGAGGCGCCTCGGGGCTCACTATTGGGATTGATATGCGGGGAGGGCCCAGCAGACGATGTGTTCGGTTCTGAGAAGAGAGATGTCCGGTTCGTCGTCGAAGGGCTGGTGGGGTCAAAGACGGAGGTTGCAGACGTATACCCGGTATTGTCCACGGGCGAGCCATACGTGTAGCCATTGCGATACGTTCGGCTGTGGATCACCGGAGGCTCAACATTAACGCGCGTCGCGACCTTGGCCATGCCGGCATGCTCAGGGGGTCTGTCGCCCGCGATATAACGGCGCACGCCCGGATGCGGCTCACTCGTCTGGCCAGTCACCCACTCCGATATCCGGGGCGAGGATGACGGGGCGGGAGGAGACAGTCTCCGAGGTTCGGAAACAATACGAACGCGGTCGAATTCGTCACCGAGGACATCGAGGCCGGATGACTTGCCGTCAGCTCGCAACACCTGGGCGATGGGCGATGGTTGAGCTTGCTGCGGTGGAGGGTGGTGTTGAGCCGTTGGCTCGTTCTGCTGCTGCCTCGTGGATACGGCTGTAGTCCACGAGTCGACCCTTCGAAGCGGCATCGCCTGGGAGTCTGCTGCTTGGACAGACGATGCGCGGGAGCTGGTGGTCCCGGCGCGTTGCAGCCCTGACGTACGTCGCTGCTGGCGGGTTCCGCTTGAATTGCGATGCCTCGTGTTGCCATTGGCAGATGCTTCATCCTGTGTACTCCCAGGTAGAGGCGGAGGAGGGAACTGCGAGATGGTCTGGAAGCCGTCTGCCGGAGAGTCGACCGCTCCTCCGCGAGTTGTGGGCCGCGAACTCGCCCGGGTGCCTGATCTTGAGGGCGGCAGGGGCGGCAGGGGCGGAAATGTGTGGACTGGTGACTTCGGTGTTGGAGGGGTTGGTACTGGCGCTTCGACTTTTAAGCGTTTGACGATGTTCAAGGCATCCAGCGCGAAAGATTTCGTAGCCGCCTGCAGCTCGACAAACTTGTCGAGATCGAACGAATCGAGCTCGATGTAGTCCTCAAAGTCATACAGCAGGTCCTCCAGGACGCGCCGCTTCTCTGCGATTTCATCTTTTGCGCGCGGTCAGCTTCTTGCGGGCATCTCGACGGTTCAGAAACTGGAAGCAAGACTCACCACTGTCACGAATGGCGTCCTTGAATGCGTCACCGAATTTGTCAACGTGGGCGTCCCAGATCGGCTGCAGCCTCTTCAAGGCGCGGTCCCCTTCCTTGACGAGGGCTTGGGCGGCGCGCGCCATCTGGGTCCCCATCTCGGGGTCGTCCTCTTCGGCGGCCTGCGCGTTGGTCACGGCATCTTGGCCTCGTTCGACCACCTCTTTGAAGGGAGTGATGATCAGCTCTTCCACGTCGACAGCCATTTCCGCGTCTGGCCTTGGTCACGAGGGCTCGGAACCTGTGTCATCGACTGGCCTCGAGGGGGTTCGTGCGCGCGCGTTGTCGATCTAAGCAGCTCTTGTTGCTATAGCTTTGCAGAAAGATCGACTGAGGAGAGCTCCTGGACGTAAAGGAAACCAAAAGAAATGCCTGGCTTTGACTGAGTCCCGCGCCGGTTCAAGGGCCCGGTGGTGGTGGGACGTCCCAAGCTCTTGGAGCGAGGGGGGGATCGCCGCGGGGCAGCACCACATTTTGTTCCAGCCTGCCCATCGCGTCACGCCCCTTCCCTCCCCTCCCCCTTCCAGCCTGCGTCGACACAATTGGAGGAGCGCGACGCCCTGGACACAGGATTGGGGGTTTGAAGATGGCGTTGCTGTCCAGCACGACCTCTCGCCCTCACGTGGAAAGGGGGGCGGATGCACTTCCGCGATCCATGTCGTCGGGGGTCGTGGGCCAGCCGCTGGAGCACGTGGGGGTGTTAGCGGCCCCCGCCAAGACGTTTGAAGAAGGACCCCTGGAGTACGCTGTGCAAGGCGTTGGCGCTATTGGATTGGGGACTCGGTGCTGCAGGCAACGGTTCAAGGTGTCCGATGGGAGCAAAAGTCGGCACGGCTGGCGTTTCGTGTGTGCCTTGTTGCGCCATGCCGCTGGAGACGTGGGCTGGGGGGGGGGGGGGTGGCTGTGGTGGTGTTGAGGCCATGGAACTCGGTGCGTGACAAGCCCTTCGAACGCCCACGCTTAGGAGGAGGTGGTCAACGAGCGGCACCTACGTCAGGCATGGGAATCTGCTCGCATGCGGCTGGCTTCTAGATCATTGAGATCTGAGACCCGATGGACGAGCCATGCTGTGGCCTCTTTCAGCTACCTAGTATCACTGGCTCTGGGCCATTCCCTGCTGGGGGGGCATGGTATCGTGGGGTCCCGCAAGGTCCTGATTAGGTGTTCCCAGCCGATGCCTGCTCTCTTCTCCGTGTGGATAGCATCTTTCCCCGTGTGGCTAGCACGAATGGGTTTCTTCGAGAGACTGGACATGGGTGAGCACGTGGTCACGGCGGCGCGTCGCTACGACAAGTGGTAATAGGGCTGTGGGGGATGGGCTCTGAGGACTCGACTTGGCATGCCCGACGCTATTGACGCCTTGCTCGGGTGTCGTCTTGATCTGTACACGCTGTTCTATCGTCATGATAGTGTGGGACACGGGGTCCTCAGCTGTTGGCTGTTTGCACTGACCCTGAAATTTGTGTGCATCCTTCGTCCTCCTTGATGCAAGGAAGAGCCTTCAGCTAGCTTGCTAGTAAATGCTTGACCTTCCGCTTCTGGTCGTTCTCTACTATCTTCTAACGATGGAAGAAGATTCTACTATCTTCTAACAATAGAAGAAGATTCTACTATCTTCTAACAATAGAAGAAGATTCTACTATCTTCTAACAATAGAAGAAGATTCTACTATCTTCTAACAATAGAAGAAGATTCTACTATCTTCTAACAATAGAAGAAGATTCTACTATCTTCTAACAATAGAAGAAGATTCTACTATCTTCTGACAATGGAAGAAGATCAAAACTGAAACTGGAAGCCGGGACTTCAAGCTCCCTAACTTGAAGTACTATGGGATATCCTTGCCCCCAAAATTGGCCGAGATCTCACGATGCATACCGGAACTTCCACTCTATTTTGAGTAGCACGCAGTTACCATGGAATCAATAGTGCATTTGTCAAACCATCTCGAAACTCGAATTGCATATTGATTACGGATGAATGAACCCATGACACTTCACATCACAGGAGGCAAGATGCAAAGATATGTGTAAGCCTGCTCAAGGGATTCGGCAATTCACAGCAAAGTAAGCATGCAAAGACCCCGCTGGCTACGTGACGCATGGCATGATGCTTTTAGGATGGTGTACATGTGATGCCGTTCCCCCCCCCTTTTCCCATCTTCAACAATTCCGTCTATTTCTCATACACTCGGGCCTCTCCTGTTCACTCCTCTATTTTTTTGCTCTCTCTCTCTCTCTCTCTCTCTCTCTCTCTCTCTCTCTCTCACGGTTTGTACTCGGCGGGGCCGACCATGAGCTCGGGCTTCACCAGCGTGTCAAACTCCTCCTCGGTCAGGGCGTTGAGCTCCATGGCGCTCTCCTTGAGGGTGAGGCCCTTCTTGTGGGCGTTCTTGGCGACCTTGCTGGCCATGTCGTATCCGATCTTGGGGTTCAGGCAGGTGACGAGCATGAGGCTGTGTACGGGTTAGCTGATGTCTGGAACCACAAGCGATGAAAGGGACGGGAACATACGACTCCTGCATGATGCTGGCAATCTTCTGCTCGTTGGCGGCGAGGCCGACGACGAGGTTCTTCTCAAACGAGCGCATGCCGTCGCTGAGGATGCGGACGCTGTGCAGCAGGTTGCGGATGACGAGGGGCTTGTAGACGTTGAGCTCGAACTGGCCGTTCATGCCGCCAATGGTGGTGGCGACGTGGTTGCCCATGACCTGGGCGCAGACCATGGTGAGGGCCTCGCACTGGGTGGGGTTGACCTTGCCGGGCATGATGCTGCTGCCGGGCTCGTTCTCGGGCAGGTTGAGCTCGCCGAGGCCGCACACGGGGCCCGCTGCCGAGGTAGCGGATGTCCTGGGCGATCTTG
>NW_003315037.1:2622745-2624337 GCF_000150825.1 Verticillium alfalfae VaMs.102
CAAAGTCGTCGACCTTGACCTGCAAGGGCGTCGCGCCAGGCTCGGATGGCGGGGATGAGGCTCCGACTCCATTCTCGAGCACGGCGGCAATGTGCATGACGGTGGGGAAGGTGTCGTTGGACGAGGCGCTGCGGTTGACGTGGTCGTTGGGGTGGACGGGCTTCTTGGAACCCATCTCGCCGCCGAGGATCTCGATGGCGCGGTTCGAGATGACCTCGTTGGCGTTCATGTTGGACTGGGTGCCGGAGCCCGTCTGCCAGACGACGAGGGGGAAGTGGTCGAGCAGCTTGCCCTCGGCGACCTCGGCGGCGGCCTGCTGGATGGCCTTGCCGATCGTCTCGTCGAGGCCGTAGCGCATGTTGACCGTGGCGGCGGCGCCCTTGAGGATGCCAAAGGCCTTGATGATGGGCGGCGGCATGCGGTCCTGGGGCTGGTTGATCTTGAAGTTCTCCAGAGACCTCTCGGTCTGGGCGCCCCAATACCTGTCGGCGGGGACCTGGAGGGCGCCAAAGGCGTCTGTTTCGGTTCGTGTGGAGGAGGACATCCTGGCGATGGTCGTGTGCAGCGTTCGTGTGGTGCAGACTTGCGATCTGGAGGTGTTTGCGGCGGCGCGGGCCAAGGCGTACCGTCCTGGGACGGCGGCGTGCTTAAGGACGTTCATGGTGACCAGCCGAGCGGGGTGCGCGCAAGCGGAGGGGGATCGATTGGCTGGTGGATGGAGCAAAGCAAGCCGAGGATGCAGGCGAGTTTATGGGGGAGGGGAATGCTGTCGGAGTGCTGTCGGGGGTTGATGCTTTATTTTGCTTGTCGCTCCCGGCTGCTTCACCCAACAAATGTTCGTCGACCCGGGCACACCCGGGCCATGTTGAGCTCCATGTACGTACCAGGGACGAGGAAGGAGACCCGTCCGCGGCAGGTAGCTGTGGGGCAGCTGGTGTATCAGCCTCAAGACCCAAGATGCCCCACGATGGCTGTAATGTGGCTGACGAACGCGTCGGTACTTGGAAACGGGAATTCTCCGAACCCTCCATGTCAAACATGCAGATGCCATGGCGAGTCCTTATAGAAGAAGTGGCATTTCATCGGGCTTCTCAGCTCTGCCTGTGAGTAAGGTAACTAGGATCTGGACTACCCCATGACTGATCCGGTGCCGGCCATGACCTAACCATACCAACCTTGTACCTCCCATCCACCATCTCTTGTCATGTCATAGTCATTCATACCTTTCGCTTTGACTGGGTACACCTCAAGCGCCATTCCTTGGCTCACTCGCCTGTATTCATTGAAAAATTGGGACTGTATTTGTCTGCAGGATGCAGACACGAAATGGAGCCGTTTTTGCGAGGACATGAACCTGGGAGACCGTACATGAATGAGACATGGCGGCAGAAGGTTTGCGTTTGGCATGCATGCCTCAACGGCAGGGCAGCCACGACCAGGCGGCCGGCGATCGTGCGGAGAAGCAGCACCTCCAAACCACCCTGTCATGCCATCTGCTGCCGCCCGGATTGCTCAACTCACGATTGAATACATAGAAACAACTACAGGAATCATTTTCGCAGCTTCAGCTTGACCACGTTTCATGTTCTCTG
>NW_003315037.1:2624682-2626431 GCF_000150825.1 Verticillium alfalfae VaMs.102
CATCCCGTCGTGCATCGAGAGCGGCCTGTCCGGATGCAGATTGAACGTCACGCGGATGTGGTTCGCAACTACGTTCGAGGTCCCTGCAGACTGGGAAGGGCAAATCGTCATGCTTCACTTTGAAGCCGTAGACTACGAGGCCAAGATTTTTGTCAACGGCGAACGTGTTGGCTCCCATGTCGGAGGATATTCTCGCTTTAGTCTTGATGTCACTCGACATCTGCGGCGAGAGGGGGCGAACGACTTGTAAGCATGGCATATGATAACAACCTGTTGTTACGGGTTATACCCGACGACTAGCCCCTGACACCTGTAATCTGAGGACTCTGCCATGCTGACGTGTCCACAGACTTGTTCACGTTCATGACCCTACAGACGTGAAACCGTATGTCATCCCCGTCGGCAAGCAATCCAAAAATCCGCGGCATATCTGGTACAGGCCCTGCTCGGGTATCTGGCAGCAAGTCTGGCTCGAGAGCGTGCCGGTCAATCACATTACACAACTGGACATTGAAGCAAAGATGGATGGCAAATGTTGGTCGATGGCTTCCTAAGCCTGGTTGGACCAGACAAAACTGACATGCAACAGTGGTGGTCTTTGCCCACAATTCGCAAGCGCAGATATCCCCGCATGTCGAGCTGTCTGTCTACGATGCCGATGGCAAGCTTGTGGTCAAGGGCTCGGGCCAATCTAATAGCCCCTTCGAAGTCCAGGTTAAGAGCCCTCGCCTGTGGTCTCCTTCCCACCCGGTGCTGTACCGACTTTCTCTCACAATGGGCAGTGACCAGATATCCAGCTATGCTGGATTTCGCAGCATCTCCAGAGGTGTAGTTGATGGAATTCCCCGACCTCTTCTGAATGGCGAGTTCATCTTCCAATTTGGAACCCTGGACCAAGGATACTGGCCAGATGGCCTCTACACACCGCCAAGCCGCGACGCCCTCATTTACGACCTGCGCGTGCTCAAAAGCCTCGGATTTAATATGCTGCGCAAGCATGTAAGCCATCCCAAGCTGCACCACAAATCACAGAGCCCCGCCTAAGATTCATGTCCTGCAGATCAAGATTGAGCCTGATTTGTTCTATCACGCCTGTGACGAATTGGGGTTGATGGTGGTGCAAGACATGCCAAGCTTGCCGCCAGACGATGCAGGCACGGGTCATCCGGATGCTGCGCAGCAGGAAGAATATCAACGCCAGATAGAGACCCTTGTTCAGCAACACAAGAATTTCCCCTCCATTGTCACATGGGTAAGCAACGACGAACCCTGAAGATGTGGGAAGAAAGCTGATGACGCGGGGTTCCAAAGGTCATCTATAACGAGGGCTGGGGGCAGCTGCGGTCTCCTCCCTGGCCGGAGGAGAAGCTGGTTGATATCATACGCGGCCTCGACCCGACAAGGCTTATTGATGCCGTGAGCGGATGGTTCGATCACGGATTCGGTGATTTTGCGGTGAGTTTTCGTTTCGCCCGATGTTTGCGTATCTTGTCAAGTCTCGTGCTGATCCTGCCAGGACAACCATCATTTACACGGGCCCCCAGTGTGGCGTACCACCTTACGACACCCGCCGCGTCTCCTTTCCAGGGCGAGTTTCGGCGGCATCGGGCACAATGTCTCGATTCGAGCAGTGAGTTCCACTCTTTCCCCCGCGTCTTGTCTTCGAGGAAGAGCCCTGGATTATATTTGACATTGACCCCAGTCTTGTGGGACGGTCAAGCAGGCCATATGACTGTCATTTGATGAAAC
>NW_003315037.1:2626586-2628005 GCF_000150825.1 Verticillium alfalfae VaMs.102
TACGTCCGTACATAGGGCAGTGGCGGAAAGATATCGCGGCGGGGAATGAGGCCGCGAGGGCAAGACTTGGAAAGATGTGAATCACTGATCATGTGGTGAGCACGGTACCCAGAAAGAAGAATGCTTGTTCGTAATCTTATCCGTCTCAAGCAATCTGTAAGTGGGATAGATATGCTCCGATCCCGGCAGGGATAGCAAAAACCCCACATGTCATGCGAGCGAGAAAGGCTGCGGCTCAACAACAATGCCAACGAGGGGTAAAAAAAAAGCAGATGAGGCTAGAAGGAAAATTGTCTAGGAGATGACGACGCGAGTCACGATAGCTTGAGGCGGCTGAGATGGAATGACTCTCTACTGGTACTGATGTTGGGTGCGTGTACGCACGCCGCGCGTACCTAGCTCTCCCCACGCGACATGGCTCGTCCAGTTCCAGTTGCAGTGCAACCCATAAGCATAAGACAAAGACGGGGCTAGCCAGAGAAACGTTGACAAGGTCATAGCTCCTTGCATTGATGGTCTGGGGCACCTAACCCAGGTGAGGCGGCACATTCTCATCTCATCTTGAGGGCCTCGGAGGGAGTCGTCATAGGGTTTTGCCGATTACGTTGCGGCAGCGTAGGAGGGGAGTAGCGGCAGGCTGTGCCTCTGTAGGGGCCTGTGCAGGCTCCTCTTTACTGCTTTCGAGGGTCGACAAAGGCTCGTTGGGGGGGCGCCTGTCAGAGCCTGTCAGGGCCTGGCTTGCCTGGGAAGGGGCCTGTGGATGTGCTGTGGAGACGAATTGCCGGGCGTCGTCGTCGTCGATTGGCTCGCATCTGCCCCACCGGTTTGAAGATTAAACGTCGTCCGTCACTGCCGCGAGGCCTTTGGCTTTGGGGGGAACAGCGCGACGCAAGCCCTGCCTCCTGCCTCCTGCCTTCAGACTACCTATCCAAGCTACCTACCTAAGCTAACCTTGCCGGAACAGACCTTGACTCTTGACTCTTGACTCTTGTCTCTCATTGACCAAGGGGTATCGAACATGAAGGCCATAGTATCCTCTTTATCCCCCTTCTCCGTCGCCTTGGCTCGACTCGACTCGACTCGAGTTCGGACTTCTGGATGAAAATCTATCCGGGTTCCTGATCGACTGCCGGTCCCAATCACATCGCCTCTTTTCTTGTTACCTTCCTGACCTGTACACAACGCGCGCACGCAGTCGTCTCCGCCTCCCCCGTCCCTCCCTCGACTGACCTGACCGCCTCGAGGCATTCACGATTCACGACGACTTTGTGTGCCGTGTTTTCCCCCGCCGCGTCTTGGAGACGTCCCGAGTGCCGAGCCATCCATCGGGCCAACCCCACATACACCCGGCCATGGCCCATGGTACCAAGGTCAGAACTGGCTGCCTGACGTGCAAGTTCGTATACCCTTATTCAGGAA
>NW_003315037.1:2628160-2630874 GCF_000150825.1 Verticillium alfalfae VaMs.102
ACATCGACCGGCCGCCAATGTGCCGGATACGAGATGGAGCACCAGAGGTCTCCCCAGGAGCGTAGTCTCGCCTGGTACCGCCCGCATCAACTGATTGCCCACGATCAGATGGAGGGCCGCGCCTTTCAATACTTTGCCCGTGTTGTCGGTCCCGTTCTGTCCGGACCCCAAGATGCATACTTCTGGACACACCTCGTCATGCAGTTCGGCCACTTTGCCCCCGCCGTACGTCACGCTGTGCTCGCCATCAGCTCGCTGCACGAGGATTTCCAGAACGGCAAACGCATCACGAGCGAGCTGCCAGGGAACCCCTTTGCGCTGAAACACTACAATGCCTCCCTGCGCCATATCCAGGCCGCCCAGGACGAGAGTCTTGTCCTCCTGACCTGCGTTCTCTACCTATGTGTCGCTTTTCTGCTCGGCGACATCGACTCGGTCATCCGCCACTGCAGATATGGCATTGCCATCATCGCAGAGTCGGGATGTTCGGGCTGGGCGCGAGATCACCTACTGCCAATCTTCCGCCGCCTGCACGCGTCTCCCTTTGCCGCGCGAGCATTCCGCCAGGGGGCGGCCTTGCCGCTCGACTTTGACATGACAAGCGATCTTGCCAATACGCACCCCTTTGTCACGGTCTTGGAGGCCGAGGCATCCCTGTGTGACCTCAAATACCGCACGCGCGAACTTGCCCCGATGGGCCCCAGCTCCAGGCAAGCGCGCCTGAATCCCGATCCAGCACTACGAGCCCACTGCAAGGTCTTGCTCGACCGGTGGTCCGATCGCGTCACGCCCCTGCTTGAGTCGCCTGCCTCCAGCCCGGCCGAGCGCTGCCTTCTGTGCCACCTTCGCGCTTCGCACGAGATGCTGAAGATCCTCGTCGACATTGGCGGTGAAGGATCTGAAATGTCGTTTGACAGACACACCGAGTCGTTTCGGACCATAATGGAACTGGCAGAAGAGGCGGCAGCGCTCAAGGTGGCTCCTCCGGTATCGTCCCAGCCGCAACGAGCCTGCTTCACGTTCGAACCCGGCCTGCTGCCCATCCTGGCCTTCACCTCGAGCAGGTGCCGCGACCTGCCGATCCGCCTCAAGGCGCTGACGTTGATGGGGAACGCCGTCGCGGCCAAGGAAGGGCTCTTTGATGTCGGTACCATGTACAGGGTCGGCCGACGCGTCACTGAGATGGAGCACAGCATGTCACTGGAGGACTGCGTACGCGCAGTCGAGGAACGCGATGTCCCCTACCCACCCGAGGCGATGCGAATCTTCGCCGCCGACTTTGACCACAATCTCCAAGTGCTAAAAGGACCAGACGGACGGATGACGTACCGCAGGTCGATCAACATGCTGGTCCGGACGCCGGAAGGCCCTCGAGTCGTAGCATCCGAGTATCTCACCGACGATATGCCCATTCATTGTCCTGGTATCCCTAGCATGCGATCAGCCTTGTTCAACTCTTCCATCGAGGCGGCATAGGCGGCCGATGATGGATGCATTGGTTGGACGACAGATTCGTCCGATCCACGAAACGTGTTGACGCAAGCCAGTTTGTCCTTGCACCACCAAGGGGGATCGCGGCCTTTTCATATCTTTGGACCCTTGTAGCAACTTGTCGAGTCAGGTCAGGGGTCGGCACAGCCCCACCAAGACCGAAGGGCTGAGTTCGGGCCCGGTGGGGCTGTTGCGAGCAGCTCCCGGCATGCCGCCCGTCGATGCTTGTTCGCGATCACCCCCACTTCGTCCGGCCAAGGGGCGGCGCGAGAATGCCATACACATCAGCCTGAGAGGAACGCTGTGGGGCTGATGGACCTGACCACGCGTATTCGGACGTCAGATGCGCACGTCGACATCGTGAGCCGACTGGCTGGCCTTCCTCTGCCGATAAGTTAGCTACAAGCAGCACGCAGTTTATCTTGGCCTATAAGGCCACTATTCAATGCTTTTCGTGGCATCCAAAGTCGCCAAAACTTATTTTGTGTCTCCAGTTAATACCCAATTCCGTATTTTATCTCATTTTCTTCTGCCTGCAACCTCAATTCATACATGGCCTCTCCATGGAAATTTGCGTGTGCCCTCTGGGCTCTCGCCTCGACCGTCTCTTGTGCAGCAGCGCAGGCCACCTCCCTTACTGAACTCTGTTCCACCTCGTTCGCTCAGTCATCACTACCTGCTGCTGACTTCTTCCCGGGACTCACAATCGATGCGGACTCGGTTGAGTCGACACTCGTAAGGAACGCATCCGCTTCGAGCGAGTGGTATCCGACTGCTTCCTTCGACTATTGCAACATTACATTCGCCTATTCGCACGATGGTATGACCGATGGCGATCGCGTCCATGTCACCTACTGGGCTCCGGCTCCGGAAGCGTTCAAGAATCGATACGTGTCCACAGGAGGAGGCGGCCTCGCCATCAACTCCCAGAAGGCTTACATCCCGACGGGCGTTATTGTCGGTGCGCTCTCCGGCATCACTGATGGTGGCTTTGGGTCGTTTGACTCCCAGTGGGATAGTGTCTTTCTTCTCGCCAACAACACGATCAACTGGCAGTCCGTCTACATGTTTGGCTACCAAGCCCACCACGAGCTCGCAACGCTGGGCAAAGAGGTTCGCTCGCAACCTCTACCCGTAATCGACAGGAAAAAGATCCTTTTCCTTATATCAGGGCTGGCTCAAAAGCGGCCGCGAAGGGGTGAAGCCAGCTTCCCGCGAATTTG
>NW_003315037.1:2631517-2660055 GCF_000150825.1 Verticillium alfalfae VaMs.102
TTCCCAGAACAAGTATGGTGACTCGTTGCAGACGACATACCCAGACCTTGCCGACTTTCAGGCGGCCGGCGGCAAGGTGATCCACGTGCACGGTGAAGCCGATGACTCGATCCCGGCGGGCTCTTCGGTGCACTATTTCGAGTCGGTGCGCAGCGTCATGTTCCCGGACGTCAGCTACGAGGGACGGTGTGCAGCAGCTGCAGGACTTTTACAGGCTCTTTCTCGTGCCTGGCGGCGCGCATTGTGGGAGCAACTCGGCGCAGCCCGGCGGGGGCTGGCCGCAGACGACGCTGCAGACGGTCATCGAGTGGGTCGAGGGCAAGACGTCGCCCGACACGCTGAGGAACACGGGCACGAATGCTGAACTGTGTCCCTGGCCCCTGCGGCCGATGTGGTCTGGCAATGGCACCGAGGCCGAGTGTGTCAGCGACGCGGCGGCTGTGGCGACGTGGCAGTACGACTTTGATGCGTATAGGGTGCCGTTGTACTAGATATTTGATCGAAGCGAATCTTCGTTAGTGATGAGTTCACTTGCGACGCGCATGATGCTATCTGACCCTGCTGTGCTGACCACTGTGCTCCCCAACACGCTTGATCGATGTGATGAAGCGCAAGTACTTGAAATCTAGACTCGGGAGATTTTCGTTCCGGGTGATTGTGAGGGAGTGGGCGCTGCCGAGGCAGGAATCGTAGCTATCTGGCAGGGAAATTCTGTCTTTCTGGGCCTGGTTCGGGTTCTTGCTGCTCACCGATTCCACTCAACAATCTCCAACCGACCTTTCTTTGAGTTTCTCCTAGTACGGGTTCACGCTGAAGATTAGATGCTTGCTGAACAATGTCGAGCAAGGGCCGTCATGCGCAGCCTGTTCTCGGGACACGGGAGATCTATCAACCATGAATCAAAGAGCCAAGTGCCTTATCCTTCAAGGCGGAAGGACGTACGTGGTGCATGGCCTTGATGATGCTCCAGCGTTCGGCCTAGGCTTTTGTTTCGGCGTTCTGGGACTAGTGGCACAGCTGTGTTCGTCCTGTGTCGTGATTCGAGGAGCAGCGGTTTGCCATGGCATCAAGATGGATTGTGCGGCTTGAACGTTGTGCCTTTTTCAGGACGCACGGCTGGAGTCATGTTTCTTTCTTTTGTTTTCTCTGGTGCTGCGTCTGGTTATTGGTTCCAGCGAGCGTACATGCCTTGGAGCTAAAGGTCCCCGTACCGAAGGCGGTGATTGTTTTCTGTACAGTGTGCCTTTCCTTCTAGCCGTCTTTTCAGCGTTGGAAAAGCATGCTACTCGTTTCTCGGAGAGGGCCTTTCTTCCGAGGCCGACGCGCTTCTTACTGTTCTGCCATTTAGCATCGTTGTGCTCCCTTGTCCAGAGCTGCCAAACGCTTGGAGTCTTTGACTGGTTTGACTACGAATGTGAGTTCCATGTTGGTCGTGAGGTGGCCCTGCGGAGCACCCAACAGGGGGGCCGATCAGGGACTGAGGGCTACGAGAACGTGGATATAAGGACTGCGAAGGGCCCTCCAAGCTGCGGAGAGCCATGGCTCAACCTCATGATTCTGCTCTAGTTCAAGTACCGACAGTGGCCACCTTCTCGGATGCTTCGCATAGTGGTGGTTGGTGTAAGCACGAGGGTGGAAGCCGGGCTTTCTAATGACTAACAGAGTGTTGGGAGAGAGGAATGGACACCCAGGCGGCCTCAGTTGTCATGTACTTACCATGGAGGTTGAACGTCAGACACCCAGCGCGGGCATGGCTGAGAAATACAAGCTCATAGCGTTCCATCGCTGTCAATTGAAACCAGTCTGCTCATTCTGTGATTTGCGGTTTCGTTCTCACAATGTCTACCATCAGAGAGGGCTTGTTGAACCATTTATACGTCATGTTTGATTTCATATTTCAGACCCACCAAAACCGCGAATACATGGAAGATTGCAGAATTGTACCTCTCTCTACAACTATGAGCGCGCGAGGCCGACTGGTTCCCAAGTGACCTGTGCTCAAAACCCCAGAATTGTGACCGGGAACTGTGTTTTCACTGGCAACGGCTAGGATCGGTCTCAGTCTCACATGCGCGTACAGACAACCGGGGACCACAAGGTGCCTCGAAAGAAAAAACCAGGTTCCCCTCACGCAGACAACGCAACGCCGTGTCGCCTGCACTGCACCGCCAAACCACGCATCTCTTAGCTTTGTTTCCTCTCGAGATCGGCCCTTGCCGTGGTGGCGTCGTATTCCCCGGAGCGAACCCCACGGCCGAGGAGCCCCATGCTGCCCCCCGACCTTTCCGTGAAGGGGGGAGTCTTGAACTCTGGCAATGCCAAGAGGCACCACGGAACTTGCGACCTTCCACATCCGGGCTGGCTCCCGCCGATCGCCCGGCTCGGCGCCCAATGGAGGACCACGCGTTGCGTTTATCGCATCGACGGTCACCTACCCGATCCAGGTTGACGGGCTCGGCGAGGATCCGCTGCGTCGATGAGACTCGCAGGTCTTTGCGGGCAGCTGCGGTGCTTGGCGAGTTGGCGGGAGGGGAAAGGAGCGAAATCGTGGGCGAGGAGGTGAGACAAACGGCTATCAGTGGGTGGAACGTCGAAGGGTAATCTTGTGGTGCTTGTGGTGCTTGTGATTATATAAAGGTGGTTTTTTACGTCTCTCCCCTGCGACTTGACTGTGCACGGCGCATCCAACGTTTTCTTCTCCGACACTTTTGGTTGCATCATCTTTGAGATTGACAAAATGGCTCGCTCAATTGTGCAACTTGGTGCCTCTCTAGGCCTGCTCGCGGCGGCAGCAATGGGCAAGGAGATGGCCGTCGATGAAGCGAGGGCGGCTGAGTTTTACGATTCGGGCGTGGTTCATGAAGAGATCATGAACCACAAAATGGTATGGACATTCAAAATAATCAATAGATATGCACCATGCTGATCAGAGAACAGGAGCTGTGGGCTGCGGAGAGGGAGTCTGGCGTGCGCAACAGCGACCAGTACCCCGAGCTGGGCTACACGCCGTGTGTTGACGGCTGGATTGAAGCGATTCCCGGGGACCGCAACAACACCTTCAGGTGCTTCAATGTTTGTTAGGCCCAATTTCGGCGAATCTCGGCCATAGCCTGAGCCTCTCTGACTGACCTTTCCCCCTAGTTTGATCTCACTCACTTCCTCAGTCACGGTGCCCTTGGCTCTTCTGGTGCCGGCTCTGGCTCCTGGGGATGGGTGTCCGATGACGGCCGTGAATTTGTCGCCATCGGCCAGGAGGACGGCACTACCTTCGTGGAGATTACGAGCGAGGGCATAATGGTGAAATTGGCGCACCTCCCCCAGGTCTCTGCCATCTCTGACTGGCGAGAGCTCCGTGGATACAAAAACTACATGGTCATCGGGTCCGAGGCTGTCGCGCACGGCATCCAGATCTTTGACATGACGAGACTTCTCGACATTGATGTTGAAGCGACAGGCCCCGTGCAATACGATGCCATCAGTGACCTCGCTGGATACACCAATGATCTTCCCATTGGTCGCAGCCACAACGTTGTGGTCAACGAGGAGCTCGACTACATTGTCGCGGTTGGAGCGCAGCCGCGCAACGACTCGTGTCTTGCTGGCCTCATCTTCTTTGACATTTCCGAGGGAGTCGAGAACCCCAAGCGACTGGGCTGCGCTGCCGGCGACGGCTACGTTCACGATGCGCACTGCCTCGTCTATCGTGGTCCCGACAAGAGGTATGACGGCAAGGACATCTGCTACGGGTACAACGAGGACTCTTTGACAATCTATGATGTCTCGGACAAGTTCACAACCAACATCATTTCGCGTACCTCATACGAAGGGGTCAATTACACGCACCAGGGATGGGTCACCGATGTCAACAACCAAGAGTTCCTGCTGATGAACGATGAGCGTGACGAGCGCTATCGCGCAGGGCCAGCCTCGGACCAGTTCCCCGTCGTCTACATTTGGGATATTCGCGACCTCGCCAACCCAAAGCAGACAGGCATCTACAAATACAAGACCAAGGCCATTGATCACAATCTATACATCCGCGACGGCATTGCTTTCCAATCGATGTACGGCTCGGGGTACAGCCTCCTCGATGTGTCCTCGGTCGGCCCATCGGATCCTACCGGCTCCGGCATTTGTGAGGCCGCCTGGATCGACATTTACCCCGAGGATGACAACCTACCCGGCGGCGGCATTGTCGAGTTTGTCGGTTCTTGGTCGTCGTACGGCTGGTTCCCCTCCGGACATCACTTCATCAACACGATCGAGCGCGGCGCCTTTGTTGTCAAGCCGACGAGCCTCAAGTGCCCGCCGCCGCCCGTCTGCAACGCCGACAACTGCTTGCGTGCCTTGCGTAGTAACAGCGTCGAGGGCCGCCTCGAGGAGAGCCAAGAGTTCTGTGCCGGGTACACTGCCAACCTGATCAAGGAGGTATCGGTGCTGCCCGCCTACGCTCAGAAGGCCTGTACCGGGGATGCCGTGTCTCGAGTGAGCAGTGCTTGCTCTTGCCTGCCAACCCCTACCGGCGTCTAGGGGCACATGATGGCCATCGTGAGGTAGAATAGATTACGATTAGCTAGCTGTGGTATCTTGAAGTATTGCATTCTTGATCATCTTTTTCCCTTCCGAAGCACATTTGACCACGTCAAGGCGCAGCAGGGCTCTCGGAACCCTTGACATGCCTCTCCCGAAAGCCGGCGAGCCAGTGGTCGCTTTCGGCAATGGTCCAGTCAAAGGGGTCCGCCGAACCATAGACGATCCGTCTCGACTCTTCGCGGAACATCTCATCCGTCGGTATGATACCCATGCGCATCTGATGCCGCGCGAATCGGCCGAGGTGCACTGCCAATGTGTCGTGAAAGGTGGCCGGCAGCGCCTCGCCGGAAGACTGCTCCATCCCCGCCGCCGTCGGGTAGGCGTCTTCGGCGCCGCCGCCCATGTCAGCCGTCTGCGCGCCCTCACCAGCCCAGCTCTCGGAACCGGCCATTCTGTTCTGGTTCTTGATAATCTCGTGCACCTGCGACAGGTGGTCCTTGGTGCCGGGGTCGGTCGACGAGAAGGGCACGGGGGCGCGCGACTCGAGGCCGATGAGGTAGGGCGGCAAGTCGTTGACGACGCGGGCGGCAATCTCGGGGTCAAACCCGTGCTCGCCGACCCAGTCCTGCATCAGTGCGCCGGCCTTGAAGTGACGGGCCAGGTGCTCGACGCGTTCGGGCCACGAGGCCATGCGGGCGTCGCAGAAGCCGCAGCGCGCCGCGACGGCGGGGGCCTCGACCTTCCAGCCGTCGATGAGCGGCGTCGTCTCGAGCTTATGCGCGAGCCGCAGGTGCTGGATGAGATGGTCCTTGCGCGTGAAAGACGTGCGGCGCGCCGTGGGCGGCGCAGCTGTCGTGGTTGTGCGCCGCGAGGTGGCTCGGGTCCGGGTCGAGCATGTTGCAGTAGGCGCAGTGCGAGCGGCCCGTCGCCGGCGAGACGACGACGCCGCCGTGCGGGCAGCAGACCCAAGACTCGAGGGACAGGTGAAGCGACTTTTCGTGCCGCGCCCAGTCGTACTTGCTCTTGAACGTGTCGCAGCAGAAGGTGCACTGGAAAGGCCGCCGGTCCTTGGGTGCCTTGCCCGGGAGGTTCGGGCTGCGGTCGCGCTTCGGCCGGCCGATGCGGTTGCCACGGGATCCGGAGGACCGCCGCAAGGTGCTCGGGAGGTTGGATGAGCGCGCCGATGTGACGGACCGCGACGAGTGGCTCGTTCGGCTGCCGAAACTGCTCTGCGACGTGGGCCGGCTGCCACGCGGTCGACTGCTGCTGTTGTAGTTTGCTGCCGCTGCCATGCCTGGAGCATCGCGTTGCTGCTGGCGGAGAGCGCCTGCAATGGCCATGAGAGACGCGGCCTCGTTCTCTGGCGGCGACTCCTGCCATCGTTGCATGGGGTCGAGGGCGTTATCCGTCATAGCCGCCGGTGTCGTCGGGATCGTGAGGGGCGTTGACGACGTAGTCGCCGGCTCGCCGCTGTTTCGGAGATATCGACTTCTTCGCCGTGGCAAGGTGGGCTGCCGATGGGAAGCCATGAGAGGCCGCGGGCTGCCGAGGCTGGAGGGATGGCTGAATCGGAGGGAATCGTTACTCCGTGTACCCTGAGGCATGCGTGGCCTCGGCTCAGGAGGGGTGCTGCTGTTGTTGATGTCGTTGCTGCCGTTGTCGAGCCAGGTATGAGGCATCTCTGGCGTTGCACTTTGGCTGTGAAAAGAGGTCATGGGATCGTCCGGCGGAAGGGCATCAAAGGATAGATCCAGGTTGTCAAAGGTAAGAGGTTCCCCTGAGTAGGACCCAGGGTACGAGTGCGAGGGGTTCACATCGAAAGGATGCATCGCCGACAGGCTGCCTTGGAGTTCCTCTGTGGTGCCCATCATGCCCATTTCAGAGGGGAGTCCGAGTTGTGCTAGGTCCAGATCAGAGAAGTTCATGACTGTGTTTGCGTCGTCAGCATCGAAGTTCGATTCGTATCATCAAGCGTTGAAGGTGAGATTTACCGTCGCCCTGCATGTCATCTGGAATGCCCTGCGCCTCGCTCACTTGGTGCTGTTGCGGCGGAGACTGCTGCTGCTCGCTGGACCGCCGACGAGCGTCGGTACCATTGTGCCACATGCTGGGCAAGCAAAGCAGCTACCTTGAGAACAATAGAGTTTCGGCAATTGACAGCGGAACCCTGGCTGACAGTCAAGTAGAATCCAGAGACAAACACATGGGAAAGCTGAAGGGGGAAAAGGCGGTAGCTCGTGAGGAGAGTGTGTGTGACTGGTGAGTCTTCCCAATCGTGACAAAGTTCCATGCCGCTGACAGAGGGCTTCCATCGAACCCCTCCATAAATCGGAGGGGTCTCGACCAGGTAGATTCACGTAAGACGCCTCTAGCGACCTATGAGGTTTGGCGCCATGCGCATTAGGGGCTTCGGCATCAGCCGGTAGCGGGCCCCCTCCAACTCACTCATGATGCCGAGTCAGCAGGTTTTCCGTTTTCAGGCGTCTCGAGAGACAGTGGCGAAGAACACCATGTGCGGTCAACTCGACGTGCTACCTAGCATGAAGACGATAGGTCAAGAGGGCAATGGTGAAGCTTTCTGATTAAACTGCGTGGCCTGGGGAAATAGATACAGAATGGGTGTTGTGGGATGATAATGATGATCCACCTGATGATGCACGTGGGGAATCCAAAAAAGCCCCTGGCCGTCTGTACTGTGTCTTCGGCAAAACACCAAACTCAGCCGACAACGTCTGCTGTTCAGTGGCACATCGCGAGATGAAGAGAAAGGGAAGTGAATTGGTCAGTCGAAGCTAGCGCCCAGAGGCTTCATTCACAGAGAGGAGCGCGCCGAGTGCCTACTTTATATTTCAAGACGTCCCAAGACCTCACTGAGATCCGGACGACACTTTGCTGTGAGCCGGGGCCAGTGAGAGGCCTATGCCCTGCAACCCCGCAGCGCCTTTCAGACGCACGCCCTACGCCCTGCGCCTTGGCGCCGGATGTAACCTGGCCAGATTTTGGTGTACCAGAACAATGATGGAAGGGACAGAGCAGACATCACATAACGCTACGTGAAATGGTCCGTTGCACGTGGCGAGCGGCAAGACTCGACCCAAATAGGCAAGAAAAGATAGTATTGTTGACATCGAACGCTCTAGATGTTCGTTGCCGATTGATCAAGTCAACTGGGTCGGAGAGGGTTCTCCACCAACCATTTACGCACCGTTGTTCCACTGAATCTCGAGAATCTCCTTGACAGTCGTGGTCTTGATCTCTGGGAACAAGTCGTTGAGAGATTTCTTCGGCTGGAAGTTGAATACCCCCTCTTCAAACCAACGTCCGAATGTGGAGAACAGACCTTGCAGAGCCTCCTTCGGGAAGAACGGGTAGGCGTACTGGTGGCTTGGGAGTTCTGTGATCTTGCCAGACTTCAAGGTTTCGATCGAGTCGTAAGACACCTCGATAGGTTTCCCTGCGCGGAAGAACGGATTAGCCACGGCGCACCCAGAAGTTGAACAGCCCCGAGGGCAAGAACATTCACCACATACCTCTGACCTGCTCCGCCGTCTTGACAAACTCATTCCATGTCACTTTGTCTCCGATGATGTAGGACTCGGGCTCCCACTTATCGAGTGTCAACAGCTTGGCCGTGAACTTGGCCACATCGCGTGTGTACGTGAAGATGACCGGTGTGTTCCCGCTTCCCGGAATCGCGGCTCTGTTAGCGGCAAGATCAAGGACGAGCGTGATGGGCTGAAGGTACGACTTGACATGCGGGAAACCCCAGTAATCAAGGAAGAAGCCGTTAGCAACAACGGTCCACTCAAGCTGCGTCTTGTCGAGCGCTTCGAAAAATGCGAGCTTGCTTGCGGCAATGGGAAACCAAGAATGCTCCGAGGTGTATTTGATGCCCCAAACGCTCGGTATATAACGTATGGTTGTGCTAGACTTTTGCGCCGCTTGAATGAGAGCAAGTTCCTGCTCTAGGGGAGCTTGTGAAGATAGTGCGGAGACGACAGTGAGAACGTTATTATCCTGGAGCTGCTTCGCCAGCTCGTCGGCATTCGAGTAGTCGGCCACAATAATTCGAGCACCGAGAGTCTTCTCAAGCTCCGAGTCGGCCTGATACATTGTTAAAGAAGTGTCAGAAGGGCGGAAAGAGCACTAAAAACCTTTCGGCTTAGGATAATGACGTTGAATTTACCATCGGCGGTGATCTCCTCAACGATGGCGCGACCAATACCGCCAGTACCGCCGGCAACAGCTACGACTGACGACATGATTGTTGCTTATCTGTGAAAAGAAGCTTGGTACCTGCAGTCTGCAGTGAAGAGAGAAGGCGGGCTGGAACGAAACAGGTTTGTAAATCAATATTGACGTTTAGGTTTGATCGCACGAAGTGTGCTCCTTTTATAAACTTTCAGTATCCGAATCCGAGCTTTGTAACCAACATCAACCCCGACAGCCTGTCACAAGCACCTCCGACATTCCGTGGCGCATAACATGTTTGTCAGTTACGGTTCGGCTATACTTAGAGATCTCCGCGTTGAACGTCACAGACCCCGCACCGCACGTCAGCTACATTGTGTCAGCTACCGCATGTCGGGGCCGTGGATGTAAAATACCCCCGATGATCCTCAACTCCGCAGTAGACACTCGGCACCATAAAGCTTCCCTTACGGCTCGGAACGCATGGTGTAATATACGGCTTTATGCCAAAATGCTTCAGCTCATGATGCAAAGACGGCCGCCAGTTTCATCATCGGGCAGTTCGTATGCTAAGTTATCGCTTGACTACACCACACCTCCGCAGCAACTCCGCAACCCCAACGCTTAGCATCAGAGTCGCGATGCTGCGGAAGCATTGGTCACACTCATGGCATGCTTTCTGCAACAAGACCTTCAATGGATTGAATGACCTACTTAAGGATCACGCGTGACGTTCATAATGTACGCAAGTGGTAGAGTTCATGAAGTGATGAGGGAAAGTCTCCTCAGATCAATACCAGTGACCAAGTTAAAACGCGCCCGAAACACCCCCGAAGAACCGCAATCGCGCGCCACTTCTCCAGGGCAAGCAAGGCTCTAGTGACCAGAGCTGCTTTCTGACGTATGATCCATGATGCATCACTAAAGCTCGAATAAACGTGCTTTTTCCAGCACAAAGTAGCAGAGAATGCGGCAGAAGAACCAGGCAGTTAACTTGTGGCTGCTGAGGCGAACCCCGCTCCCACTGTCGGCGTTGTTTTCACAGAGCCCAAAGCTTAAAGATCCCGTACGGTATACAATGAATTGACGATCGACGAAGTTGCATAAATGGCGTTTGAAATCTCGAGGCCACTGGAAATTGAAGCCGTTTCCCAAGGGCTGTAAAGGTTTGTCGTACCTCGACGTTACTCGTAAACTTTGTCGCTGTAGCTGGCAAGGAATAGCCCGCAACGATAAAGGGTAATCTGGCTTTGGCAGACTTGAAGGGAACATGTAGACCGACAATATTTCTGCTTGAGTTCAGGACAGACGAGAGACAAATAAGCTGCGTAATGAGATCGATGCCGAGGATTGTGTCAATCAGTGCATTGCCTGGATCTGAAATTTTGATCCCGGAAGCGGTTATACGGAAATCAATTTAGAGACTGACGAGGACAAACTTGGTGTCGGGTTGTCTGTATAGTAAATTCCCATCAGCCAAGCCACGAGACAAGCACCTACTGCTTAGGCATCGATATGGAATCTTTGAAGTCCTTCAACCAATTCTCATTATCTGCTGGTGTTTGATTCCACGGATCGTCGCTTCATGGCCATCGGTTAGCTGTCACGCTATAAACCACTGGATATTGGAAGATCTTTTACCAATCATAGAGGATCCATCGCGCCTGATTCTGAATCTCGAGATCTGTCGGCACATGTCTGTTAGGATTGCGCGGGGATATGGCACTCGAGATGAAGCGAGTGAGTTCCCTGATCAGGCGTCTGTAGTAGCTGTCGTCGACAAAGCCCGACGACCTCATCAATGGTGCTGCATCGCTACTTGGACCTGGCACAGTTTCCGCAAGCGTTGATGGGATACCGGTGTCAACGTCCAGACGATCTACGCACCCTTTTGCCCGAGTTTTAGAGGCAACATCGGAAGATAGTGGGCTTGTCTGTAACGCTTCATGCTCAGGGTAGGCGGGCGGTAGGCCTGCTCGCTCACGAAAAGTGATAAGCCAGCTCGTAGAACTGTAAGTCAAATTCACCAGCAGGTTCGCTAGCATGTCGGAAGGACTCGAAGAACATGTGGCCAATGACCATATGATGTTGCAAGCCTGTTGCTGGAGCAATTCGTTCGTGACATCTGCACCCTGTGTTGTCATACTCTTCACATACTCTTGCAACGCCCCCTCCATATGACAGCTCCCAAATATGTTCTCTTGCCCATGCGTGCGTAGATCCGTAAAGCGTGAACCGCTCCTAATGGGACGCGATTTGGCTTGTCTAGTGATATGCTCGGAAGACATGAGGAGGTCGCGAACCCACGAGGAAGCGGGAGAAATGGTATCGCGAGACAGAATTTCAGAGGCAAGAATGATGCAGCACAGTTCGTACTGGAGCTCTTGATTCGAAGGTAGCGTGTGATGGACATTGATGTGGCTTGAGCAGAAGTACTCAGTCTCCAGTTGTAAAAGCTCAAACGCCGTTGAGGGGCCGTCAGAGATCGTTTGCAAAGCCACGAATGGGCAGGGCGAATTTCGTTCATAATCTATGATGTCTGCACAGGAGTCAGAGAAAATCCCAAATCTGTTTGGGGCAGGCATCCGTATACTCACATGGTGCGATGGAGTTCTCCACCATCTCCAGCACACGAGGTTCGAAACCCCAGTCTCCCTCCCAGTCAGCCATTGTCATGCCATTTTTGAAGTGTTCTGCCAGATGATCCACTCGGTCTGTCCAAGTGCTCAAGGCGAGGCTACAGAAGCCACACCGGGACCGGACCTCCATCACCTCAGTCTTCCAGGATTTCATTAGTAGTGGTTCTAATTGAACCTGATGAATCAGTCTTAGATGCTGGCGTAGGTGGTCCTTTCGGTAGAATGTACGTTCCTCCGGGGTTCGGATATGACAAGCTTCGTAATTGTGGCTCTGCAAATGGGCGTCCATGTTGAAGCCCTCGACCACGCCACAATAAACACAAGCTGGCTCAAAATGGGCGTTTCGGAAAATAGGTCCATCTGGGGAGCATTCCCAGCGCTCTAGCGATAGATGAAGTGACTTTTCATGACGCTGCCAATTGTGCTTCGTTTTAAAGGTCTGCGTGCAAAAGGTACACTGGAATGGGTTCGAACTTTGTGAGAGAACGTCGTAAAGGCTAGTCGTCGTTGCCTGTTGATTCCTGTTCTGGCTCTGGGTTGGAATTTTGCGCGTTTTCCGCCTTCTGCGTTTTTCGGTTCTGTGTCGTGATTCCAGCGATCGGAGGGATACTCCCGACGTGTGCGAGTATGCAGAAGAGAGGGACGCAGAGTCCGACGTCGCCACGCTGCTCGCTGACGACCCATTACATACAATTCTTGGAGAGGCGCCTTGCGTGGCAAGGGAGTCCTCTTGATCATGGACTACCAGAGAGCTTGCAACAGCCCTCGCGATAGCGCTCATCTCAGCCGGTTCCTGGTCTGGGGGCGAGTTGGTCCATCTTTGAAAAGGATCCATCTGATCGCCAATCACGGCACCATGAGTTGAACGACCTGGTGATGGGGTGAATGGTATCGGGCTTGAAGATCTGTCCCGAGCTGCAGATTTACGTATGTTGATGTTCTTTGATCGCCGGCGGGCGTTGGCAAACCATGTCATGATCTGCTGTTTGCTGAGGTTGGTCTGCCTCTGGAACGCTTCGACCTCTTCAACTCGCGGGTATGGATTGTCCGAATGGGTTGACAGCCATGTCTTGAGTATTTTGATCGAAGCTGGTGAGAACCGCACGGCTGGCTGGACGATTGGCGTCGCCTGGTGCTGTCTCTTGACAAGATGCTGTGTTGTATCGTTGATGCCTGTTGTGTGGTGGGCATTGTCGCGCGCGGCGTCTTGAGAATATTCAAAATGGGCATTGACGAGACTGACTTGGAAATCGGTGGCATGTTCATCCAAAGGCTTTGTATTGGCGAGGAAATCGTCAACCAACCCAGGGTTCCAATCTGCCCCAAACGCGAGGTCGAGGAAGTCGTCGTCCAGGCCCTCGACCTGCCACGAATCGAGACTTTTCGGAAGTTCTTCCATCGCATTGGGCAAAGAAAACGTAAACGTCTTTATCACTCTCAAAGCTTGACGTAAGTTCTTGTGCTTCACCAGAGCGTCGAATGTTGGTCATTGAGCGACAAGAGTGTTCCATGGTAGGCATCGTATCTGGCGGGGTCAGGCCAAAGGGCGCGACGGCCCACTTTAATCATGTCAACCTCCCTCTTCTGATGTTGTGTCGAACGGACCTGGCCGAAAGCGGGCGCTAGTGATTCCGAAGATAGTTCGCCTAGATACCGTAGGTATCGTAATAAGTGAGGTCCATACGTCGTAGTCAAAATGATGAGTGGTTCTTATTCTATACTTCATTACCCACCAGTTGCTGCAGATAAGCCAGCCTCATCTACATCTCATCATAGCGCAAGCTGTTTGCTCCAGAGTGTCTTATACATGGTATCGGTTCTCAGAAGCTCCTCATGTGTCCCTTTCTCAACCAGCAGTCCTTTGTCCATCACTAGGATTTGGTCAGCCCCGACAATTGTCGAAAGTCGGTGGGCAATAACGAAGGTAGTTCGTTTGCGATCAGACTTGAAGGCTTCCAAGGCGCTTTGAATCATCGATTCTGTGTTTGTATCCACTGCGCTAGTCGCCTCGTCGAGGACAAGGATCTGGGGATCTCGGAGAATAATGCGGGCAATAGCCAGACGCTGCGTCTCGCCACCAGAAAGCTTCATTCCTTGCTCACCCACCTTGGTGCCATATCCATCCGGAAAGCCAATGATGCTCTCATGAATTGCAGCTGCTCGGCAAGCGGAATAAATATCCTCGTCGGTTGCAGAGAGCCTTGCGTACCGCAAATTGTCCATGATAGTACCATTGAAGAGCATGGGACTTTGTGGCACAACCCCTAAAGTGGTCCTTAACGAATCGAGAGTGATGTCTCGTATGTCATGACCATCGATGGTGATCCGGCCCCCTGTAACATCGTAGAAACGAAACAGTAACTTGGTGACTGATGATTTTCCAGCGCCTGTCGCGCCCACGATGGCGACGGTCTGGCCCGGTAGTGCAGAGAAGCTGACACCTTTAACGATGTCTCTGACGGAGTCGTAGGAGAAGCGTACGCTCTCAAAGTTGACATTTCCTTCGACATGCCCGATTGGGTATGCGTCCTCAGAGTCGACGATTGTCGGCTTAGCCTGCATGAGGTACAGCAGGCGTTCAGCATCAATCAAATCAGCCATCATCCAACGGTAGTTTTGCGAAAGAAACTTTAGCGGCCAAATGAGATAGCCCCAATACTCGATCAAGAAGACAAAGTCGCCTGTCTTGGCACGACCATGCGAAACTTCGTAAAAAACGATGCAAGACAGCGTGAAAAAGGTGAAGGGCTCCAGTAGCTCGACAAGGCCTTCTGTGCATATGTTGCGCAAACTCCATGTCCAGGTCGCCTTGAGCTTGGCTTCCAATGCTTGTCCGAATCGCCTGCGCTCGTAGTCGAACATGTTGAAATGCGACACCGTCGTCCAACCCTGCACAGCTTGATGCATAACCTTGGCCTGCTCGCGGTCGGCCTTGGCGGATTGACGACGTGGCTCAACGTTCCACCTCGACGATGTAATTTCGAGGCCAAGGAAGGAGGCAAAGGCGAACACCATAGGTACCGCAGCGTAGATGCCGAATTTCCAGTACAGCACCCCGATAGCCATTGTGAGATCTACCACCGTGGGCAGGATTTCGTTGACGGCAGTTTCCATAATGCTCATCAGGGCTCCTCCCTGCTCTAGGGCCTTCATGACCTCGGCCGAGTCCCTTTCAGAGTGAAAATCCATTGAAAGGTTCATGACATGAGAGAAAGCAGCATCTGTAACACGGCGTTCCGAAAACTGCTTGATTGGGACCTTAACAAGTTCTTGAATCAAACCGAGGCCTGATTTTGCATTCAAGATGCTGAGTATGAGCCAGATCAACAATTCGCGGTAAGGTGGCTCGCGACCCAAAAGCTTGTCTGCGACGACGCCCAGTTGGTGTGGAATGGCGATATTGAGGACGCGCTGGCCCGCCAGCGTCAAGAGCGAGACGAGTATGCAGGTCTGGACCCTAGGTTCGTTACTCGGTATGAGGTAGGGCGCAAAGATAGTGAAATCTTTCAGATAGCCTCGCCAGCCGCCAACCTGACGAAGTCGCTCAGCCCGCCTCTTCTTAATCTCGTGTTCCGACTCAGACTCGGAACCGGAACAAGAATCAGATTCGGAATCATGGTCGGTATTGTACTTCAAGTCGTTCTCAGTGTCGTGTAAACTTGGGCGGCCGCCCGTGTCGCAATCCGGAGGCAAGCTTCTCGAGGCATTATGGGCACCGTAATCGTTTGCTGCTCGCCTACTACCAAGAAGTGGCTCAGTCTGCGGGCTCGATTCGAAGGAATCCATCCCTTGGTTAATAAGAGAAGTACGGACGTGGAGATAGCCTTGCGGTTGGGCGTCGGAGGCAGGCCACGACAGGCTCGCCGCTTGGGTCAATGCAAATATCGAGGTGGATCAAGAAGCGCAATTTCAATATTCATGCGATCGCAAACAAGAGCCTTCGCGACTTATACTGACTGCAGGCTTCACGGTAGGGGGCCGGGGACGGCTGCCTAATGCGAAGAAGAAAAAAGGAAATGCATGGAGGTGACGCGGCTTGGCTCGGCCTGAGTCACCGGTCGCCGGCCCCGGAAGTAGGCGCAAGTTGGTGCCTGCGGAATTTTTATTTGGCCTGGTGAGGCGGAATTGGCTATGGTCAGCTCAACCTTCTAGAAGCTGGACTATAACAAGACAGTCCAAATCAGCATCGGGATGACCGATATTTGCAGCATGTGATTCCTTATTCCACGTGCCGGATCCTCTTGATCCCGATCTACCTGCTGAAGATCGAAACACATACTGACCAAAAGATATCCCCGGTCGCTGGCCGATGCAAAAGTCTCGCCGAGGCCAGCAATATTCCTTTGATGGCGCAGGGTGTTGTGCGAGATATACAGTCTTATCAGCCGACGACTGCGAGGTGTCATGTGCATCGAGTCCCTGATCGCGCATGTGTTTCATATGTCGATTGGGTGACTCGACTGAACGGGCCAGCTTTTCCTCCCGGCCATGACCTCAGTTTGTCCTTCGATGTTATGATAGGATGAGTGCCAAGACGTGCTCAGCGTGCAGGCTGCTGAAACATACGAGGATATGACTCGGTGGGTGCCCCCATCTGAGCGGGAACGGATCTATGTTGGAGAAGGTTTGACGTCAATGCACCTGGCATCCTCCCCTGCGAACAATTGGTCATCGCTGAATACTCTTTACCATTCGGCAGAGCCGGTTTCGTCTCGTCGATCTGGTGCCAATCGCTCGTGCACTGCCCAAGTACACCTGGGCCCAGAACCCAAATGCAATTCAAACCTTTGGGGATCCACGGTGAGATCAGCCACCCCGGTTGCTCAGACACTGAGCTGGTTCTGGCCTAAGGTTGCACTCGTATGCTGCCTGGCTAATGGTAAAAGTAGCAACATATGTAGGAATGCCGAGGCATCTTTGCTTAATTCGGTATGTCTACATGGGATGCCACGACCTCAAGGGCTTGAGTGAAACGATAACAGGTACTTCGACTTGTGGTGTCGATAATTGTGCCCACATATCGAAATCTTCTCAGAACTGCTAACGCACCTCGACTGCGCCGTCGGTCAAAATGATCGCAATCTTTTGCCCATTGTAGCCTCCTTACCTGCCATAGTACATGACCTTCGTCGCAGCAGACGTTCGACGCACGGCCGTTGCAAGAATCCCCGCAAGAACAGCCTCGATTGAGGTAGCTCATATAGGGGATCTAAGGATTAGCATTGACATGTCTACTGAAACGGCAACTGCTTCTGACTCGTAGAATGCTGCGCCTCGAATTGTCCCAGTAACCAGCATGGTATTTCACCAGGATGTGTTTTTACCTGATGAAGGAAATAACTTCGCATGATGCTCGCTTGATTGCCTGCAAAATTGTTAGCGCTGGGTAACGCACCTGGGGCTTACGGCTCGTTGTTGATGTTTCGGCCACTTCCGTTTTTAGAGGCTCACGATCGTAGAGAACCAGACTGCGGGCCCTGCGCCAATCGCTGAGCTCTCCAGACTGACTAGACTCTGGATGCAATAAAGGTATCTCAGTTTCAAAGCCCTGGCTCCAGGTTACTGAGTCAAACTTAATATCACAGGCTTGACCGTGCACAAACTGATGATGGCCGCACTGCGGTGCGGATGTCTTTGACTCAGCATACGAGCGCAGCCTGACTCCAGAGCATGGGTTTAGAAGACGTGACATAGCAGCAGCAATTTGTTGTACTGTGTCAGCGTCGGTGGTTAACAGAAATTAGTATAAAGCGTCATGTCTTGGCTCATTCTTCTTGACTATTTTGATCTCAGCAGCAACTCACTCACAGTATCTTCTACTCAAAATACCCCCTTCTGACTTTTTATATCGACACCGACATCCATCACCACCCAGACCAAGATCATCATGCAGCTTTTCGCTACCACAAGTCTCGGTTTTGCTTTGTTGAACAGCATGGCAAGCGGCGCTGCTCTGCCTGAGCCGGCTCCTTTGCCTGCTGTCGGCGATGTTAACCCCATCATTCCTCCTTCGAAACAGGAGACTTTGACAGGTCTCAAGGTAATTAACCGTACGATGTGAGTTTGAGAGACGAGACTGACCGCCATCGCAGGGCACTGATGGAAAGCTCACCATCGGACCAGAGCCTGTACCGGCCACGACCAGACTGGCCAAGCGTGCTGGACCCATTGTTGTGGTAGTTGGAATCGCCGGCACGGCAGCCGCTGGTATCATTGTCAAAATGGCGATCGAAATTGGCGCTGAAACTATCAAGAACTTGGGCGAGTGGAATGAGGTTAGTCTCCCAGCTCCTCACTTTTGATCTACGAATTTCAGGAAACAGTATAGGCTGACACAAATACCAACAAACAGGCTAGAGAGGCATTCACCAAGAAAACCACTCAGGAGATGTGGGACCGCAATCCCGACTACGCAAAGTTTCCCGCGGCTGCTTGCTACAACAAGGGTTATACCCTGGCGGACCCCGCCAAGATCGATGGTCTGCGCTCTGCCAAGTTTGAGCTGGGCCTGCTCAACACCGAGTTCGCCTCCCAAAGTGTTCTATAGTTCTGTGACCTCGCTAACACAAGCACTGCTAGCTACGACTGCATGTACATCCAAGGAGGCAACCAGTTCAGGACCAACTCCGAGGGCGGTTACATCAACGTAAGGGTCCCCGAGAATTTGCGGCGCTGAACATCATTCGCTGACAAATATTTAGCTTTCCTACACTTACGATCCTACTCGTTGCACCTTCGAGGGCAGCGGCGATCTGACCTGCAAATAAACAAGTCGAAGTCATTCAACAACTGATTTACCTGTCGGATTTTCTTTTGTGTACACCTGATGATCGACGGCACAGCGTTCGGCGCCACTCGTTTGGCTTTGCTTTTCATGTATCCTTTCGTTTTGATACGCTTAGACTGATAAAATGGAGATGTCTAGAAAATCTTATGAATGATGTATGATAATGTGCCGCGGGACCCAGTTGGTGTGACCAGGTATGACAGCGTTTGCCAACGGCCGGGTCGTAATACTGACTCCGCCACGCCCCTTCTTCTGGGTGGCAGTAGACTTGGTCGCGCTCAAGCTGAAGTTCGTGCAGTATGCCTCGGACCTTGGAATCAGAGCCCCAGGTGGCGAGCGAGGAAAGGTTTCAATCTAAATTGGCGGAAGTCGAGTTATCTATGCAACACGGTGTTATATCAACCAACCGAAGCTTCCACCAAGACTTCCCCACCGAATCCCTCAACACCTTTCCCACCCTCCACAGGAAATACTCTGCTTTGATTACTGTCAGGATGTACCTGTGTAATCACCGGACAGGGCGCCTCGGGGGGTTAGCCCACAGTGTTCGAGGTTACGGAGGCATAGACACAAGGGCTACGGGCAGCCCTTCTAGATGCGTAGAGCCAGAGTTTAGATTTACTTCCATTATAGGCCTGGTGACTAATTATCAGATCACTTACGGACAGCCTCTTCACTCTTCTCTCACACTCGATTTGACGCAAATACATCCCGCCTCCGAAATCCCACTTCTTGCATCACATTGTCATATCACCTCCCCTGCTACGTGTATCAAAGCATAACCCAATATTGCAGAGAAATAAGGATGTACGAAAGTACATACCAGCTTGCCACGAACTTCCAGTCAAGTGTTTCAATTGTCGGTGTCAGCCTGCCAAGAATTGCGATCAGATTTTGTCGAGAAGACTAAATCGGTTCAACTATTATAATCATATAGGACTGTTTCAAACGCTCGAGCATATTGATAGTCCTGTCTACCGACCTCGTGGACTCGCCATGCATCATGAGTATTGCCGACTTGCTAGGCACCTCGACGCATCATCAATGCACGTCAGGGTTGTGAGCACGGTGCTCGAGAAGGCCGCGCATTGTACAGACTTCTTCTGAGTGTGCGACATATGATAGTATTGCCGAGTACTAAGACATATTGACACAGGACAGCCCTTCAGCTACGTCACTACATGGAGTTCGGCTGAGACTGTGTCAGTGCCTCCAAGAATTGGGCATCGTCTGACCAATACGTTCTTTCGGTACTGAAAACGTGCACGTTACACGCCCTGAATGAGAGGAATTGATCTTCAAGACACGGGTGTTAAGTCAGCCGCTGACGGGAAAATACAGCCGAGACACAATAGTACATGGTATAAACATTCGACGCGGCCCGAGATCATCGAGACACGGCCAGCGGCAAGGATAGGGAATAAACCCGATAGGCTACATTATGAGTTGCAAGATCTCACCTACAGGTATTTATTAGCAGTAGGGTTGAATTTGGAAAAGAGTGAGAGATTATAAGTAGAGCCGGATAATCTGCAATCAACCAGGGTTTCCAGATACAGCTCTAGATACTGCATCACCTTCAAAGTCTTTAGTCCCATAACCACCTAGCTCGCTAGCAAACTCTCTTCCCGCCATCTCAATTGTTCAACAAACGATCAAGAAACGAAAAACATGCAGATCTCGATCATCATCCTCACGACCCTCGCAGGCTTCTGCCTAGGCACCCCTAGCCTCAAGGCTAGAGATATCAGGGAGCTGCAAGGCCGCCAGACCTGTGCGATTCCCAACCTCGGTTGCTACAATAATAGAGACTGCTGTGGCGGCCTCTCGTGCGACTTCAGCGAGAGCTGCTGCCTTCCCGACATCGACGACAGCGATTTCGGCAAGAGACAGAACTGCGGCTGCTGCCGCAAGTGAGATTCGTCGACGTTTTGGAAGAGTTCCAATGAAGGAAAGACTTCAATTAGTCGTTTCAGTCGTTTCATGGAATTCTGGAGGTTTCAAGTTGTTCCGAGGGTCATCAGGCTCGGGTGAAACTTTACGAATAGGACATTGGGCGAGTAGAGCGTATTAGTTGCAAAATAAATTCAACTCGCAGAACGCCAAAAAAACAACCATTATGACTGATATCCGACAAATTTGTAGCTCTATGAAACAAGTTTTCGAAACCGAATTCTGCTAGACTTCTCATGAAGACAAAGGACAGCCAAGATTCCGTCACGAAAATATAGGGCTAAGAGTGATAGTATCGTAATGAATACATTAGAGTCTATCACTGAGGATATAAGGTTGCGCGAATGCAATGGTCTTTGTCATGGTTGTAGAAGAAGCTGGCGCCAACCATCTTCTCTTCGGCGAATTACTGGGCTTGATTCTTGAGATATAGTAGCACTAGTAGTGTCGGCCATAAGATCTGAAACCCCCATTTCGCCGCCGTGAATAATGCCTCCTGATGGTTTGTGCTGCTATCATGGTACCGAAATGCCAAGATCTATATGGAGATCACAAGATTGAGAGGGGTCGCCTGCTCTTGGATTTTGGAGCTCCAAGTGAGGGCTTTAGCATATTGAGGAATTTGGTTGTAAGAGAGGTCAGTGGACTACATATTTGAATAACATCACTTATTCCCCTTGCTGAACACACCTCAATAGATAAAGATTTACTTGTCGTTCACTCGTCGTGAGGCTGATTCGACATGAGCATGTACAGTGTCGTGATGAGAACCGAATATCCCTTGTTTGCGGTGCGCAGCTTTGTCATGATGTTGTCCCTATAAATCTGGCAAAATATTACCCATGAGAAAGGTCAACAAACCTTGCACGGTTGGTGTGTCACACTATGAAAAATCTGCAGGTCTGAAGAAATGGCTGCCCTATGTTGCCCTAGTTCTTGGATTTCGCTGACTCCCTCTCCTGCTTCAGGTTTCATGTTACCCTCTGAAATTCTGTGTTCTTGTCCGTTCTATTTCCGGATCAAAACCATATCTTGTGATAAACATCATTAGGTTGTAAGTCCCATGGTCTCAATTGGATAAGCAAGATCAACTTCTCTTTATCTTGAATAGCTATTGCCGATGAGAGACAACCTAGATATCATTGTTACGGTGTATGCTTAATCCCAGTTGTCCCACGCCTCCTGAGTACACGGGAAGTTACAAGCCTTCCAGTAGCCACCCTCAACTCCCAGAAATCCACCCAACTCATTCTGCCTTTCTCCACAGTCCCATCCAGGCACATCACTGCCGTCAAGTCTGAGCCAGTCTGGTTCGGACACGCCATCCGAACCAATGTAGCTGGTACTAGCATGGAGGTCGCCGCTCTTGGGCACCTTGGGGTCGTCGAACACAACGTGGAATCCAGGACTTGTTGGCTCCCATTCCTTAATTGCGAGTGTTTTGCAGTTTGAATCAGTTACCACGGCGACTCGATCGGCTTCACCATTGCCAAGATTGGTGCCACTCCATTCCAGGGTGGTTCCGCCGGCGATGACAAAAACACAGTTGCCTTTCGGCGGCTGATTCTTCTCACAAGCTTGCTTGAAGTCGACAGGGTGGTCATCGCGCCGCGAGACGCTTGCCAAAGGCTTTGCGCTTGCGATAGCGGCAGAGGTGAGCAGGAAGGATGTAAGTTGCTGAAAATGCATGATGGTCTAAGAATTGCTGAGATGGTTTGGTGAAAGTTTAGTGTGATGGTAACGGTGGTAAAGGTAACGGTATTGTTTACTGGTGGCGTTGCTATGTGTGTGCTGTATCAAAGTCCCAGGTCTTAGAGCAGGGAGTGATCCAGCATTATATAGCGAATTTTGTGCGCGTTTAAAAACAATACTGAGGCCATTGACGTCTGCCCAGGCTGGAATCCAAATTCAAGTACGGCACTGCCCTTCGATCGTCGGTCACAATCCTTCGCGCTGGACGAAGCCCCATCACAGCCCCCAAAACAACGTTGGCAGCAGAATGCGCTGGCGGATCACAAACCATTCATGGGACCAAGCCATGTCGGCGGAACATTGGTAGTGGAAAATGTGCAACTCCATGATAACTAGTCCCAAGAATTGTGATACAGTATGACGCATGGTGAGACACAGTTGGAGGTCTCCCCTCATATAGTAGCATCCTGGCCCCCAAACCCGGAGTCCGTCGTCGATCATGGACTGGTTCGCGGAGATGTATACTGTTCAAGGGGAGGCATCCCGACATGGCAATCCTTCATGACGTAAAATGTCCCTTTGAATCGAAAATTGCGGCTGAAATGGTATCAATGTAAAAACTGTTAAAAGTTTACATGCCCATTAAACACGCGTACTTCCACTCCATTCATTGTCATAATGATACTAACGGTGCATTCAAACCCAACACGGCAACATTTTACGAAGAGGGGCTACTCATACTGGGACGTCATCGCTGCTATCTTAGAACGACCACAGCCGGTCATTAAACACTGTCAGCAAGCGGGTGCTCATATGTCTGGACGCAATCTTGCCATGAATTTCAGCGAACGAATATTCGACTACAACGGCACGGTTACGCGGCATGCCTGTCACCAAAATGTGTTCCGCACAATCGAAGACCATCGCTGTCTTGTCAAGTCCCATGTCGACCACGACCCCGAAACTCCAAGCGCTCAGACCATGCCACCCTTCTGTTCGCTAGGAACTGCCAAAAGTTCAATCAATGGGATGAGTCGATCGCTTTACACTCTTTGTGCATCTACGTATTGAACTGACAGGCAATATATTATCGAGGGCCTGTTTGTAGTTTCAGCTGCTCGTCGCATTTTGATTCCGACTGCTGAGGTTCAACCCCATCTTCATGGAGGAGCGAAATATTTTGGTCCCGCAGGATTTGGAGACACAGATCAAGGTCACCTACCTGAGTTGAAGTGTATGGTAGACAGAGTCATATGCAACTAGCTTTAGACGAAAACATATCTAAGTAAACGTTGGTCTGTTCAGGATCGGACTGGTCATCAATCGTATGGCCTTGACATTACAAACGGCGTGAGTGGCGAACACGGGGTAGCAAGGCATGAAAAATGATGCTTCTGCCGAAATAACAACAACGCTCCTCTATTCATCCACAGAAGCAACGCCTTCATCATGACAGACCTGGAAAGAGCAGTCAATTATCTTCTCCATGAACTCTCCTGGCGCCGGCAAAGCAAGCCACAGGCTCGTCAATGTGGCCACCACAAGCACAGGTATGACCAGCTCAAAGATCACTAAAAGCACCATGAGCGTTCGGCCCAGCTCCGCAGCTTGCAAGAATTGCTGTGCATCCGGACATCAGAAACAAAACTATCGCAACACATACTCGATTAAATCGGCGATATGCTCGTCGCAGAAAGAGGTACTAGGGTTCTCAAGCTGGCTAACACTATTCAGCCGTCGCATTCCTCAATAATCCGGTCTCAACAAAGATAGCCCTCTGGCGCGACGACATGAGGACCCTCATTAATGTGAACGCAATCGTCAACCCAGCGAATGAACAGGGGCTTGGATGCTTCCAGCCGTCACACTGATGTATCGAGAACGTTATTCATGCAACAACCATTCCTCGACTGCGCGACGAGTGCCGCCAAGCCATGAATGGACGGCTCACTGACTTGACTCCCGGCGAGAGCATCGCCATCAAGGGTACTGCCTGCCGTCTCGGCATGTTGTGCACGCTGTTGGACCCCAAATTGCACCGCAGTCAAAACCTATCACCAGTGAGAGGGATCAACTGGCTGCGTGCTGCAATTTTGCACTCGAGGCCGTTAAGACTCTACCTGTGCTGGACTCTGGGCGCAAAATCATTGGTTCCTGCTGCAATTACAGGTCTCTTCTCATTCCCATATTCCCTTGAAACAAAAATTGCGGTTTACGAGGTTTGGCAGTGGTTTATGCGACATCCTGACACTACGGTCACGGATTTGATCTTTGAAGTCTTTAAGGATGCCGACGAATTTGCCTGGAGACGTTCAAACCTCTTCAGGATGGGTGGGCGGCATAATTCCTACCTTGCGAAATGTTGCCAGCGCCTCAGATCGAGTGTCTTCCATCGAAACAGCCTGAGCTTGGCTCGCTTCAGCGGACACCATCTCGGTCAGTGTTGACGCCGAGCTTTTTGCAGCTGTAGGCTTGGGTTATAATAATAGGACCCTGTTCTCTCGTATCTTTCCCTCTTTCAAGAAGAGGCATGGTCTGTGAACAATGTATGGCGTATTTGGGTTTGATGGTTGTTTATCCGAACAGGACCGCTGGGGCTACTTTTTCACCCGCCTCGGCTTGGTCAAGAACTGACCGCGATCGGAGCTACATGACGGGCTCCTGTCCTGGTTACGCAGGTCCGGTGCCAGGGTTTATATCAGGACTTTGAATGCCGATGGCCTGTTTCTCGCCCATGGCTGGCCTGCAGAAAGTCTCTCCAGGCCTCAGGGGTCGTATACCGTACTGCAACGTCTTGCTCATTGCCGGCCTGAAGCAACGATGCCCTCAGAACCACTTCAGCTGGCAGCTGTCCGGCACTTAAATGCCTCTTCGCAACAGCTTACGGATTTCAGTCAAGGACCAAGATGCCAATACCGCGAGGGAGGACGTCCATCTGCGTGCGGGCTGGGTCACGGTTCAATTGGGCGCCTTTCGGAGGTGGCGAGGAGACGTTGGATCGATTCCGATCACATGTCGGACACAGAGTAAAAAGAACCGTCAAATTAGAACTGGGCGTGGGACTGAATGCTCCCAGTGTTTTGAGGTGGCTGAATGAAGATCTCCCTCGGCACTCAAGTGGCAATGTCCAACTCGTGAGACTAGGAATGGGGCCAGAAGCTGAAATCGACTCTGACTTGAAGAATGGGCAGCTCACAACAAGTATCAATAGATACATCAAGGTCTCGATTGAAAAGTTGCTAAGCTAGTAGACAGATCGCACGAAAGTTAAATGCATGAGTACATCAGGTCATAGTCTTCATCTTGCAACAACTACATAATGGTACTGCAGTCAAAGCACATTCCTACAGCTCAAGCAGGAGGTCTTGAGGTGACCGAGAATAGTCTGGTCTTGATAGTGCTTATGCAACGCTTCAGTACTTGACTCACTAGATATAATACACTTCTCTTTGGATCTGGCTGCTTTAGATTCATGAATAGGTAGCATCAGGTAGAAAATGTATCAGTCGGGCATACCTAGAGTTTAGGAATGAGAAGAGGGTGATGAAATGAAGTGGGTTGAACCCAACAAGATACACAAGGAACGTGAAATAAGCATGCAACACAGAGGACAGGGAACTATATTTGATAAAATAGCTAAGTTGATATAAAGTATTATGCAAGGCAGACAGCGTTCACTGTGAATGAATGCTACGATGTCCCGGTATAATCTGCTTGCGTCTTGATTATTCTTTCCAGTGGAGTGAAGTTTGGAATGATACTAACAGTGATCAAGGGCATGGATGGAGGGTAAAGAGGAAATTCAATCGCTACTCATATTCACTGTAACCTGTCCGCCCCCAATCGAACTTCCCCCCAAGTGCTGGTTGTATACATAATTTCCGAGAGATCAAGAAGAACGACCTCCCTGACCTACATTATCCCCCTTCGCAAGCCCTTGGCTCTGACCGCCGCTGCCGTTCAGGCCCTGGATACCGGCACCCTTCTCATGCTCAGGCATGGGCGCAGTCTTGTCTGCACGGGCGACATGTGAGTCCTACGATCGTTAGTGCGGTGTTCTGATGCTGGAAGGCAGGCTTTACCTTGACTTCACCAGCGCCGTGAATGATGTTTTGGCCGTTCTCAACGGCGTTGTCGGCAATATGACCTTCTCCCTGGCGAGGCATTTTTGGCAGTGTGTTCTTTAAAGACGAGAGCCGTGATATATATCGGGTTCGATATGGGATAGATACTTGAATGTTGATGAATGGCTACGAAAGATCCGCTGAAAAGAAGCTGACGCTGCATTTTAAAAGGACTCCAGATGCCGACCGCCGTCAGTGACATTGACGTCATGAGCAATTCGTTCTCCAATTCTTCAGAGGCCAAGAAACTTTGCGGCATCGTGAGGTTGGGCGACTACCGTGGAGAGCGTAACGTCATGGGCGGGTCAGCAGTAACCAGTATCGCGATGGCAACTGAGAAGAGTGCCCATGTGCTGTGGGCATCCCTACATCCACCGCCGGAGTGAAAGCTCCGTGCATTGCTCTGAGGGGTCTGGCTGGCTTGGCGTGTCTGCGACCTACACGCTACATCATCTGATTAACAGAGGTTCCAGAATCCGGGTGACCCCCGGCGATCTCGATTGATCATGGCTTACCACTCCTGTCTCAAAATTCGACTTTCGGAGTTTTCATTACTTGAAAGACACGGAACCGGGGGCACTCAAGAAAGTTCTGACTAAAAATGGAGGACTCCTCGTTTCCCTTAGGCAAAGTACTGGCCCGCAAAACCAGGCAAGATCTGCTGGCCTTCTGACGTCTCGTAGCTCGTCCCCTTCTTCTGCTGCCACTTTTGCTTCAGCGTCGTAAATTCTCCCATCGTCGGCACGGGGTGGCCGCCTGCTTCAAACTCGTTCCGCGTGAATCCCTCACGCTTGAGCACAGGCGAGTCGATCGTCTTGAGGACGAGATCGTTTTGCGGCCGCGCAAAATATAGCAGCCCCAGACGGTCGACGTGCCGCTGGTCCTTTGACGGCACAGAGACCTTGTAATTCAAGAGTTAGCATGCAACGTCAAGATGCACTGGCCAAAGCACCCACCCGGTGAACTGTCGACCTGATGTACCCGCCTGTCAGGAAGCTCAGCGCATCACACGTGTTGACGGTCAGACTGCCGTCGAGCGGCTTCGCCCACTTCCACTGGCCAGACTCGTGGTCACGGATCTGCAGCGCCGCCACCGGCTGCCGGAACAGCAACGTGATGGTGCCCAGGTCCGTGTGGCCCCTCGACCAGAGTCCGTCGCCGAGCTGGTCAATCTCTGCCTGTGAGAATTTCGCGTACTTCATGTACCGCAAATGGGATTCGTCGTGCGTTTTCCACCTGTGCACCTTCGTGAAGAAGTCTTCCGGAAGCTCGAGCGCCAGGGCAATCAGGTGGTTCAGCGGGTCGAGGACCTTGTCGTGGAGGTCCTTGGCAAAGGCGTCAATCTCGTCAAGGCGCTCTTCGAGGAGCTTGGGCACAGGCTGCGTGATGTGACCGGATTTAGCTATCAACTGGTCAGCGTCCCAATCTGCGTGTCGCAGTCGCAGCGCAAGACTTACTTGCCATGTTCCAGACTTCCGTCTTATCGTAGATGCCACCGCTTAGGAGCCGCCTACCCGCAGGTCGGTACCCATTGTAATCACCCGAGTCCAGGTCCGGTTCGTACTCGAGCTTCTCTTCGAGGGGAAGTTCATAAAAACGCTGGCCGAGGGCAAATTGCCGGTCGACTGCTTCCTGCGGAATGCCAAAGTTGGTGACGTAGAAGAAGCCCTTTGTACGGATGGCCTCGAGGAGCGTCTTGACGAGCTCCGCATTGCCTTCGGGTGTGCCATACTTCGCGAGGTCAATCGTCGCAACTGCGCGATATTCCGTGTTAGTGACCTTTGAAATTTCTGATTGCATCAAGTGAGAACTCACGGTCGGCCCAGTCCAGGTCCTCCTGCGTCTCCGAGACGTGGGTGTATTCGTACAGCTGAGGAACGGCTGACGGCATCTTGAAGAATCAACAGGCTTGATCGCGATGCCAGAATACCATCAATAAATGGTGAAAACATGAAAAGTGCCATGCCCAACCCCCAGATCTCATACGTCCTATCTTTATCGAAACGATTCCTGATTATCAATCGCAACACGCCTCTCCGAACCGGCAATCGGCAGCACCTCGAACACCGCGAACCACCCAACCACCACCAACACCAGACCTCCACCGATGCAACAGCAGGACAATGTCGTGATCTAGTATCTCCAGCGTTTCTCCGTGATGTGCCTCCCGTCCGGTCATGTGTTTGGACGATTCACCAATTGATCCCCGCATTCGTCATCTGGTATCGGATTGTGCAACCCGTCGGCCCCGCCCCTCCGCTCGCCGACCGCCACACCCAGACCCCGGGCTGTGCCGCACCGGCACCAGCACTGCTGTCGCACCGCATGTCAGCGTTGCAAAAGACGCCACCCCGTCGCAGCGCCGGGTTCGGAGCCAGTGGTGATGGGTAAGCCTGTACCTACACTGCGCCTGCAGATCCTGGCCCTTTCGTCCTTGGTCAGAATCAGGGTCTTCCGTTTGGGCGATCTTTTGGGGAGTCTGGGCCGCGACGTATTTCACCATCGGCTCTGCGATTGCGATGGTCCAGCCGGAAGTCGGTCTTGCTGCCGATTGGAGTCTGAAATCTTCTCCCGGCGGCCCTGAGCCTGACGAGGCGGGATCATATAAACTCGAATAGA
>NW_003315037.1:2660155-2662760 GCF_000150825.1 Verticillium alfalfae VaMs.102
GTCATGTCAGATGATGACGCAACAGCATTTACTTTCTGTCAAGCGTCAGAGTCGATTTAAGCATGGGGCCCATCAAATCTGCCATCAAGGGCAACAAAGTGAGTGGTGTGGTTTGGTCGGTCTTCGACTGGTATCGTATGTTCGCTGTTGTCATGGCCTCTGCTTGCTGTTCCAGGCGCTGATCGCGATAGCGTCCCACTACCCCATCGAGGAGAGAAAGGCTGCTTCGAAAGCTTGATCTCTCCATACTTATCTTTGGGTGCCTTAGTGTGAGTCATTATCATGACCATGAAGCCTTCTGCTTGATGTACTGACCATGTGGGCTAGTCTTCTGCCGGGTTGGTCTTGACGCCCTCGACTGTACGAGACGTTCTCACAGCTTACAGGACACCCAGTTCCTCGGACAGCAAAATATCACCAAATGCCTATGTTTTTGGCATGCGCGAAGATCTAGGCGGTTTTGGCAATGAGTTGAACTACTATGTCGTTGCTTGTAGGTCTTCCCTCGATATGCAAAATGACGCTCAAAGAGATTGACCAAAAGCCAAGATAACACGGCCTACGTCCTGGGCCAGATCCCACTGATGACTCTCCAGACCAAGGCAAAGATGTGCGATGGAGTCCGAGAACCTTGGGAGATTGCTGAATGCTTACGCTAGACAGTGCTCCATTTCTCCTTCCATCGCTGCAGATTGTCTGGGCCGTCATCGCCTTTTGCCAGTCCGAGATCAAACATAGTTGGCATCTTTACATCCTACGCGCCATCACCGGCTTCCTCGAAGCCTCCTCCTTTGGCGGCACCCATCTGATTCGTAAGCACTTCTGTCTCTTCGGGCCCATAGCTTGACTAACACGCCACAGTCGGCAGCTGGTTTAAAAACGAAGAACTCTTCAAGCGCGCCGGCGTCTGGTTCATGGGCAACTCCCTCGGATCCATGTTTTCGGGTTATCTCCAGGCCGCGGCCTATCGAAATCTCGACGGAGTATACGGCAGGGCGGGCTGGCGTTGGCTGTTCATCGTGCAGGGCATCATTACGTTGCCGTTAGCATTCCTGGGGTTTGCATTCTGGCCCGGACTGCCGAGCTCGCCAAGACGGTGGTTCTTCACGGCAGAGGACCACGCGTTGGCCGTCAAGCGGATCCCGACCGTTGAGACCGAGGGAATCACCTGGAAGACATTCAAGTACACGCTGTCACGGCCAATGTGGTGGATATGCGTGCCATGTTACATGTAAGGTTCCTGGTGAACGTCGCACAAGATTCGGGCTAATACATGATCGGCAGCATGCTATGTCAAGCACATTACTGGACCGGTTACATGGCGCTGTGGTTGCGTCACGCCGGCTACTCGATCGAGCTGGTCAATATCCTGCCGACCTTTATTGATCTGCTGCGGGCTCTGTCGTCATGGCTAGGGACCACGCTGGCGGGCTGCCTCAGCCTCAGGGGGCTCTGGTCATTCCAGGCTGTGAGTGGCAACCGACGCAGTGCGACGTAGGCGTCTGACATTGCTGACATGTCTGCCAGTCCTTTGTGTTCTTTGCGCTCATCGTGCTATCCGTCTGGAACGTGCCCGATGTGCTCAAGTTCTGCGCCTTCTACTTTGGCGGTTTCTCTGGCATGGCATCTCCCATCCTGGTGAGCAGTTTCGCCTGATACAGAATCGGGCGAGCGATCAAGCTGACCGAGACAGTATTCGTGGGTCAATTTTACCCTCAAGGAAAACTACGGCGAGCGCGGACTGATCATATCGTCCATGATGACGCTGGGCTTCTGCAACCAGATCTGGATCCCACTGTTCACGTTCCCGACGGTCGAGGCGCCGCGGTTCCCCAACGGGTACCCTGCTGCAACAGTCTTCGAGTTTACCATGTGGGCGATCCTCATGTTCGGCACATGGTACATGGAGCGATGGAAGCAGAGGAACCCTGACCTCGAGATGCGACTGGCGCGTGAGGCGGCGACACGTGTAGAAGGTGGCGACGGTAGCCCGTCGGTGCTGGGTTCAGAATCGGAGGGGATAGAAGATGGCAAAGGCAATACGGGAAGCTAAAGGGGTGAGGAGGTTCGAAAAGGGGTGCGAATATGACTTGAAGACGAGGCTCCCCACCAGGTTCACTCACGATCATCATTGAAGCTTGATATTGCACCGCGTCGGGATCTCTCGTATCGTCACGTGACTCGAGAAGAGTACTGAAGGCGGGGCAGCTCTTTCCCTTGTTGCTATCTAGCGCGTCTCTTGCCTTGATGAATGCAGCACAGCAACAGGACCCGGAATCCAGGGAAGGTGGGGCCTAGGCGGGACTGTGGGGTCATGGAGGGGCTGCGCTTGGAGCACCTCGTCATTCGGCCTGTCATGGAACTGCCATCATCGCCCTGGTCGCTGCCATGTCAGTGGAAGCATCCACCCAGTGTAACGCCCCCGCCCCCCAGTGGTACTGCTGCTGTCAATCGAGCAGTGCTCAGCAGCAGCACCACTGACAGTCACGACAGCGATCACGGGAATCAGCCATTACGACATTACACATATCGACACGCTGGCACACTGCTGCCTCTTGCCTTGCGTGCCACTGGACGGTGCAGCATGGACCCTTGATCTTTTCTC
>NW_003315037.1:2663153-2665826 GCF_000150825.1 Verticillium alfalfae VaMs.102
TTCCTCCGATGGCCTTTGAATCATGCATTTATTTCTCGTGCCTCTCTCTCTCCATCCTCTTCTCATAATCTGTGCCAACGCGCGTCAGATTGTTTCGAAATGATTACTGGGTCGCAGAGTCTCTATGTGCACATGACTGTACAGATGTAGCAACCAAGCTGGATTATCACTATCACGTTCCTCCACTACAACCTCCTACAGTACCACTGGAGAGGGGTGGAGGGAAGGACTTTGAATTTCTCATCCTGGCCTTGCCTAAACAAGGAAATGGCTCTCTTCTGCATTGGGCTGCAAGGCAGATCCCATCCCATCAGGCCCGTTTTCTATTGTTGTTTAATCATCTCAATTTCCTCCGTAGCGGACCCTTTCATCCTTCAGCCCTTCAGCCCTTTTTTTTTTTTTGGCCTGGCTTCGCCATTGAAATCGAAGCCTCTCCCCTCACCCCTCTTCCGTCATCTACATGACTCGCGTGTCCTCCGACCTGCCGACCTGCCGCTGCCGCTCTTTCTCTCACCCCACCTCATCCACTACCTACCACTACCTACCGAACACTCTGCTAGTCCTGTCCCGGCCGGCCGCTTCTTTGCCTCGCTACTGTCTACTCTGACCTGCTTTGTGCTGTTCTGTTCCGTTCTTAGCTGGACTGGGCCGAACTGACGCACCGAACTCCGAATCGAAACAAGATCTTGATACCCCCGCTACCCTCCCCCCGCCCGCCCGCCGTCGCCCCTCGAACCCCTTCGCGTGTTTCTTGCGCGATGATCCCCTCCGAGCTGTCCAGTCTGCTCTGTCTGCCAAACTCGGATCTGAAGCCATGGCCACGAACTCGACCGACCTGCCGCCCCCAGTCTGTCACCGCCCCGGAACTGGCTCCGAGCCTACGCAACCGCGCCGACCAGAGCAACAGTCCTTACATACAAGGCCAGATCAACAGCCCTGTCGCCTGGCAGCTGCTCGACGATGAGGCTGTCGAACGCGCCAAGAGGGAGAACAAACTGATCTTCCTGAACATTGGCTTCAAGGCTTGCCACTGTGCGTGCTCAACCCCCACCATCCCATCCCATCCCTACCTGCCTTCTGCCGCAGCTGAGCATGCTGGTCTTTGCAGTTCGGCTTCCCCCCCAAATCATCCTCTCGCAGCGTCCTTGTCGACCTCATCAATGCCTGACAGGCTAAGAGAGAGAGCGAGGAAGGGAGATAGAGAGCGAGAGAGAGCGTGTGTGTGTCAAATACACGCAGCAGCGCATCGCCCAGGACCCCACTTCTGACTTTTCGATAGACTGCCGCCTGACAGCTATCGACTCCTTTTCCCATCCCGAATGTGCCTCGCTCCTCAATGAGGCCTTTGTGCCTGTTATCGTTGACCGCGAAGAGCGACCCGATCTCGATACCATCTACATGAACTATGTCCAGGCCGTCAACGGCGCAGGCGGCTGGCCCCTCAACCTCTTCCTGACACCCGAGCTCGAACCCGTCTTTGGCGGCACCTACTGGCCTGGTCCAGGCGCACATACCAAGACGGGGCCCGAAGAAGAGGAGGGTGTTGACTTTCTGGCCATCCTCAAGAACCTGAGGAAAGTCTGGCAGGAACAGGAGCCTCGGTGCCGCCAGGAAGCCAAGGAGGTCCTCTCCAAGCTGCGCGAGTTCGCCGCCGAGGGCACACTGGGCACACGTAGCACGGTCCAGATGAGCAAGATTGGCCTGACATCCTCGTCTACCGCCCCTGTCGCTTCGGCTGTATCGACGGAGAATCCGGGTGCTGGCAAGACGGCCGCTGATGTTTCGAGCGAACTCGATCTCGACCAGCTCGAAGAGGCCTACTCTCACATTGCTGGCACCTTTGATCCGGTCTATGGTGGCTTCGGTCTGGCGCCCAAGTTCCCTGTGCCCGCAAAACTGTCCTTCTTGCTGCGCTTGCCGCATTACCTGCATCCGGTCCAGGATGTCGTGGGCCCGACCGAATGTGCACACGCCACAGAAATGGCCTTGTTCACCCTTCGAAAGATCCGTGACAGCGGCCTGCGTGACCATGTTGGTGGTTGCGGTTTCGCGAGATACTCCATCACTCCGGACTGGAGCATTCCCCACTTTGAAAAGCTAACTTCGGACAATGCTCTCCTGCTGGGCCTGTATCTTGATGCCTGGCTTATTAGCAACGGAGATAAGGATGGTGAACTCTATGATGTCGTCGTTGAGCTCGCGGACTATTTTTCGAGCCCGCCGATGCGTCTTCCCGGAGGGGGTTTTGCTTCCAGTGAGGCCGCCGACTCCTATTACAGGCGTGGCGACACTGATGTTCGCGAGGGCGCTTTCCACCTGTGGACGCGCAAGGAGTTTGATGCTGTGATTGGCGACGAGCATGAGGCGACGATTGCCGCCACGTACTGGAACATTCTGGAGCACGGCAACGTGGAGCCCGACCAAGATCCGAACGACGAGTTTATGAACCAGAACATCCCCCGCGTGCTGAAAGAGCAGAGCGAAATTGGCAAGCAATTTGGCATCAGCGGGGAGGAAGTCGCTCGTGTTATTGCGTCGGGCAAAAGCCAAGCTCAAGGCGCATCGTGGTCGGGAACGCGTCCGCCCTGAGCTTGATGATAAGATTATTTCTGGTTGGAACGGCCTCGTCATCTCTGCGCTCGCAAGGACAGGCGCTGCGCTGGCGGTCAAGGA
>NW_003315037.1:2666093-2672427 GCF_000150825.1 Verticillium alfalfae VaMs.102
ACTTTGTACGAGGGCCCCGGACGAAGAAAACTGCATCGCGTTTTCCGGCGAGCTTCAGCGTGAGTTCGGAAAATGTGTGTACTTGGAGCCATGGATCGCTGCTGACTTTTGTGGTACAGAAAACACAGATCAAGCTCTTCTATGACGCCTCGGCTCCAACCAACTTCAGCCAGCCCCAACCCTCTACCGGCTCACTCATCGTGCGGTGCCTTCTTCGCTACGACCGAAGATGCAAAGCACACCATTCTCCGCCTCAAGGATGGCATGGACACCGCCTTCCCCTCCAACAACGCCGTCTCCGTGTCCAACCTCTTCCGCCTCGGTGTCGCTCTCGCCACAGAAACCTACACCGCGCTAGCTCGCGAGACGCTCAACGCCTTTGAGGCCGAGATCCTGCAGTACCCCTGGCTATTCCCCGGACTCCTTTCCGGTGTGGTCAGCTCCCGCCTCGGCGGCCGCACATATATCGTCGTACGAGATCCTTCTGGCGCCGACGACGAGACTGTCCGCAAGGTCTTCATCAAACTGTACGGCGAGGCGCGCGGCGGTCTGCGCAACCTGATCATCGTCAAGGGCCCAGATGACCTCGTCGTCAGGCGGAACCCGGCTCTCGCTGAACTGGTGGCTACTGGGAAGCCCGGGGCGTACGTCGTGGAGGAGGGCAAGTTCAGACCATGCGCCAAGGAGGATGTGGAGTACTAGGACAGACGGACAGATAGGCACAGTAGAGAGATGTCAGAAGGAAAAGGGGAAAAAAGAACGCCGTCAGTGGCCAGATTTTCAGGCTGTGGACTTTTCCTACTGGAGTTTTGTTTCCTGATGGGATGTCGCCATTGTCATTTTCGCCCATTTTTTTTTGGATCTTTTGGGTCTTAATTCTTGTCTAGATATCAAAGCTCGCGGGGACGAAATGAGTGGTAGATATATCGTTTTGAAAAATGATGAGCGATCGATGAATGCATTGCAACGTGCGCGATGGGCGTGGGCGGGACGAGAATGACCAGACAGAACTTGCACGTCTACTTCACTCATGCTTACCCCTCTGGATGCTCCTAATCAACATACTTGCTGAACTTGTGACTGCATACTGCCAGTCGGACGAGTCGTGCTTGAATTTTCATGTTCATTCCGGGGGGGTATCTAATCTACACAACAGTTGACAGTTTGGCGGGCAAGGGGGGTTTCCAGACATGCTCAACAGAGGCGCCGCGCCGTAGCCCTGCCGTCGGCTCTCTGCCGTGTCTCTTCTTCTCTTTCAGCCCCTTTCTCTCTCCCTCTCGTTCGGCCGCCATCTCAGACACCGGGCCGCGGGCTGCCCGCCGCGCCGGCACCCTTGCGGTTCATGAGCCCGCTGAAGAAGGCCTGCAGGTTCTCCGTATCCATGACCTCCGGGCCGTCGCCTGCTGCGGCGGGGCTCGCGGGTCCTGGGCTGCCAATGCCCGCGCCGACACCGGGGGGGGCGACGCCCGAGTCTGGGGGCGAAGCCGTGGGGTGGGCGGGGTGCCGTAGGCCTGGCGGTCCTTGAGGCGCTGGACCATGTCATCGGCGTCGACTTGGATGCCGCCCATGTTGAACTGCACGGGGCCAATGTGCTCGCTGACCTTGCCGTCGTTGGCGCCGTCGTCGGCACGACGAACGGTCGAGGCGCGGGCGCTGCTAGAAGCCGTAGTTGAGGATCGCGCGACATCAGAAGACGCCGACTTTTGCTCGGCCTTGATCTTGAAAGCCTCGAGCGTTGAGAGGCTCGCGCCGAGGAAGTCCTGCGTGTCCTGCGATTTGACCTCGAGGGAGGAGGTGGCGGCGACGTCCTGGCCGCCAAGCGACGATGTGCGTCGGCCGTGGACGACAGGTCGCGGATCCAGTCCTCGTATGGGGCGACGGCTGAGGTCCAGGCCTCGCCGTCGTAGGAGCCTTCCGTCTTGGCCTTCGCAAGAACGGCGAGGCCCTCGGTCGTCATGGAGGGGGAGGTAAAGTTAGACTGAAGATCATGGGACCAGCCGAGACTAGTAGCCTCGACGTCGAAACCGTCGCGAAGAACACGGATCTTGCCCCAGGAGTCCCAGTTAGGAGGGACAAGAATCTTGTCTCTGTCGATGACGTTGTGCTTGAGAGGCTGGCGTTTCAGGAGTGAGGTGATGCCCAGACTCGAATGAATGAGACTCGGTAGTGGCGAGGGCACATTTGGTGTTGTGTAGATAAGTGATGAGCCGTCTGTGTTTGGTACTGTCAGCATCGACGTCGTCTCATGGCCGAGATTGAACGGTTACCTACGCCTGAGCAGCGCCGTACGAATGTACTGCAAAACTTGGTCAAAGTCGCCTTCTTTCCAACCCTGGGATTTCTCCAACAGTTCGATCTTTTCAGCCTGTCATAAGGTCAGCGCATTACCCCGACAACTTCCACAGACGGACGACCCACGTTTTGGCAGACCACACAAAGCGGCAAGCCAAGGCCCTCCTCCCACTCGCCAGGACCGAGGGGTAACGCAACGTCGCCTTCGCTGGTTGAAGCGGCTGCCGTGCCATCCAGATTCATGGACCCGCCACCACGTCCCCTATCCCGCCACCCGGCCATTGCCTCCTCCATTGCCGTCTGACACTCACTGTCCGTCTTTTCCAAAACGCTACGCATGAACAACACCCATTTTCGCAATTGGCGCATCCACAAGTGCGGCGCTGACCAGTCGAGCAGCACGACGACCAGAGTGTTAGGTATGGATTCGGGCGTGATCAGGGGTTCGAGGAGCCTGGGGAACGCTTCGGACGGGTTCGAGAGCATGTACAGGGATATTCGTGCGAGCGTGTCTACCAGAATCTGTCAGTCAAGAGCGTCTTGGCGGCACCGAGGGGGATGGTGCTCGCTCGTTTCGCCAGCCAGACGGACCTTCTTGATCGGCGTCCAGCACATCGTAGTAAGTGTAGCCGAGGGCGAAGCTGTTGGCGACAGGGGGCGGCTTCGAGCTCTGCCGATCGAGGGTGCGCTTCTCGCTGCTGTTGGAGAGGGCATCGAGAAACTCCCGTTGCGAGTCAGAGTTGCCACCCAGAACAATGATATTCTTTTCTGGCAGCCGTTTGCCGCTCGCTACCGAGTCGAGGAGGGTGCTCCAGAGATCCTTCTTTTCGGCATTGCGGCTGTCGGAGCCGGTCGAGACCGACGTGTATGTTGAGACCCGGTTTCCGTTCGCGGCCATGGTCAAGGCGATTCAGTGGCCGTCATGGGGATTTTGGTCGTCAGGGGAGAGAATGATTGGGAGATGTGGTGTCGAGGAGTAGGGAGGTCGGTGGGTGTGTGGATCGTCAAGCTTGACGCGTTTTAGCTCGAGGTTGCAACGGGACACAGGTGAAGGAGACCATGCGCCGAGACGAGAGCTCGTGGGGGGTCGACTGTGGACAGAAACCGCGAACAGACGGGGAGACAGGGACAGCAAGTCGATCACGGAGCTTCTTGGGGTCGTGCAGCGAGACTGGTCACCGCTTCGAACAACTGGGCCGGGGAGCACGTTCCCAATTCCCAAGAGGCCCCTTCTCATCACGGGCGAGTTTTGGAGGGACCCTGGTCGGGGAATTTGGCGTCTCCACCGGCCCGGCGTTTTTCCCGCCTAGAGTTCAGGTAGTGGCAGCTATGAGCCAGGCACAGTGCGTCGAGGAACACCGATCGTTGGGGCAGCAGCCGCCCGCCCAAGCTTCGGCTTCCAGCGCATGGCGCGCTAGAACGGAAGCTGGTCAGTGCTCCAAAAGCTCCAGGCTAGGCTACTTGGTTCCTTGTGATTTCTTGCAGCCTTGCATGCAAGTTCGTCATCTTCGCGCGCGACCCTGTGACAGCCTTCTCCAACTTCAAGGTCTGTGGTCCACAGATTTTGTCACCATGAACCAGATCAAGGCAATACAAGCCTTGAACAAGCAAGAAATAGAGAATGGAATGTGAGTTGCAGTCTCTGCCCAGTCGTCTCCTTCAGCGGGCGATCTTCTCTGACCTCTCCGCCAGCTCCCCAGAAGCCTCCTGGCACGTCGACTACCGCGATACGGCCTTTATCTACTTTGGCGGCCTTCCCTACGAAATGTCCGAGGGCGACGTGATCACAATCTTTTCCCAGTTTGGTGAGCCCGTGTGGCTGAAGCTTGCACGCGACAAGGAGACGGGCAAGGCCAAGGGGTTCGGTTGGCTCAAGTACGAGGACCAGCGCAGCACCGACCTCGCCGTGGACAATCTCGGCGGCGCAACAATTGGCAGTCGCATGGTGCGTGTAGACCATGCGCGGTACAAGTTCCGGGACGACGAAGACCCTGACGAGGGTAAGGTTGATTGGGCCACAATGACGAAACGGGAGAGTGGTGGTGGCGGAGACGACACGGAAGACGAAGAAGACGAGGAGGCCGAACAGAGGCCCATGCTACCTGAAGAGAGAGAGCTTGCCCTTCTCGTTCGCGACCACGACGAGGACGATCCAATGAAAGCTTTCCTGATCGAAGAGAAGAAGAAAGAGGTCGAGGAAGCAGTGCGCGAGCACGAAAGGTTGGAAAGGAAGAAGAAACACAAGCATCGACATCGGTCGCACCGGTCTAGGCGAGAAAATAGCGACGAGGAGATGCGCGACACAGAACGAGATGATAGGCACCGCAGTCGAAGGTCAAGGCGCGACGAGTCTCCGTCAGCCAAGGACAGAACGAAAGACTCCCGCCGTGAAGGACGAAGAGACGGTGGCTCTCCACATCGCGAGCCACGCAGAGAAACGGCCCGAGCTGACAGAGAGCGACACCCTAGGGACCGATCGAGAGATCGGCGGCATCGTGGCAAGGAGGATGACCGGGCGAGGCGAGAACGACGACGCCATGATGACGATGAGCCGCGACGAAGAAGGCATAAGGACGACGAAGATGACGATCGTAGCAAAAGGCGCAGTCGCTCACGTTCGCCTCGGCCGAGAAGATAGAGACTATCTGAAAAGAAATGGTACTTAAGAAACCCAGTATTCAGGCCGTCATTCCGCTTGTATGCCTTACACTCGTTGCAGTCGTCACCATGAATCCCAACCCCAGTCTCAACCGTGCGCCAATAGCCAAATGTGTTCGAAATCCTTGTCTCCAGTCCAGCGTCTCTGCCGGAGTTCCGTGTCTTCGAAACTGGCCCTACCTAGTGCCTCCCAGACAGCGTTTCCAGCCCTCACGCACGCAGTCACGCTTCCCGTCTGGTGTTTCATGAGGTTTGCGAATCACAAATTTCTCCCACTTGGAATCACGTCCGGCACCGACAACGACTACTGTGTTGTCGTCAATCCATCCGATAACACCTTGCTGCGGCTTAGACATGCTGCTGACGAGGTCTTCTCTCGATTCAAACATGGCACTGGCGAATGAGTACGTGTCGGAGAAGACCCTTGGCATGAATGGCACCTTGCCCAAGAAACCCCATTTCCCCTTGTCATCCTTTGACGTAGAAGACTCGCCGTCTTGGTCCGAGGCGGGCGCCATATTCAGATTTGGGTGCGGAACATCGAATATGTGCAATGTTGACTTGTCTGATGTGCAAGCCAGCATGGTGCCTGATGGATTGAAAGCCAGGTGGAAAATCGTGGAGGGATCAACACCGCGACGCAGCTCGGCCACCCTCGCACGCGTCTTTGTCGACCAGATCCTGATTAGCGTGCCCTTGTCACTCGCCGTGGCCAGAAGTTCGCCATCGCGGCTCATTTGCAGTGCTCGTAAAGCAGAGTTGTGCGCCGGGATTATGTTCACCGTCTTGATTGCTCGGTCAACTAGCTGGACGTGTCCGGATGTGTTCCCTGGTAATGCGAGGAGCCTGTCGGACATACAACAGAGACCGAGCGGGTTGTATGTAGTTTCGTACTGTGTGACAAACTCTGGCTTCTTGTTGAAAGTGTGAAGACGAATGCTGTCCTGTAAAACAATGACGACGTGTCGCTGGCCGAGTAGAGGACCGAGGAGCACTCCTCGAATGGGCTGCACGAGGCTAATGTGCAAGCCCTTCTTGTTGTTCTGGTCGTCCCAAATCACAACTTTGTTCTGGGCAAAGTGTGAATGGGTGCCCCGGGCAACCAAGGCAACATAGTTAGTGAGGTCGAGCATCTCAACCAGTCCGATGGGGCCTTGGACATCTAGTTTGTGTTAGCAGACTGTCTGATTCATCAAGGAGCAACCGACCAACTGACTTTTAATTGACCGCGGAGAACATGTTTCGGTAACGAAAACTAGACGATGTCTCAGATCATATTGGGCTTTTCCTCAATGCTCACAGTGATGGCTTACCAGCATAGCCAGTGTCCAGCCCCAGTGTGAAGTGTGAAGCACTATGTTGAAGGAGACTGACAGCACTTCTG
>NW_003315037.1:2672663-2674912 GCF_000150825.1 Verticillium alfalfae VaMs.102
GGTCGGTGGCGGAACTGGAGCTGCTACGCTAGAGAAAGACTAAGCCAGGTCGTAAAGGAGATTGGTTTGGCCCTGGCGCTTGAGCGTGTCGTCGGGAATTGTCAGCAGTGAAGAGTGATGCTTTTGGGGACCTTGGCGACGAGGTGTATGAGCGAGGGAGGCGGGGCTGGAAGTGTGGAAGGTTGCGAGCAACAGGACGTCAGATCCTTTCCTGAAGGTTGCGGCGCCCAAACAAAAGTTAGGTCCGAAGGACGAAGTGAGGTTCGGAATGCTAGCGGCGCGACCAGTTTGCAACGGTGTTTAAAGGTCGATGGATATGATGTGTCGAGAGTCAGATGGCCAAGTTCATCTGGACGAGGTAGCTTGCGTAAGTACCCCAGGCTCCAACTGACGGTGGAGGTGCATGGATGTGGTTGGGGAAGAAGACGCCTCATCCACACCAAAACGGTTTAGTGAACCATTCACACTGTCCGTCTGCCGCCCGCCTGGTACAACAATCAGATGCCGCCTCCCTCCCTAGCTACCTACCTGAGTTATGAAGGTACCTGGCAGGTAGGTAAGCAGGCACTTCAGGAAGCTGGCACCTCAGGACGCAAGGAGCTCAAGCCACCCTGAGATCTCGTGACAGAACCGCCCGATCAATCAATGCACCAAACGAAACGCGCTCCCGAACCGAAAATACCCCGCACTTGACGCTTGCCTCTTTAGGGAACGACGACGAGGTAGCTGCGAAAGGTCAGTCATCTCGAGGATTAGAGGGTGGGACAGCGAAACAGGGGTCTCTTTGGTTGTGCCAGGCGCAGGTCTCCGTCTGCCCTCCTCCCTCTGCCCCTGAATTGGTCTCGCACAATCGAGGCAGGCCACACCGGATGAACGCCGATGCACATCAATAGACTGGGCCATGATGAAGATTGGAGACACGCCAAAGACTGTGCTGCCATGTTGACCATCAATCAGAATGCAGCATAAAGCGTGGTGCACTGCTCCCCTATGTGCGGTGTACTTGTAAGGCAGCGCCGGCTTGGTGTGTCGATGGTGGGGATTGGCCAGACCCTCCTGCCGTGACATTTCCTGTGAAATTGCTCTCTACGACTCCCGTCGGTCAACAACTAGCCGTCTGGTTCCCTTGCACCTGGCCCCAGACCTCACCACCAGGCTAACGGCCTCCCCCCCTGCCACACTGCACCCGTTTCCAAGGAGCCGTCTCGTGCCTCGACCCTACAACCCTTCAATCGCTACCACGTCAGGCAGTTGTCGCTCTTGTCCTCGATTTCACACCGACCTCTTCACCTACGTCGACGTGATTGCATCCCGAACCTTTTGCGCGCCCCTGAGCTTCACGACTCATCCCATCTATCTTCCTGCACCCGCGGATCGAATCGACAACTGAACCCATCACACCGCGATCATGTCGTCTCCCGCGGTACGTGGTCCTTTCCCTTTTGTCTCGGCGAGCGCACCACCGTCACTTGGGGGCCAGCAACCGCAATGCGTCCGAATCCTGCACCCCGATCTACGAGAGTCCTCTACTGACCCATGCTTGGGGTTAGAAGATGATGCGCCGAAAGAAGAATGTCAAGAAGGGCATCCAGTTTTGCCTGATGGTCTGTGGAGCCTCAGGTACTGGTATGTCAATTACGATTCCAAATGGCGCTGCATCGCGGCGCGTTGGGAAAATCACCGCCAGCTGACAACCCGGGAAACAGGCCGCACCACCTTCGTCAACACGCTGTGCGGCAAGAGCGTTCTAAATCACAAAGACTCCGACGACCCAAACGATGCTCACGTCGAGGAGGGCGTGAAGATCAAGCCCGTCACCGTTGGTTCGTCCCGCCATGGTCCGATCCTCCGACACCAAACGCTGACTTTTGCACAGAGCTCGAGCTGGATGAGGAGGGCACCCGCATCTCCCTCACCATCGTCGACACCCCCGGTTTCGGTGACCTCATCGATAACGAGGCTAGGTACGACAAGTCCATTGACAGACCACGGCTTTTGTGGCTGACGGCGCATCAACAGCTTCGCAGAAATTGTCGGTTATCTCGAGAGACAATACGACGACATCCTGGCCGAGGAGTCCCGAATCAAGCGTAACCCTCGTTTCAGGGACAACCGAGTTCACGCCATGCTCTATTTCATCACCCCAACCGGCCATGGTACGTCGTCGCGCGCTCGACAGATCGCGGTCCCCTGTTTTGACTAACGGTGCGTGTGTACAGCCTGCGAGAGCTTGACATTGAGCTGATGAA
>NW_003315037.1:2675300-2688978 GCF_000150825.1 Verticillium alfalfae VaMs.102
CCAGTACCCTGGGGTGTGGTAGAGGTGACACCCTCGCCATTCTGACTTTCTCGCATCCGGTCAGCCCTACTGCACAGCCATTTGGCGATCTGAAGGAAATCACCACGATTTCCTCTACGAAAACTACCGTACAGAGAAGCTCAGCAAGTCTGTTGAGGGTGGTGCCGGCGTGTATGTGTTGCTCGTTGCGTTGCATTTGGGTGCTTACTGACCCTGTCACAGTGATTCCTCGATGAACCCCGAAGACCTGGCATCTCAGTCTGTCCGTCTCAAGGAAGAGCAACTCCGTCGGGAGGAGGAGAAGCTCCGCGAAATCGAAAGCAAGGTCCAGCGCGAAATCGCCGAGAAGCGACAGGAGCTCCTTGCACGCGAGTCTCAGCTGCGCGAGATCGAGGCCCGCATGCAGCGCGAAGCCAGTGCCGCGGCTTCGGTCCCGACGCAGGAGACGAACCCCGGTGCCAACGGAGACCACAACTAGGAATCAGAGTCAAAACCTCTGGTGGCCACCTGAAAATTTCCCGGTCAAGTCGTGGCTTTGGCTGTTTTCTACTTTGGCGTTGGTTTGTCGTGTTGCTGTTGCGTCGAGAGAGAAAGAGAGAACGAACATTATTCCCCAGCTGCTACGCGTTTTCTTTCACTAACAAAGGTTTCAACCCTCCCCCAAACGGCCGACAACTGCGACGACTGGAAAGTGAGATATTGTTGCAGGCCTGCGGCCGCACCCGGCTCGTGCGCTGGGGCAGGCATCCCGTTCATACTGTGGGCTAGAGACCTGCCGATGTCTGGCAAGACAACGGCGGATATTAGACAGGCAACGCTCGGGGTTGGATGCTGGGTCGAACGACGCGCTTGGTTGTATGTCTAGTGCTCCAACCAAGCGTTGCACTCCAAATACAAGACAAAGCGCAGCTGTCTCTCCATACTGTCTACCCGCTGCTTTCTTAAAATGGACTTTAATGCAAATATTCATCAATGTAAAGGTTTTGGGGGAAATATTTAGCACGCGGGCAGCGCCGGCTGCATATGTGCCGTGATTTTCCCGGACCGTGGCGAATGCGTGAACACTTGATTCTCTTTGGTGCGTGAGTACCGATTCAAACTGTTTCAATTGCTAGAGAGTCCTGTTTAAAGAAAGCTAACGCCACCAATCCCAACGCACGCCTAAAAGTACTTGACTAAAGAAATAACCACAAAATTGCTTCACAACCGAGCGGGGGGGGGGTGGGCCAGTTCCATCGTAGTGCGCCCACAACTGGGATTCTGCCTCCGCCCCCATCGTCCCGTCACGCTCCCTAAACCCTTAGTTGTTCTGCTGACTGTTGAGAATGCGCAGGATGGCGAGGAAGAGGTTGAGAATGTCCAAATACAGGCTGATGGCGGCGGCAATCTCCTCCTCGACGTGGTGCTTGCGCATGATGAGCTGGGTGTCGACGAGGATATACGCGCTGAAGATGAGAGCGGCGGCGCCGCCGTAGACGAGCTCGGCGGTCGAGTTGTAGGGCAGGAAGGCGGCCATGAGGCCGAAGAGGAGGAGGGCCCAGAGGGAGCCGAAGAGGTAGGGGGCCCACGAGGTAAAGTCGTACTTGGTCTGGCAAGCGAAGAGGGTGAGGAAGACGAAGATGCCGGCCGTCAGAACGACGGCGTTGAGGACGATGGGGGCCTTGTAGAACGAGACGATGACGGAGACGGTGTAGGCTTCGAGGAGGGTGAAGCCCGAGAGGAAGAGGAGGTTCGTTGGATACGACTTGCGCTTCCAGAAGGTGAGGAGCATGAAGGCGATGGAGCCGAAGAGCTGCAGACGAGTGGGAAGCGCATGTTAGTCTTGCATGTGGGAAACAACCACGGTCTGGGAGGGGACTACGTACGGAAATCCAGACGACGCCGGGGTGGGACTGAATCCAGGACTTATAGCCCTCGCTGAAGAAGCTCAGGGCCGAGACGGCGCCGGTGACGATGAGCTGGACAGTCAGGATGGCGTAGACCTTGCGGATAAACTGCATGCGGATGTCGATGGTGGCCTCGGCGACGGAGCCCCCAAACTTGAAGTCGTCGGGCAGGTCGCCGTCCTCATCCTGACTGGCGCGCGGCGCGCCGCCGCCGAAGAGACGAGCCTCATCCTGAGCGGCGCTGCTCTCAGCCTGGTAGGCGGGGGGCGCTTGGGAGTAGAGACCGTGCTCGTCGGCATCGGGGTCGTGAGTTGGCGCCTGTTGGTACTTGGTGTTGGCAGCCATGGTAGAAGCTGTCGGTGTCACCCGCAGTTGTGTCTTGCCGCTGTGTTTTTTTCTATGAGACGAGATGGAATTATGTGAAGTTGATGGCGGAGGTAGGGTGGTTATCAGCTGTTGATTGCGTGTTCACAGAGCGCGAATAGGTTCGTAGGCAAAAAGGAAGCTTCGGGGGCGTCAGACGGATGAATGTCGTCAAGCGCACGTCCATATGGTCACATGTGGGGTAGTGTGGCTGTGCTGACTTTCTCGATTGCCTCAGCGGCAAAGAGATGTGGCTGGAAGAGTCTGCTCGGCTCCATGGCAAGACAGCCACTCAACGGTTCTGAACCAACAGTCATTAACACGAACTCACACTGTGTGGTACTCAAAGGCATGGATAGACGAGTGCGCAGTAGCTCAAATCACTAGATGTACTTGTAGACCATCTGCTGCTCTCAAACTTCGTTCGGGAGTCAAGACATTTATGAGCATCATTCGGATGTAACAGACGACACCATACTGGCCAGGTCCAGATCCGGGCAACACATCGGTTTCTCCCTCGACTTCTCAGCCTGCAGCCGACCTGATTCAACAGTGGAGGGGGACGGCAGTTTCCCCCACGCATTGCACTGCATTTCACCTCTCTCGGACTTGGCTTGCGCTTCTCCGTGGGCACCAGCAGACCCATGCGTTGAAGCATCAGGCGGCCAGCCAGGAGGGGTGTATGTGGCCTGGCCTGGCCTCTGAGCTGCACTCGCGTTACTTGGTCTGGACAGGGGCGGAGGGGCGCAGTGAGGGGCAGATGTTGAAAGGTTCGTCTCGAGGAGAGCACGCAAGAAAAGGGGCGCTATTAGACCCCTCGAGACGGGTTTGAACAAAGCCCCCCCCGCCAGAAGGGATAGATTCCGCAATGCTGAGCGCTGCTTTAAGTCTGATCCTGCACTTGCCGAGGTAGGTGTGGCTTGCAGCACCAGCCGGCCACCCGTAAATCCCATACATAGTTAATTTGGGCTTCGAACATGTCATCTAATATAGAGGTGTTCACAGCCGGCCATCACATCTTCAATTACATTGGCTAGCTGCGTCGACCTTATGGTAAGAAATTATTGTAAGTAATGGGCGCTGGTTGACTGGCGAGGTGAAGGCCTCTGAAAAGCAGCAAGGACGCTAGACCAAGCTTGGCCACCCTGCGTGGTAAACCGCAAACGCCCAGCACACCACCCACTTCCTGGGAGCCCCTCTCGCCCCTGGCTAGCCGCTAAGATTGGGACCCCGAAGGACCCCTATCCATGGACCACACCCTGTCACAGGCTCTCAACCCCGTCAACTCCCGTGCTGCAAAGGAGGCTCACCGCCTTCAGTTTCGAGGCCGGCTCCTCCCAAGTCGACGCCCCTGATCTCCCAAAGTTGTGGGCCCTGAGCAGGGCCCAGCTCATCTGCCCCAGCATGCCCGCCAAACGAACCAACCAGCATGTCTCAATTCGAGCAAAAATTGTGATGGGTCGGATCATACGCATGGAGTCGACATCTACGGCCAGCAAGCACCACCGCCGCAGGGGAGGGAAGGGGGGCCCAGGAGAAAGCCAAAAAAAAAAGTCCACCTTGTCGAGCTGGCCTAATGTACTTCCATACCCTACCTTTTACCTTTGGTAGGCTACGTTACCTTACACTGACGAGCAAGGCTTCAGGTTCCTCGGCCCCCCATCTAGCCAAGCGAGCCAGCAGAGCACCTGGCAAGTCAACAGGGTAGCACAGCAAACCACGACACCGCATCGACCTCTGCATCCTGATCTTGATCCTCAACCTAGTTTCACCTCCTCCAACCTACTCTTTCTCTCCCCCCCCCGTCCCCCTGCTCCTCCTCAACGACGACAGCTCGTCCTCTCCCCCCCCCTCCCCCCTATCGGCTTGCCAGCTGTCTCGACAACTTCCCCCGCAAAACGCTCGTTTTTTTCCCAGACCAGGTCTTTGCGAACCTACCTCTCGCGCATTCCAACTACCAACCACCCATTGGTCGCTGGGAACTCGACTCGCATCACTCCGATCGCCCCTCCTGGTCCTCCTACCCTCCATTGTGCCTTTGGTCGCCAGCATAGCGCAGTAGTATATGTGGAAGTTGAGACTTTGTCTGTTGCGTCTTGTTACTATATTCGAGCTATCGCCTTTCCCGCAGTCTTGATCGAATCGCTCCCAACCTTGGGACCGACCTGGCCACTTCGAACAGTCCTCCTCTCCGACACAGCAAGATCTCGACGCGCAGATCTCCAATCTCCCACACCATGGCCGACGTCGACGGCTCCGTCCTCCAGCCGGCCCAGCTTCAGCCTGAGGTCGAGGCTCAAAATTCCCCAGAGGTGCAGTTCCAGGACTCGCCCCAAGATCGGGCCGTCTCTCGCACCGCTACTCCAACCGTTGAGCGAAACCCAAGCCAGAAGAAGCCGCAGAATATGAACGGCCCATTATACATGCAGTCAGCCGGCAACAAGAACGTACGATTCGTGCCTCGCAACAGAAAGCAGGACGACAGCGCTCTGGTTCTCTTGGCTCGCTGGTTCGTTGAGAATCAGATTGGTACGTCTCACGCCCAATCCCAGGATCTTGCCCATTGCGTTCCCATTGCGTTCCCATCATTCTCCCTTCTGCCTAAGCTGCCTCGTGGTGGAGGTCTCAGTGCCCCAAGCCACCAGGTGCCACGGCAGCCCTTGTCAAACATGGCAACTGAAACCCCACTATGCCCATTGACAGTGATCACCATGCTAACGTCTTCGTGCAATGCTAGGCCTCTCCTTCAACCTACTCGCCCTCCTTTTCCTTGCCCACTACTTCATCCCCAAGGCGCAACCACACACTGCCAAGTTCTTCACCCTGTCATACCGCAACCCCGCCACGGGCAGTTACAAGAATGGTTGCGACGACATGTACTTCATCGCCTTCTGCGTTATTCTCTTCACTGGTCTGCGCGCCGCCACGATGGAATACGTTTTGGCTCCTTTTGCCAAGACATGGGGAGTGCGCAAGACCAAGGACCTGACCCGCTTCAGCGAGCAGTCCTGGATGCTGGTGTACTATGTTATCTTTTGGTCAATGGGCCTGGTATGTTGACCTGCAGGCGTTTGCTGCGCAAGCGACTTTATGCATGTATTGACGATTTCCAGTATATCTACTGCACTTCATCATACTTCCTCAACCTCCAAGAGATGTGGACCAACTGGCCAGTTCGCGAGCTGAATGCGCTCAACAAGTTCTACACATTGGCCCAGTCAGCTTTCTGGATCCAGCAGATTATTGTTATCAACATTGAGGAGCGCCGCAACGACCACTGGCAGATGCTTACCCACCACATCATCACTCTTGGCCTGCTGTTCTCGTGCTACGCTTACCACCAGACGCGCGTCGGCAACGTCATTCTCGTCATTATGGACGTCGGTGATATTTTCCTGCCGGTATGTGGACATTGCGACTCGCCTGCCAGCTGGGTATCCAGATGACTAACCGAACCACAGCTCGCCAAGTGCCTGAAGTACATGGGCTTCACGACCGTTTGCGATGTAATGTTTGGCGTCTTCCTGACCTACTGGATTGTCGCCCGCCACATCCTGTACCCAATGGTCTGCTGGTCCATTTACACTGATATTCCCAATATCATCGGCGAGGTCTGCTACAAGGGCTCCGATAGCAATCTCCAAGGTCCCTTTCCGGTGCCCGAGACCTCGAGCTATCTCCTCGAGCCGTTCTGGGACTCGGAGGGCATGGTCTGCTTCGGCAAGAAGGTCACGTGGTACTTCCTTGTACCCCTTCTGCTGCTGCAATGCCTCATCTTTGCCTGGTTCGTCCTCATTGCCCGCGTTGCTATCAAGGTGATTCGTGGTGGTAGCGCCGAGGATAACCGCAGTGACGACGAGGCCGAGGAGGAGGATGACTTTGTATACGAGGAAGCTCCCGCTCGAGGAGGAGGTTGGTGTTGAAGAGCTCCACCTCAAGAGCTGGGAACGCAGGTCTGGCGTCAAGAGGCAGGCCAGCGCATCGGGCGTCAGCCTGCCGAGCCACAGCGACAGGAAGGAGCTGCTTGGCCGGATTGGTTGCGAGAAGCAGGTCGACTAAACCGACACTGCGCTTTCCGGAGTGTGAGAAGTGTGTTTACCGGCGTCAAAATGTTGCGCCTCACGATCAGGAGGGATGGGTGGAATGGACAAGGAGCTACGGACGGGTCCTGTGTCGACAGGACTACGCCATCCAGCTATAGAGCGTTCCTTGATGACCAAATTTTTTCTGCTGGCAGAGTATAGACCAGCCTTTTACACGGAGACATGTTGGGTCTTGTTCTCCTGTTGCATCATACGATATCACCCTCAAGACAAGTCATTTGGCGTTCTGGTTCAATGTCGTTTTTCTGCATGCAATGATGTCGATGCCGAGTCCGAATCACAACAGTGAAGAGCGTATCCCAGGTGCTTCTCGCAAGGAAAAAAACAATTCCACCGCCTAGGCCTGTCACAAGCGCAACTCAAGTTCAAGCGGTATTGTTCCGTGTCGACACACTTACACCTTCGCGTATCGTAGAGAGCAGAGACCTGCGGGAATATAAGTATAGATCTGGAGAGATAGATTACACTGGCCATGCTGATTTCTTTAACCGACGTCCAATTGAATTCATATTAGCGCAGTCAAGTTTGAACGTTGTGAGGGAGTGGCTTAAGTAGGTAGCGCTCGGCCTTGGCCGAGGGCGGGCTCATAGCCAGGTTTCTGATCTCAGGTCCACAGCAATTCCAGCACCCCAAGACCGATGCAGAGGCCGATTGGCGTGTATGTTACTCCTCAGGCCTTTTAGACGACAGTGATCATCGGACGCCGGTCTTTGACTTGCTCTTCATTACCGCCGAGCCGGGGCTCTAGGCCCGAAGTCTCTGACCAAGCTTCATTTCGGTTATTGTGGGGCAGACGGCACACGTCGGTCCCCGGACGTCGCAAGTCCCGGGGGCCCGCCCTTCCCATAACGTGCCACATCGCGACATCATAAGGGGAGGGGGCACAATTGCGACAATGCCGGGCAACTTGAGCATAATGTCAGAGTGGCGTCTAGATACACGTGTGAAGAGACCCAGGGAGCTAATTATAGCGATGTCTCGATTGACAGCTCTCTATTCTCTGGTCCATCGATCGAGGTTTGTCTATTCGAGACAGCAACTTTTTAGACTTAACAAGAAGATACGCGGCAAACACACGTGGTATTATTTTATAAACCAGTGATATAAATGCATCTCTATGTCATTTCCGCCTCGCCTAAGTGCTCGGTGAGGAGTTATCCTTCCACCAAAGGTGAAGTGCACACTAGCCATTGATCAATCGCACCCAGTTTGAATGAGATGAGGTCATCCTATGATTTCAGCGAGAGTACTCGTCTTCATAGTAGTCGTATAGTGGGACTGCATGCACCGCTCTGGTTGCTGAGACCTCGCGGCGCATGCGGATCATCGCGGCCTTCGGAGCCCCGGCCGTCCGCAGCGTTTGGTATTTGCAACCGGCGAGCAGCGGAAAGAGCAAGGATAATAGCCTGCCATTTAGCTATTTCGTTGCATGATACATTGCCGTACGGATCCCAGAGCGGACGCGAGGGGTGGCGCTAATGAGGCTATGAATCCCAGGGTCAATAAGAACCATCATCCAGCGTCAGTCTGCTGGTCAAATTTGTTTCCTTCGGATCCTTAAGACAGCGTTCTCGCAATTCTCTTCCTCTGTCTAAACATTCTGCCTCTACCATCACACTCCAGGGTTGGCTTCTGATCCTATTATTCGGATTGTATCACACGATGAGTGAAGAATCGATCGGCAACCCTGCTGCCAGCGATGGCGGAACCACCCGTGCCGGCACGACAGATTCTCGCAATGGCGGAGGCATTCCACAGCACACGTCCGCGATGTCGGCTTTCTTAGTGAGTCTAACCGCCTTCTCAAGCCTGCAAACTAGGATACACTGACCCTGTCGAATAGAGAGTGTTTTCTTACGGCACACCAACCATTTATCTTCTTCAAGCAATTGCCGCCATCGCGGCATGCGGCTCTGGGGTCGCCCTCGCCATGGTCAATCTCGTCCTCGGAAACTTCATCAGCCTGTTAAGCGGGTTCAGCTCGGGCAACGACGTCCCTGATGACTTTATGTCGCTGGTTTCTAAGCAATCGTATGTAGTGCTGCGAATAACAGCACTCTGTGATTCCATTATTGACAAGCAACAGACTTTACTTTGTATACATAGGAATCGCTCGCTTCGGTTGCATCTACATCTACTCGACAGCCATGACATATACCGCTCTACGACTGGGCCGCAATCTGCGACGCGACTACATGCGTTCCGCGCTTCGTCAGGAAATCAGTTTCTTCGACTTCGGCAGCGTAGGATCAATATCCATGCAGGCTACCTCAAATGGCCGATTGATTCAATCTGGCACCTCGGAAAAGCTGGGGCAGATGATCCAGGCTACTGCAACCTTTGTCGCGGCATTCATCATTGCGTTCGTGAGCCAGTGGAAGCTCACACTCATATTGATCTGCATTGTGCCGGCTTTGATCCTCATGGTCGGGACTGCTGGTGGTATCGACGCAGGCATCGAGACAAGCATTCTCAAGGTCTACGCTCAAGCCGGTGCCTTCGCCGAATCATCACTGGGAAATATCCGGGCCATCAAAGCCTTCAGTCTAAGTTCAAGGATCGTTGATCAGTACACCAAGTACCTGGACGAGGCCCGTACCTTGGGCCAAAAGAAGAATGTTCTGTACGGCCTTCTATTTGCCGGAGAGTACTTTGTCATGTTTGCCGGCATGGGTCTTGCCTTTTGGCAGGGCATCACGATGATTGCTCGCGGAGAGGTTGACGATATCGGTACGGTTTTTACGTAAGTTCTTCCACCCAGTACTGCAGGCCATGCCTCACGCATATGCTTACTCTGTTCAGTGTGCTTTTCTCTGTCGTGATTGCCGCAGCCATGTTGAATTCTGTTGCTCCCAACATGGTGACTTTTACCAGAGCGGCGACAGCCGCCTCCGAATTGTTCTCTCTTATTGATCGCAAATCGAATATTGATCCATTTGATCCTGCGGGACATACCATTGCTGAGGTTGACGGATCGATCAACATCCGCGGACTGTCTTTCAGCTACCCAACTCGACCGGATATCACTGTGCTGGATGATTTCAGCCTCTACATTCCCGCCGGAAAGGTTACGGCTCTCGTGGTGAGTAGCCTCTTGGAAGAACACAGGACTGCAACCGGCTGACAACTACCCCAGGGAGCTAGTGGTTCAGGAAAAAGTACGATCATCGGACTGCTAGAAAGGTGGTATAACCCTAGCAGCGGCGAGATTACCCTCAACGATAGGCCTCTTTCAGCACTCAACCTGCAGTGGCTTCGTACAAATATGAGACTGGTTCAACAGGTACGTCAATCCAACCAAGTCCCATCACAGCGTTTCGTTGTTGATACCAGATAAAGGAACCTGTGCTCTTCAATGGTACCGTGTTTGACAATATTTCCAACGGTCTCGTTGGCACTGCGTGGGAACACGAGACTCGAGACGAGCGACTGGTACGGATAAAGGATGCGGCTAAGACGGCATTCGCGCACGACTTCATCGAGAACCTCCCGCAAGGATATGAAACGCGCATCGGTGAGAGGGGAGGTCTGCTCTCCGGCGGCCAAAAACAGCGTATTGCTATTGCACGAAGTATCATCTCGCAACCCAAAATCCTTCTGCTGGACGAAGCGACCAGCGCCCTGGACCCGCACGCCGAGGAAATTGTTCAGAAAGCACTGGATGAGGCGTCGAAAGACCGGACCACAATCGTCATCGCGCACAAGCTCAAGACCATTCAAGCTGCGGATAACATTGTAGTCATGAAGCAAGGAAAGATTGTCGAACAAGGCCAGCACCAAGACCTCGTTACCCTAGGCGGTGCATACGCAGTTCTCGTCAAGGCTCAGGATCTGTCACTCAACGAGAAGGCAAATGAATCTGAATCGGACCAAGAAGAAGATCGCAATGACTCGACCCTTGAAAAGACTCATTCACTGGGTGGGCACGATACGCTTGCGCATCAAAACTTGATCTCGCTCAGCAAGCGAGAAGATTATGAGCTCGCCAAAACTTCTGGCATCTTGTCTACAGCTGCGAAGCTTGTCAAGAGCACACCTGATCTACGGTGGTGGTATGTTCTTGCCCTGTTCACAAGCATTTTAGGAGGTAAGTCATGCCGTGACCTGTATCTTACAACTATTTAATTTGAACTAACTGTGCCAGCTGGTGTGTACCCTGGCCAGGCCCTTTTGTTGGGCAAGGTCATGGACGTGTTTTACCCCGAGCTGGACCAAAGCCGCGGCAATTTCTTTGCACTCATGTTCTTCATAATGGCCATCTGCCTTCTGTTTGTCTACATGGCCATGGGGTGGGTCAGCAATCACATTGCTCAGGTACCTGTGCCCTCTTACCCCTTGACATGCTCCATCTTCATCTAAGACTAATTGTGTTATAGGCTTATGGCCACGATGTGCGCAAGCGAATGTTTGCTGCCTACCTACAACAAGACTTGCGCTTCTTTGACCGCCCCGAGAATACGATAGGCGCCTTACGAGCCGACTCGATTCCGACGCGCAGTCTCTCTTCGAGCTCATGGCTTCAACGTTACTATGATTATGCTTTCTGTTATCACAGTTCTTATTTGCTCAGTTCTTTCCATCGTCGTGTCATGGAAACTCGGTCTTGTGGGCGTTTTTGCTGGCATTCCTCCCATGATTCTTGGTGGTTACATTCGCATCAGGGTCGAAACGAAGATGGACGCCGATATTGATGCCAAGTTTTCGAAAAGTGCATCCATCGCATCCGAGAGTGTGACAGCTATCCGCACGGTTTCATCACTTGCCATCGAAAATGATGTTCTACAACGCTATCGACGAGCTGACACGCATATCTGAGCAGCTTTCGCTCGTTCCATGATGGTGTTCTTGCCTCAACAATCCGTCGAGTCTTCGTCTGGCTCTAGCTTTGGTACTGCGATGATACAGAAGAATACAAGGTCATCGTCACTATATGAAATAGGTGGGGGTCGAAGCTCATCGCTGCCGGGGACATCAACTTCTATCAGTTCATAGTCTCCTTCATGGCTGTGTATTTCTCTGGCCAAGGCTGCGCTACTATGTTCACGTTTGCAAGCAGTAGGTCCAAACGCTGCGTGTATAAATATCTATTCATGACTACTTACACGACGCAGGCTTCACGAAGGCAAACTCTTCTGCAAACTATTTCTTCTGGCTTTGCGGCCTGGAAGCCACTGTCAGGGAGACGGACCAAAACGCAAATGTCGTACCTGCGAACGGCTGCACATCCTACGATCTCGATGGTGTGCAGTTCTCATATCCTCTTGCTCCTGATAACCGTGTGCTCAAGGGCGTATCAATGACCATCCGTCCAGGACAATACGTTGCTTTTGTGGGGGCCTCGGAGTGTGCAAAAGTACGATGGTGTCTCTTCCTGAGCGGTTCTATGATCCGACGAGTGGTCGGATCACCGTCGATGGCTCACAAGATCTTGCCGATATTAATCCTAGGCTCTATCGGCGCGCTGTTTCTCTCGTGCAGCAAGAGACCCGCACTATTCCCAGGCACCATCAGAGACAACGTTTCCATGGGTGTCGATCAGGATGATAGTGGGGAGATAACCATCGATGACCCCTACCATCGAAACTGCTCTTCGCGCTGCTAACGCCTGGGATTTTGTCAGTTCGCTCCCAGAGGGCCTCAACACCTCTTGCGGCACGGGCGGGGCACAACTCTCTGGTGGACAGCGACAGCGTATAGCAATTGCTCGAGCACTTATTCGCAATCCGAGGGTCATTCTCCTGGATGAAGCCACAAGTGCTTTGGACACCGAGTCCGAAAGAATAGTGCAAGCCGCTCTGATGGAAGCTGCTTCAACCGACAACAAGATCACGATTGCAGTTGCTCATCGTTTGTCAACAATCACAAACGCAGATCGTATTTTCGTCTTCTATAGCGGACGAATTGTTGAGGCGGGGACACACTCAGAACTTCTTGCCCGGGGCGGTATGTATGCTAAGATGTGCGAAGCTCAGAACCTTCAAAAAGCTCTTTAGGCATTAATAATTCCTGTTTTCGACGCATATTTTGTTTTCTTTGCCAATTCTCAACTTCCACAGCAGATACCTTCTCATCACTATGTACTCCTAAATAATATTGTTTGCGCAGAAGCACACTCTGTGTGGATCTCTGGGTCGACTGTTTCTTTCTAGAACACGTCGTAGTGAGCGTCTCAAAGCGGTTGCGAGGTGAGCCCAATACTCATCCATGTAATTTTCATTCATCGGCCCTGAAGTAGATGGCATCGGAGTCACGCTCAAAGAGTGAATTCGAGGCACGATAGGGCCGAACTTCGAGACGCGTTCTCTTAGGCATGTGCACATCAGAAAGGATCATCATCCATTTTCGTGAATCTAACGATCACGAGACCTTCGTCTAGTACAAAGACTGTTATCTTCTGTGACCGTAATCCCGGTTTTCAAACGGCCCGCAAAGCCCCCTTCGGTCAATATAGCCTCTTCACTTTAATTCAAGTCTCTCGTAAACATGGCGTTCGTTTCGGTGAATGGATCGCCGAACCCCAACTCAGGCTCGTACTGGTGTTGAATACCCGTTTGCCTACTCGACCCTACCAGGTGCAGTTCGATAGGGGTATCACCAACCATCGGGCTGCTCTTGTGGTATTGTATTGAAGGAGCTGATCGACCATTGGAGGAGTTTTCGCAATTCTCATGTACAGCGGGATGATAGTTGTCACTGCAATACAGACGAGAGTAACTGCCATCTCGGCAGCACACCACACGACCAGCGCGACAGTGTCTCCCGGTTCGGTATACAAACGTTAGTCTATCGAGAACAGAAAAAAGAAATAACTGGAAATGAATAGTTTTCGCTCCGTAGACCTGGAAGATGGATGGTTGGGACGATTCCACATATCGCATCGCTGTTTCATGTCAGTTGCTGAGTATTCGCGAGGGGTTTGACTATAACAACACACAGTATTCCAAAGCTCAGACTAATGCCGACGATGGCTTTCTCTCTTCTTTTCATTTCGAGCCGGCTGATGAAGATCCACGGGAAGGCGGCGAAGAACAGATCCACGAACACGCAAAAACCTGTTGTTTTATGTCAACAGCGTGTACCATGACGGCAATGCCCTGAAAGCCAGCTTGAACTTACAGCCAAGCAAAATTGCGGAAGGAACTGGCTTTATGATACAATGTTCTTCACCTCTTGATTCATAGATGCGCGGCGCTGGCAGACACTTGGCCCCTGTTAGTGGCCAGTATCGAGGGGTAGCTATCATGGCGTATCCTATCTGGAACCAGCACAAGATGGCCGTCATGCAAGAGGCGAACAAGAGTGAGCCTCCGGCGCCCCAGATGGACA
>NW_003315037.1:2690530-2693952 GCF_000150825.1 Verticillium alfalfae VaMs.102
GATCACGCCTGTGCGACCATCAGAGATGGAACAATCTCTGGAGATTCTACCGTGTTTGAACCTCGATTCGCATCTGGTTGTTGCACGTCTCCACGAGAAGCATGGTCCAGGTGTTCGAATCGGACCCACCTACTCAGTTTAAAAGATCCTTCTTTGATCAAGACAATTTACAAGTATCAGGATGATTGGGTCAAGGTGAATATCCCTTACCGTCTTCTTCCCATGTCTTCTTTTGGCACACGCCACAACAGCTTGCTTGTCATGGGCCGTTAACACGCCTGAGTAGACCGAGTTCTATCATGGCGGTTCGACAAGAAACTCTGCCGGTAAACCGATATTCAACGTCTTCGGCTTATCAGACCGAGAAGACCACGCGCGTGTGAGAAAGCCAATCGGGAGGCTATACTCGCCGGCCGGTGCGCTGGCCATGGAGAAGCATGTCGACAAGGCCATCTCCCAGTTTCTTGCCCAGTTAGACAAGCCGCTTCGTCAATGGGCCGAACGCAGGAGCAGCGTGTCAGCTCGAGCGATGGTTTCTGTATTGTCAGTACCCAGCCTTGACGCCGAGAAACCGGGGCTTTCGCTGACCAAGATTTCAGTTGCGTGGGACGTCGTCGGCGACATCACCTTCAGCCAGCCCTTCGGATACATGAATCACGGCCGTGACTTTGACGGCACCCTCGCTGATTCGGAAATGGCGATGAACTACTTCGCAGTCGTCGGCCAGATTCCCATATTAGATTTTGCCGGTGCCCAAAACCCGCTGCTAAAGCTCGTCTCGAAAGCGCCCTTCACCACAGCTAACGCTATTGCGCGCGGCCATTTGGTCAACCGACTTGCCGGGAATGACAAGGACACACACGATCCAGGCATGCCCGATTTTCTGGATGGATTTATCGAGGCGCAAAAGTTATACCCGGAAGTTGTCTGCGATGGACAGATCCAATCGTGAGTTTTACGTCCCCGAAGTCTAGAGAAATACCATGTTGACAGCAAGCAGATATCTCCTCATCAACCTTATCGCAGGCGCTGACACAACAGCCATATCGTTGTCTTCCGCGATTTACTTCAGCCTCAAGCATCCCAGCGTGTGGACTCGACTTGAAGAGGAAGTACTGGCCGCGGACCTACCAGATGACTACCCCGCCTCTTACAAAAAGTCCCGCACCCTTCCTTATTTGAACGCAGTCATTCGTGAGTCCATGAGACTTCATCCCGGTGTGGGCATGCATCTAGAGCGGTACGTACCCGCGGGCGGCCTGCCGTTGCCTGATGGAACTCTTGTACCGGCCGGTTCCATGGTCGGGATGAACCCGTACATCGTCAATCGGACAGTGGTCTTTGGTGAGGACAGTGGCGAGTTCAGGCCTGAAAGATGGCTACAGAGTCCGGGAGAGAGTACCGAAGAGTACGAGAAGCGACTTGTCAAGATGAATGATGCCGAGCTCTCCTTCGGCGCTGGAAGCCGGATCTGCGGTGGGCGGCACATTGCAAATCTGGAAATTTCCAAATTGATTCCTACGTTGATCAGACGATATCGTATTGAATTGGTTAATCCTAACGAGGAATGGGTTGTAAAGAATGGATGGTTCATGAGACAGACTGGGGTCAATGTCAGGCTACAGCGCCGATAACTGTCGTCACAAGTGGGTTCATTCAAGCGATGAGAATTAAATCCGAAAATTTACAAGCAAAGAAATAGTTTCTTTTGAAATGAAATAGTCTGGTATCAAAAGCTAAACACGCTTACCCCGAGTGATGGGGTATCTCCTAGAGCACAGCAACGATGGGGGATGTAAGTAGAAAGTAAGAGCCTATCACTCACTTACAGCCTTCTCCTGGCCCTCAATCCTCTTCTTCTCGTGGTCATCGGGGGTCGCAGTGCCTGAAACACCCTCGCCATCTCCCTGACCCTCGGTGACCACGTGTCTCGTGGGCTTTTTCCCACCGAGCATGCTCTTCACCGTGTGAATCAGGGTCGCGCGGCCCTCGAAAATCGGATAGAGACCAACAGCGCAGAAGGAACAGAATATCCACATTATGCCGACAACGACCCAGCCAGTGAAGAACGGTTTGCTGAAGATGTAGGCAGAACCGTACATGGGCATAGGCCAGAGAATGAGCATGGCAAGAGTCCTACACACGTTAGCCGGGTACTGCGAATGCGTAGACATGAGAACGTACATGATAACTGTGGCGGTGACTGAGATTTTGAACGCGCGACGAAGCATGGCCTGTTCGCGCTCAAATTCCTCGCTTGTCTCTTGGTGGCCACCGGGAGTCTCCTCCAAATCGACACCAGCGGCATTAGCGAGATCATGATCATCGCCCTTGCGGATCTCCATCATGGACTGCCAATCGTACTTGTCGACACCGAAAATGAGGGTGAAGATCGGGATAAGGACCAGAGGAGAAAGAAGAGCCACGACGTTGCCGACTAGCATAGGGGTGTTGGATCCGGTGCAAGTGACATCGAGGACGCCGCAATCCTTCTTGGCCGTGACAAGCCAAGCAATGATGGCAAGGATGGTACCAAAGATGGGCGTGAGTGTTGCAGCCCACTTGTTCTGGCCGCGCCAGATGAGAGTCAGGGTGGCAGGCAGAACGGCGGCCGAGATGAGTACTCCCATAAGAACGTAGAGATAGCCCATAGAGATGCCATTGTAGAACAAGCCGACGGAAACAGAGCTGATGACTAGTGCATAGCAGACGACAACGACGTGAGAGAAGTGGATGAGACGAGCACCAGAAGCATCGGGCTTGAAGTACGTGCGATAGACATCGTAGGTGAAGATGGAAGAAACGGCAATAAGCTCAGCACTGCTGGCAGATGTAACAGCCATAAAAACCATGAGCAGAGTGGCTACAGCACCACCCTTGCCGAGAAGTGCAACCGCAGCGTAGGGCAGGGCGAGGCCAGCAGAGACCTCAGCTTCCGTCATGCGCTCGGGGAAAGTGGGAAACCTGGGGTTACTTTCGAGAGCAAGGGCAGAGAGTCCCATGGTGGTAGCTGTGAGCCAAGGAATGGCAAACCAAGAAAGACCACCGATGATGTAGCCGGGGAGAGCGTGTACAGGCGAAGCAGCGATAGCCTTGTTATAGTAGCCATTATCGAGGAAGACGGTGCCAAAGTTGCCGACGATGTTGATTACGAAGAATTCGACACCACCCTGCGATCGCATCGTCAGGTAGGATCCTTCAGCGTTTCCAGAGACGGGGTGGCGAGAGGCAGCTTCAATGAGCAGGTCGTAAACCTTGGAGGGACTGCCCAGAACATCGGAGCTGGCGTAAGCAGTGAGAGAGAAGATGATGATGATAATGAGGAGAATGAAGGTATGGACAAAGTCTGTGAGAAACGTTGCTTTGAGACCCTATCAGATGTTAGCATGGTTGATTACGTCGCTCAGACTTGCTACCACTTA
>NW_003315037.1:2694148-2705144 GCF_000150825.1 Verticillium alfalfae VaMs.102
CCCACAACGAGCTTTGATGACTTCGAGGAATGTGTGGGCGTTGGGCGCCCTTCTCTTGAGCTCGATGGCGATGGTCGCAAACAGGAGAATCTGGACAGTGGCCCCAGATGCGTACCAGAATGGACCGGAAACGCCATATCGGTAGCACACACCAGAAGATTGAAGAAGGGTGGCTGCCCAGGTCCAAGATGAAACGACAGCAGAGCCAACAAGACCAGACTTGACAGTTCGGCCAGCGGTGGTAAACATCTCGGACGTCTGCAACTCTCTGTTGTACCGTTTGAGGACATAGGTGGTGGCGATCATGCCGATGGCGAAGAGGAATCCAACACCAAGGACGATGCCGTAGCCGACGCCCTGGTTAAGCGCTGCGGTAACCATGGTGTCTATGGGAGCTCCTGGGCTCTCCGAGTTGAGTGCTGTTGAGATCAAGTGCTACTTGCAGTTTCCAGGTCTCCACAATGTCGGGGGCCTTAGGATCTATATATGTGCTACCTGCGGGTTGGCGGTGGTGGGATCAAGGTGGCCGCCGGCCGGCAGAGCTTCAAAGTTTCACATGAAGCTGCATTGCACTTGGGCTGCCGCAAACGTGGTAGACGAGTCGCGTGCCGGAGGACCATGGGGGTGGCTAACGAGGGCCACCCCGGCATTTGGCGCGCGGGGAGACATGGAACACGGGGGGTTGGTTTGCGGCGTATTCGAGGCCGGGCTATCATGAAGATGGCCGAAGGCCAGGCAGGGCAGCATGTTAGGCATGTTTTCAGCTTACAGCCATGTGGGAGGTCAGACGGCCGATGGCGGCGTGGAGAAAAGAGTCCAGCGCCTGGCAAGGCAGTAGGTATGTTCCCTTAGTCAGAAGATTGTCGACACGCAGAAGAGGTTGTCGTCGGGGTAGAGATAAGGCCAAGAGATTTGAGCGGTCATAGAATTGAGGCTAACCTCAAACTCTGTCAGGGGTGACCCTCAGCCAATGACCCACCAGCAGATGAGGCCCAGCGGAGCGCACCAAGCAGGAGGATGCGGAAGGGGCTGATTGGACTGGCCGACGGCGAGGTCAAGATAAGAGCAGTCCATGAAAGACCTGATCAGCGGTTGTCAGTACGAAATGCGAAGCTCTCTGAGATGGCTGTGAGAAAGTCTGCCGTTGGTTGATCCTGTGACAAGCGGCCGCTGTAGTGTTGGGGGTTGGCTCCCAAGGTGGGAGATAAGGAGCTCGGACCCTGTGCTAGGGACATCTCCGTGGGGCAACAATGACCTCGCGCCTCTTCAGGAGGCGTTGAGCATCATCTCTCATGATACAGGTTGGTGGACGAATGTTGATGTGAGCAGAAGAATTGCGGCGAGAAAGCAGAAATATCAAAAGATATCAAGTTCTCCGACTTGACGGAAACAGCGACCCACAAAGACAGCATTGGCGCCTGGGCATCGAAGGCCAAGCTTTTTTTCAAGTGTCAAGTGCCACTGGGCACGCTTGGCGGGGCTGGGTCGCGATTGCCAAGTAAGAACTGGAGACCGTGATATCCCAGGCTTGAAAGCCCGATCCTAGTGCCTGAGCAGAACGAACGAGTGCGGTGCTGTCAAATAACCGCTTGATGCCACCTGCAAGAGCCAGCAGCCGATCAATGTTCTTGCCAGGTATCCGATGTACCTGCCAAGGTACTGGTAGGTAGGTAGGTACCTTACCTTCCTTAGTCATGTCGAGATGGGCGATGGGCTTTCAGTCATCCGTTGAATCCATTGCTCACATCCAAATGTCATCGATTTCAGCTTCAAATATGGTGGCTTGATGCCTCCGATCTTGGACGATCAACTCAAGGCAAGATCGCAGGTTGGCCGCCGGCCACCGTTCTTTAGCTGCTACCTTATCTTACTTGGATTATCGAGGCCACCCTGGCCCTCTGTCCAACAACAGGTCAGGACCACCACACTCTGAGCGTACTCGCAGCCATGTTTCAGCATGGCATCTCACCTCGCCGACAATCGGCATCAATCCATCGGCTTGCGTGCCGTCACGAAGGTGACCTTTCCAAAACACCGAACGCCCAGACCAGCTTGCTCACGCCGGATTCTCTGCATCAAGTCCCGGGTATCACTCTCCGACCGCCCACACCTTCCGAACAAGGCGAGTGCATAGCACTCGAGTCCATAGTCAATGAGCTGTGCCAGTTGTGCTCCTTTCCTTTTCATCCGCTCATCCACCCCAGACGCCCGAATCGGCACCAAGTCTGACTTCTCCATGACCTTCTCAAAACCCACATCTTCCAACCAACCACTGACTTTGGGGATCGGATCGAAATCGATGCCCAGCTGCTCCGAGTACTCCACTACGCCCATCTCGAACTCTCGCGACGCCGGCATGACCGCGCCCTCCATGGTCAGCTCACTTTCTGCCTCTTGAGACGCGCTTGGCCCGTCGTCCTCAAAGTCGAACCAGCGTGATCGCACTTCTGCCACCTCAATCTGGCCACCCGGCCGGAGGTGCTGGAAAGCCTGGGCGTAGAGAGCCTTGAAGTCGCGCACACCGCCGCCGACCAGATTACGTACGTGGACAAAGTCTAGACTCAGCGGCTGAGCGGCCCACGGCTCGTTGACGTCGCTCACTTCAAAGACCACATTCGGTGGAACCGCGGTCGGCAGTAGTGCTGCTGAGACGTCAACTCCACGGATTGACGCCGTTGGGTGCTGCGCTGCCATGGCTATCGCCCAAGCCCCTGTGCCAGCACCAATGTCGAGGATGGACAGTGGGCGGCCTGTTGGCACCGGCAGGCGCGCAGAAGTGAGTGCGCCGTCGAGACAGAGCTGGAAGAGGCTGTGCTGGATCTCGAGGCGGGCACGCTCAGACTCATCGTTAGGCGTCAGGATGGTGCCGCTGCCGTGGTAGGTGTGTCCGTATGCTCGGATCGGGGGGAGGTCGTCGATGGTGGAGACAGAAGAGTAATCGCTCGCGTCTGAATCGTCGTCGGCCGTCCCCTGCCCCGAGGCGTCGGGGCACGCCGTGCGGGCATCTGAGCCCATGGGGACGGCAGTGCGGGTGAGGAGTGTTTGTTTTGAAAATATCTCGCAGCCTGCCTGTGCTTCGCCTTACGGGGCAATATAGTGTTTGCAAGACGACCGTTGGGAGGATCTGCACGTGGGGGACCCCAACATTTGATGGAGAGCTCCCTGGTTCTTGGGGATGATCGGCTGCAAGATAACCTTTTCTTCACAGATGCCGACCCAACAGACCACTCACACAACATGGACGAACAGCGAACATGAAAGGGGGAAGAGCACACATTGCCCTCGAAGGAGAGAGGCCAAGTAGGAAAAGCTCGTACTTTATGCCTGAGTCAATCCCACCTTTTCCCCAGACACCATCACTCATCATCATCACCACTCGCTGGCTCCCTTGCTCTCCATCCGATCCTCTAGAAACACAATCACCCCCTAAAAAGCACACCCCTATCAAATTGTCTTCGAGCTATTGGACTCGGCCATCGATAATTTTTCTCATTTCCCCATTGATTTACGGCGCGCTAGCCTTTTCCCCGAAGTTACAAGGGGGGTCAGTGGACCACCGACAAGGCCTCCACGCAACGTGAGAGGGGAATGAAACGAAATAAAATGCATTTCGGTTTCTCTCGTGCGCGGATCGTCGTCATCTCAGCTGTCAAGGCCCTGTACGACCCCCATTGACCCCCAGAGCCCTCGTGTGGCCTCCCTGCACAATGCCTGCTGGCGCCCGGCCCGAAGCGAAGGCACTGGCCATTTAGAGTACTGGCCAGCGCGCTTGCAGGGGGCCTGCCACGCTGTCAGAGGGGCAGAGGCGTGGTCAACGTTTTTGGCCGCAGCAGCCGGTGATCCCAAGGCGCCGACTGTGGCAGGATCATGGCAAAATGGCTCACGGGGATGAGGAACTCGGCGGAAAAGGTATCCTTTGGGGGCCATGCCTTGAACTTGACACGAGAAACTTTCGCACTGAGACCTGAAGTCCGTATTAATTCGGAATTTAGGAGAGCAGGATCCAGAGAGTGGCCTTATCCCCCCGGCGCGGGCTGCTCATCCAATTTTAAGACCGCCGGGAATTGGTCCGACCAAATCACATCGCCTTACGATATCCAGATGCAGGACTCGTCACATCCTTGCCTGGCGTTTGGGCTGGAGGACCAACGGGTCGTTCGAATCACCAGCCGAACGAGATGGTATCCAGCGCGGCTGGTCCAAACGGCTTCAGAAGCAGCGGCCCCCGAGCTTCGACTCCACGCAAGAATTTTTCAGAGCCCAATCAAAACCCGCCCATGGCCTTTTGCCTGATGCAAGGAGAACGCTCACATCCACCAGCACATGCAAACTCGGTCACCTGTCCGTCGCCGCCGTCCGGGCGAGATCGGACATGAGGAAAGTGGAGCGTCATGTCTAGTGGAAGGGTATCTCTTGTCCATTGTACATCACTAGAGCGGCGCATCACATCAATTGCTGTTTGTGACACCAGCCCTGATAATCCGAAGACGAAGCCCAGCAGAGAAAAAAAAACAAGCCCCGCCACGACGCCCGCAAAGCGATCTCAAACCGTCTCGATGTATCGCTTCATCTCCCTATGGCAAATTGTTAGCAATCTCCGGGTTCCACAGCTTACAGTGCATGCCAAGCGCAGGCAGGACAGGATGCTCACCAGTCAGTCACGGCCTCTTCCCACAGCCTGATCTCGTGCTCGCGCGTGCCACCAAAGTGGTCAACAAAGTCGTCACCGAACACTTCGCGCGCGATGCTTTCCTTACGTGTGAAGCGGTCATTGGCCTCCTTGAGGCTCTTGGCGAGGCGTACGCCCTGGTCAGAGCCGGAACCAACCTCCTCGCCCTTCCCAAGGGGCGGCACAGAGATTTCCAGCTTCTTCTCGACACCGCGCCAGCCAAGGGCCAGGACGGCAGCAAGAACGAAGTGGGGGTTTGTGTCGGCGCCGCTGACGCGGACCTCGAAGCGCGTGGCACCAGGCTTGGCGGTGGGCGGCGCGATCAGGCGGATAGAGGCGGCGCGGTGCTCCAGACCCCAGGACACAGTGACGGGGGCCCAGAAGTTCTCGACGAGGCGCTTGTATGAGTTGATGGTCGGCGCGAGCAGGGGCATGACATCCGGCAAGCCCTCTAAAATACCGGCGAGGAAGTGTCGGCCCAGGTCAGAGAGGCCGGCAATATCGGCCCACTTTGGGTTCGGATCCGGGGTATCGCGGGCGAAGAGGTTCTTGCCCTGCTTGTCGACGATGGAGACGTGCATGTGACCGCTGTTTCCGGGGAGCCCCTGTTTGGGCTTGGCCATGAAGCAGGGTGTAATGCCGTATTTTGTGGCGACGGACTTGACGACGTACTTGAAGAGACTCGCGCGATCGGCCATCTGGCGGATCTCGCCGAACTCGAGAGCGGCCTCGAAGACGCCCGGCCCGCTCTCAGTATGCCATCCCTCAATGTCGCAACGGAAAGCGGAGCACGTGTCGAAGATGTCGTAGAAGTAATCCTTGTTGTGGACGGGGCGCGTCAGACTGTAACCAAACATGCCCTCGGTCAGAGCGGGCAGCGACTGGGGCGCGTTTTCTTGCAGGTATCCGGCCGTGGTGCCCGAGGCTGCGTCAGATGGGGCGGGTGACTTGAATTGGTAGAACTCGTACTCAGCTGGAAGAAGCAAAGGGGTCAGCGAATACGGTTTCACGCAGGAGCAAGTGCTTCATATGTCATGAGGGAAGCCCAAAGAGACGACCAGGGCATGGGGACTCACCACCGGCCATGGCGCCCATATCCTTCGCCTCGAGCTTGTCCAGCGTCACCTTCAGCAGACCCCGCGGACAGGCGCAGACGGGTTCGTTGGTGTCGGGGTCGTAGAAGCTGACGAGGAAGAAGGGCACGTTATCCTCCCAGGGGATTCTCCGAAAGCTCTGCAGGTCGGGCACGGCGATGAGGTCGTGGTAGCCGTTCTCGGCATTGCTGACCTTAAGCTCGCGCACGTATGTCCTATCGTGCATGTCCCAGCCAAAGATGACGGAGCAGAAGCCGAAACCCGACTCGGCGATGGACAGAAACTTGGACTTGGAGACGAGCTTGCCGCGCAACATGCCGTCAACGTCGATGCCGGCGAGCTTCACCTTGGTATCGTTCTTCAGCAGCTCGGGCAGGGCCTTGGCCGTGATGGGTTCTGGGTTCGGGGCCATGGTGGTGAGGGGTCCGGCAATCGGCGCGGGGCGAACGGACGAGCGTTGTGGACGAGCAATGCGATGAGGCGGAGGACTGTCAAGAGCACGAAAGTCTGGTTGAGCAGACGAGGAGGGGACGAAGAGGCGGAGAGGCTGGGTGGGCGTGGTGGTTGTTGCGGTGAGGAGGAGAATCAGTGAGACAGAACCAAAACCAAGAATTGGAGAGAAGCCACTCTTGGACTGCAGACGTCACCAGACCTTGGGAGCTTCCCTGGTCGTGCTTCAGGGCATGGACGACTCGAAGGAGGGGAAGGGGGGGTGTTGCAGCTGGCCTAGCCAGCCCCTGGGCCCGCCCCGGGGACAGCGCTGAGGACGCTGGATTGACAGGGGCTGGAGCGGGGGAGACTAGGGCGAAATCGCCTACGATAAGAGATACGCCGCCAAGAGCTACCCCAGATTGGGCGATCCAGCCGCGTCTCGGCCGTCGCCCCGTTATCATGATGCACCTCGGGTCAGATGGCGAGAGGAGGTTGTTCTGTCGGCAGGGTGTATAAGGGATTGACGAGGCGCATTGTATTGGGCCTTGACCCGTAAAGTGGCCTTGTTAGGCCGTTCGAGTCCGGACAAGCCCAGCAGTCTCCGAGAGCATCGGATACTCTTCATTGACGAGACAGCGTTGCTCGACTGCAAGCCTGACCAGCGGATCTCGTTGAATCCGTCGCGTTCGTTCATGTGGTCGGAAACCGTTCAGGTGCTCACTGACACGGATGCTTTATTGCGTTTGCAAGAAGGCGCGCAGAACTACACATTGCAGAAAGAAATAGACGCCAGGCTGGACGGGGGCTCTGCAGGTATGGATCTTGGTGCTCTGTAAGACCATTGGCCTGCCGTCACAGGATCACCAGTAATCACAAGTGATGCTGTCCTGAGATGCTACGCTTGGCCTTTTGACAACGCAGTGTTTGAACTGGCGTCAGGTTGCTACTGCAGCTCATCAGGCTGCTCTGCGTGAATCCAACTATCTAGTGCCTGCTTATGGATACGGCCATACGACTCTTCCATCTTTCATCTGAAACCAAGAATGGATGGGGCCGTCACTGCCGGCGCTGAGCAATGCGCGTCTGTCGCATAAGAGTTACCTGAATGAAACCACCTGGAGCACAGCATTATGAATGTTCTGGTTGCTTGGTCTCTCCGGAAGTAACTGGTTGCTGCGAAGAATAATAGCCTCCGCCGGTGCCGTTGGCAAGACGAGCTGCGCATCCCAGTGCATTTCTATACGGCGATGACATGCTCAAATCCAACTTGCAACTGTCATTTTCCCCCCTTCACGGATGCGGCCTCAGATTGATCGTTATCGACCATGGCATGGCAATCTTGCGGCGAGTGGGTGATGCAGTCTGTCCTCAGTGGTCCGAATCACTACGTGCCGACTGGTTGTATCCCTGGACCAAAATCGATGGCTGAGTCAGCTGGGATAACAGACTGACCCCTCTGCCCCTCACCAGCGACAATTCACTTTGTCAAGCCTTGTCATTGCCGCCCCTCAACAGCCCCTCCCACCATGGCTTCAGCCATCACGAAACCCCGACAATCCGAACGTCCGCTCGACGAGTCGTGTAGACCCACGAATCGTGGATTAACAAGAGGTAATGGAAATCACGATGGCCCTTTGCTGGCGCACGCGTGGCCCGAACGACTCCACCTAACGCCGACCATGTACATTGTCAATATTTGACTTCGGGGCGTGGGCGTGCATCGCTCTCCCCGGCGATGTCGTGAAGGAAGAAAACTATCGTGATAGGACCAGGAATTTCTCTGAGGATGGACGCAGTCAAGACCATCCCCAGATGGCGTCACGGTCTACTAACTCGGGATCAATCAGTGGTCACCGCAGAAGCGCGCTACCCATCCTTTGGGCGACCTGACAGCACCGCATTGGGCCGACGCGCATATTCTTCGTGCCGAGAATGGACAACGGCGACTGGACGATAAGATAGGACGCCTACCATATGCCCAGCTTAAGTAGGTACCTTCTCAAGGTAAGATGGGTAGCTACCGATATCGCCGCATGGGTGCTCCGTGATGCATCTGCCATGTCTCACGTCCCACGGTCCACACATCCAACCAAACATCACGATGGTCAGCTGATAAGCCGCACTGATGGAGCCCCCTCCCCTCCTGCTCTCCTTCCTAGATGGATGCGTGACGCCGTGGGCGGTGAGATGGCCGGGTCTGACACTCGGGCGCATCCGTACCTGGCGCCGTACCACCTGATGCGCCAGCGCCCCAGATCCCTGGAAAGTTCCAGTGCATCTACTCCGTCTCCATCATCTAGGCGTGGCGTGCGATAGCGCCGTTGTCGGATCTTGGTCCGTGGTCCACGCTCTTGCGCTCCTCGGTTCGTGGCACCTCTGGCGCGCGCCTTCACGCCATTCGAGCTCGAGGACTGTGACAGAGGAGGAGAGGGCGAGGAAGGACCTAGAGCCCCCCTCCCCTCCCCCCGGATTTCCTTGACTCATCTGGTACCAGAGCTGTGATTCAGGGCCCTCAGGGTCGGCCCTACTCCATCGGTTGTCCTTCTCTTCTTCTTTCATCGTGTCCTCTTCTTTTGCTCCTCTTGTTCTCTTCATCTCCTCCCACCCAAAGTTGCCAACGTTGAAGTAGGACCCTTGGTGCAGCGCAAACATTCCCCAAGACCCCTCCACGAAATCCTTATCAGTAAACCCCTGCCACGACGACAACCACCCACCGACACGACCACACCTCGAGCCACCACTCTACTCAACGAACCCAGTTTCAACAACATCACCAACCAACCCAATCGCAATCGAAACCATGGGTTCTGTTCCCGCCGAGATTTCACTGACCGGCAGCGGTCGCCTCCAGGGCAAGAATGCCGTCATCACCGGTGCTGCTGGGTGAGTGATGCACCTCTTTCTCGCCTTATCGCTGCCTTCAAATTGCGCCCGCTGACACCATTTCCAGTGGCATCGGTCTTGAGACCAGCATTCTCTTTGCTCGCGAGGGCGCCAATGTCCTCATGGCCGATATTTCTGCGCCTGCCCTCGACAAGGCTAAGGCCAAGGTTCTCGCCTTGATTCCTTCGGCCAAAGTCGACACAAAGGTCTGTTGGGTCTCCTCGAACCCCTCCTCCGCTGCTCCTTCCTCTCAGATCTTTTGCCCCCTCTCTTCCCCTCCCCCTCCCCACTGCCCCACCACGCGATGTGTACATGCGCCCAGTACCGTCTCAAACTCCTCTGACTGACGCCTTGCTAGCTGTGTGATGTATCCAAGGAGGACCAGGTTCAGGCCCTCGTGGAGGCCCTCGACCCTGCCGGCGGTCTCGACGTCATCTTCAACAATGCCGGTATCATGCACGCCCGCGACGACGATGCCATCTCGACGCCCGAGGAGATCTGGGACCTCACTCACAACATCAACGTCAAGGGCGTCTGGTACGGCTCCAAGCACGCCGTCCTCGCCCTGCGCCGCCACAAGAAGACCAAGGGCTCCATCATCAACACGGCCTCGGTCGTCGCTCTCGTCGGCGCCGCGACGCCCCAGCTTGCCTACACAGCCTCCAAGGGCGCCGTCCTCGCCCTGACGCGCGAGCTCGCCATCGTCCACGCCCGCGAGGGCTTCCGCTTCAACTCGCTCTGCCCCGCCCCCCTCAACACGCCCCTGCTTCAGGACTGGCTCGGCGACGACCAGGCCAAGCGCCAGCGTCGCGAGATTCACTTCCCCACCGGCCGCTTCGGCGAGGCCGTCGAGCAGGCCCAGGCCGTTCTCTTCCTCGCCAGCGACGAGGCCAGCTTTGTCAACGGCCACGACATGGTCGTCGACGGCGGCATGACCAAGGCCTACGTCACCCCCGAGGGCCCCGCCTCGGCGGCACCCGCCAACTACGCAAGCCTCGCCTCGAGTCAGTAGAGCATGCCCCTTGTCGGGCGGTCTGCTACCTAAATCTTCGCTGATGGATGAATTGTATGGTTGCATGGCAATGGAATCAAATTGCAACGCAAGTTTGCATGTCAGAACGAAGGGAAGCACACAATGATTGTTTTAAAACGAGCGTGCTTCGCGTTGGAATTCAGGTTTGGCTGGCGTTGGCAAAGAGCGACCCGTGCGCGATACAGGATAGAGTCTCCGTCGTTCAGAGGGTATACCTTGTGGGCTCTTTCTGGTATTATTTTGATTATTTACTACAGCATAACCAACAGACAAGACAGACTGAACAGTCGCTTTCACATCCACTCCGCACACTGCTCGTTTTTTTTACTAACGTGACAACCCCTTTGGGATTTTCATTTGGTGCACATGATGTACACAATGGGATTTGACATGCTAAACAGATTGTAACTTCTAAATATTGCAAAAACGCCGCCCAATGCCCCGACGACTTGTAGTCCTCTCCCCCCTCTCCTCTGCGTCCTAAACTCCGGGAAGGATCTCGCACCTGCTGCTCCTCAGTTGAACTGACCCTCCGTGTTGCCCTCGCCCATGCTCTTGCTGCTCGAGCTGCCGCTCTGGATGGCGCCGAGAATGCCGTCAATGTAGCTGGCGCCGCTCCACTTCTGGTGCGTCAGGACGTCGCAGCCGCCCTCCTTCTCGCGCCTCTGGACGAGGTTGACGTAGGCGAGCATGCCGTCCGACTTGAAGTCGCGCGCGAGCTCGTTGGTGATGGTGGCGTTGGAGTGCAGGCCCGCCAGGGAGATGAGCTGCAGGACGAAGCCCTCGCGCGCAATGTCCCAGATGAAGCTCTTGAGCGTCGCGTCGGTGAAGCCGTGCGCCATCCAGTTGAACGAGGGTGACAGGTTGTAAACGAGGCCCTTGCCG
>NW_003315037.1:2705664-2706958 GCF_000150825.1 Verticillium alfalfae VaMs.102
TGCCGCCCCTCAACAGCCCCTCCCACCATGGCTTCAGCCATCACGAACCCCGACAATCCGAACGTCCGCTCGACGAGTCGTGTAGACCCACGAATCGTGGATTAACAAGAGGTAATGGAAATCACGATGGCCCTTTGCTGGCGCACGCGTGGCCCGAACGACTCCACCTAACGCCGACCATGTACATTGTCAATATTTGACTTCGGGGCGTGGGCGTGCATCGCTCTCCCCGGCGATGTCGTGAAGGAAGAAAACTATCGTGATAGGACCAGGAATTTCTCTGAGGATGGACGCAGTCAAGACCATCCCCAGATGGCGTCACGGTCTACTAACTCGGGATCAATCAGTGGTCACCGCAGAAGCGCGCTACCCATCCTTTGGGCGACCTGACAGCACCGCATTGGGCCGACGCGCATATTCTTCGTGCCGAGAATGGACAACGGCGACTGGACGATAAGATAGGACGCCTACCATATGCCCAGCTTAAGTAGGTACCTTCTCAAGGTAAGATGGGTAGCTACCGATATCGCCGCATGGGTGCTCCGTGATGCATCTGCCATGTCTCACGTCCCACGGTCCACACATCCAACCAAACATCACGATGGTCAGCTGATAAGCCGCACTGATGGAGCCCCCTCCCCTCCTGCTCTCCTTCCTAGATGGATGCGTGACGCCGTGGGCGGTGAGATGGCCGGGTCTGACACTCGGGCGCATCCGTACCTGGCGCCGTACCACCTGATGCGCCAGCGCCCCAGATCCCTGGAAAGTTCCAGTGCATCTACTCCGTCTCCATCATCTAGGCGTGGCGTGCGATAGCGCCGTTGTCGGATCTTGGTCCGTGGTCCACGCTCTTGCGCTCCTCGGTTCGTGGCACCTCTGGCGCGCGCCTTCACGCCATTCGAGCTCGAGGACTGTGACAGAGGAGGAGAGGGCGAGGAAGGACCTAGAGCCCCCCTCCCCTCCCCCCGGATTTCCTTGACTCATCTGGGACCAGAGCTGTGATTCAGGGCCCTCAGGGTCGGCCCTACTCCATCGTTGTTCTTCTCTTCTTCTTTCATCGTGTCCTCTTCTTTTGCTCCTCTTGTTCTCTTCCTCTCCTCCCACCCAAAAATAGCCAACGGGTGAGGTAGTACCCTTGGGTGCACCCGCAAACATTCCTGAAGACCCCCGCCAAGAAATCATAAATCAGTAAACCCCGGCCACAATGACAACCATTTTTCGGACACGACCACACCCTCGAGCCTGCAGTGAACTCCTCGAACCGAGTTTCAACAGGATCTCAACCCAACCCAAT
>NW_003315037.1:2707058-2710039 GCF_000150825.1 Verticillium alfalfae VaMs.102
CATTCCAGAGAGTCTGACTCGCGCGGGAACCGTCGCATCATTGACGAGGGCAGGTGTAAAGAGGCCTTCCGGCATCTGGCGCGGACGGGCGCCGAGCGTCGTCGCGACTCGACGTTGGGGTCGCCCGTCTCGACCAGAGGAGGTCGGCGTAGGGCCAAAGGCAAGGGCGCGCTTCGTCGCGGCGTCCATGCCGGCGCGGTAGTGGTAGTAGCCCTCGCGCGTGCGGGGCACGTCCCAGGAGAAGTAGACTGGGCTGGACGTGTGCTGCGACGCCAGCTTGCGGCGGTGCGCGATGCCGAGGTCGCGGTTGGCGCGGACCGTCTCGAGGTACGAGTCAATGTGTTCCTGGGCGACGCCCTCAGACTTCATGTGGGCGATGGCGGCCTCGTCAAAGCTCACGAGCTTGGTGGACTTGACCCAGTTGGCCTCGAACGCGTCAATCTCGCTGCCGATGGCGGCCGCGGGCCTCCATGGCCTGGAGCGTCTCCGCGAGGGGCTCGATCGAAGGGTCGGCCACGCCGAGGATGAACTCGTGGTCGCGCACGTCAATGGCGCTGCTGATGAGCTTGCCGCTCTCCGAGTCTGTGCGGGCAATGACGAGATTCTCGGTGCCCATGACATCCCACTGGAACCGCGCTGCATTGAGGCGGTTGATGTGCTCGCCCACCGGCACGAGAACCTTGCCTGCGAGGTGGCCACACTTCTTGCCGCCGTGGAGCTGATCCTCAAAGTGCACAGCCGCCGCGCCGTTCTCGGCGAACAGCTTGGCCAGCTTGAGGACGGCCGACAGACCGCCGTGGCCCGTGTCACCGTCGGCGATGATGGGTCGGAGGTAGTCGGTGTAGGGCGCCTTGGCACGCTGCTCAGGCGTCAGCTTGCGACGGGCGTCCCACTGCTTGCGGTCGTGCATCGACTGGGCTTTGGCCAGGCGCTGGACCTGGTTCGGCACCGTGTTGTAGGGGTAGTCGCCAAAGTCGGGCGACACCTCGTTGGTCGAGGTCAAGAGGGAGGAGCAAGCCCAGCCTGAGATGTAGAGGACCTCCTGGTGAGGAGCCTGCTGGGTCATCTGGACGGGGTCGATGGCGCCCATGGTGTGCAGGGGCTTGCCCTCCGCTCCGCGCTCTTTGATGAGGTTGAAGAGTTTACGGGCCATCAGAGAGCTGGTGTAGGTCTGCTGCTGGGTCCCGCGCTTGGAGACAACATCAGCTGCGCTGTAAGGGCGCTTGATGCCCTCGTAGCGAGGGGATCGCCACCATGCCTCGACCTCCTTGATTTGGGATTCGTACAAAGCATCCTCGGCTTCGCCAACCTTGTTGGCCTCAGACAGGAGCTGGAAGGCATCGGCCGGAACATCGGAGAAAGGGTTGGCCGGCGTCTTGGCCATCTTGGGGGTCGTCGATAGACAGCGCGCGGCAAGCGAGGGAGCAGAAATCGGCGTCGTCCTAGGCTTGAGAAGAGGGACCCGGCGGGGGGCTTTTGTTGCGATGCGGCGCATCATGGTGTGATTGTGTTTCGTTTGACTGACAAGCTGCTGTGTCTTGTCAATAACTACCTATGGAAAAGCCGGCAGTCAATCGACGATGAGATGGGTGGCATACCGAGGGTAGTGGTGGGTTGAAGTGCGCCTGGGGTGGAGTGAAGATATGGCCGGCGATATCTTCGGAGACCGAGGAAAGAAGATGAGGCGTAAGGGCACGTCCGACAACAGTTGGTTTCACTCGATGGAGGAATCAAAGATGAGAAATCGAGGTATGACATGCAAACAGGCAATAACACGGCCAGAAGCTGACAGGCACCTGCTCAGCAGCAACTTCTAACCCATGGCGCCTGCTCTGGCGAAATGCCTTGGTTAAGCGGTACTCTTTTGCCGCAGGAACGACCAACGCGGGGGTGTCTCCATATCAGCATGCCGTCATTGGCCAATCGACCTGGCCGCTGGGCCGTTGCCGGTGGGCGAGTGGAGGTACCAAGTGACGTCCCGGCTTGCCTCGGTATTCCAGGGCGGTGAGTCTCGTTCTGCCCCAACCCCCCCATGAGCCCCGCCTTCCAGCGCTCTTTCAGCGAGGCCGGTCGCTGCAGACGGGGGGGGGGGCTTTTGGGCCGGAGGAGGAGGTAATGCCCCACCATCCCCAGACTCCCAGTGGTTCTTGCTGTTTCGGTCTGTTCGCTGCCTCCCCTCACATGCTCGGCTTAACTTCTGGACATTCTTAAGCCTCCCAACTTTTTCTCCTCCTCCTTCACATCTTACCTCTTTGCCTCTGATCATCTGCTTCGCATAATCTGAAGTTACTTGACCCTGGATTGAGTCGACCGTGTCAATCCAAGTCTTTTGTGCCAATCATTGCTCCGGGTGCTTCTGATCATCAGTCCCTGGCAGTGCCCCTCTATCCGCCATACTCAATTCAGTTCATACAAAGTTGACCTACAACAAACGTCCACAATGGCTATGAACATCCGCCGAACGACGAGAGCGCTGGGCGCCCTTCGCGTGGGTCCCTCAACGATTATTGCAAACTAATTTCATCTTGCTGACTTTCACAGCCCATGGCTGCCCGGTCCGCCGTCAATGCCCGCCAGTACTCCACCTCCGAGCCCGACCTGAAGACCACCCTGAAAGAAGCTATCCCCGCCAAGCGCGAGCTTCTTAAGAAGGTCAAGGCTCACTCCAACAAGGTCATTGGTGAGGTCAAGGTCGAAAACACCCTCGGTGGCATGCGTGGCCTCAAGGCCATGGTCTGGGAGGGCTCCGTCCTAGACGCCAACGAGGGAATCCGCTTCCACGGCCGCACCATCAAGGACTGTCAGAAGGAGTTGCCCAAGGGCAAGACGGGCACTGAAATGCTTCCCGAGGCCATGTTCTGGCTTCTCTGACCGGTCAGGTCCCCCTCCACCAACCAAGTTCGCCAGTTTTCTCCGCGGAGCTTGCTGAGCAGGCTCAGCTGCCCGCCTTTCGTCAACAAGATGCTTGATGATTTCCCCAC
>NW_003315037.1:2710566-2724078 GCF_000150825.1 Verticillium alfalfae VaMs.102
AGGATGTTACCGAATACCTGTGGTCCGACCCTCAACTCGGGTCGTGTCGTTCCAGGCTATGGCCACGCCGTCCTCCGCAAGCCCGATCCTCGCTTCGAGGCCCTGATGGACTACGCGTCTGCCCGTCCTGAGATTGCCGAAGACCCTGTGTTCCAGCTCGTCAAGCTGAACAGCGAGCTCGCCCCTGAGGTTCTGAAGAAGCACGGAAAGACCAAGAACCCTTACCCCAATGTCGACTCGAGCTCTGGCGTCCTCTTCCACCACTACGGCTTCCACGAGACCCTCTACTACACTGCCACCTTCGGTGTCTCCCGAGGCCTTGGCCCTCTGGCTCAGCTCATCTGGGACCGCGCCCTAGGTCTTCCCATTGAGCGCCCCAAGAGCATCAACCTCGAGGGTCTTCTTAAGCAGGCCGAGAGTGCGTAAATATCTTTTGCGGTGTGAGAAAAAGTCTTTTGTAGCCCTTTTTGCATTTCGTGTTCCGAGACAATAGATCTGGGCGGTGTTCAGTCACGGAGGATCTTTAGCTATCCATAGTTTGAATATTTACTTACAAGCTACCCAAGTTCACAATACTTCGCCTTGAGAACGGTATCACACTGTGCCCACACTGAGTGAGTCGGGGTGCTAATTGCAAAGCCCTGAATTCCATGGCTCTTGGCACTTTAGCCAGCAGCTATGGTCATGTAGGTGAAGGTCCCAAGCAGTCCAACACTTCAAGTGCCACCGACCCAAACATTCGATACACCGTGAGTCTTACAACCGTAGAGTAGTACTTTAACATAGCATCGTGCACGTTAGTGTACCAAATCAGCCTTGCCAGCGGTTGACCCCCTGAGCTGAAAATGCGAATCTCTTGGGAGCGCACATAGCGCGAATGCAATGGCTGTCGAATCACTGTTACATCATCGACGTATTTGCCCGGGTGCGATTCTTCGCGAGACTCATCAATCTTCGGCGATTGCATTGCTACTCAGTATTGCTCTACAGATAAACTCCCGCTTGGACTGGAACTTCAAGTCCAACTGACCCAACCGCTAGCTTCCGGATCGACGCCCAGGCGGCGATTAGCTCAGATCCAGGTCTATTTGTGAGGAGGGTATGGTAGCATCGGAACTACCCTGCATTGCACATCCAGGGTCACGTCACCTTCATCCAGGCGAAAGCTCTATAAAAGATCATTGTCCCGCCCCAATATGCGCCCATTTATCCTGCTCTTCATCCGCAAATAGGCGCCGCACCAAGGCGACATCGGCAAGACCACAATGCCTTCTAAAGAGAGGCTGAGAGCCACCGCTGCAGCAGGCATGGCTCTATCCATTCAGTGATGGCTCGCTTTGTGACGCTGTGCTAATTGCACTTTATTGCCACTATGGGCCATGCCTGCCAGTGGTTGGGGAGCAGCTCGGTTGCGGAGGCGTCACGTCGCTGCCACCATCGTGAGTCTGGCCAAGTCTTGTGCCCAACATCCATCGCAAAAGTACGAATGGCCTGATTCGACCGTCACGCGATTTGCAGACTGTAGAGGCGCCCAAGATAAATCCGTGACTATAAAAGCAATGCTGATCAAGGCTTCGAAAATGTGCCTCTCCTTGTCAGCCATCCTCAAGGATATTGACATCATTTCCTCAGACTCACCCACTCTATAGCAGAATTGGATTCGTTATTGACCCCTTTGCCTCTCATCATGAAGATCCAACTCATCGCCCTCTTGGCTCCAGTTCTGGCCCTAGCCAGGCCCAGGTTTCCCACGGTCGTCGCCCCAAGCACGCCCAACCCTAATGAGATTCACATCGTCTCGGCCCAGTTCTCCGGCAGTGGTTGTCCCCAGGGCAGCGTCTCGACCACCATCTCCCCCGACCGCACCGTCATCACGTTTGGCTTCGACCGCTTCCAGACGTACATCGGCCCAGGTATCCCCTTTGCCGAGCGCACTAAGAACTGCAACCTGCATCTAAACCTGCGTTACCCGAGCGGCTTCCAGTTTGCCGTCGTCGAGTCGACATACCACGGCTTCGCGCAGCTCGACCAGGGCGTCAGTGGCACCTTCTTCTCGACTTACTTCTTCTCGCAGGACGCCGGTGCAACGACGACGACGTCGACCTCTATCGATGGTGGCGGCATCTGGAAGGACGGCCAGGTCTACACGAAGCAGGACGTCATCCCCACGGCTGCGCTCATCTGGGCCCAGTGCGGCGCCAGCGGCATCTTGAACGTCAACAACAGAATCAACCTCGTGAGCAGGGTCCCGTCTGCTTACGGCTCCATCACCGATGATGATGCTACCGTCGCCTTTACGCAGCAGGTCAACGTCAAGTGGCAGAAGTGCTGAGAGGGACATACTACTCCGCGCCCGAAGTTATGGGGAAGTCCGGGGTCGTTGTGACAGGGCCGGGATAAATTCTTCACAGCGAGAGATCATGGACGACGGACAAGTATTTTGCAGGCCTTGCTGATGTGTTTTTCTTGTGGAGGATAAGCCCTATTTCTTGGTTTCCTTTCTTTTCAGTTCTGTCACGCTTTTTCGGTATCAGAAGTCACAGCATAAGTCAATCAAGCCTTTTCCAAGTCCCTCTCAATGAAAAAAGGTCTAAAAACATCGCTCAGCAACCTGCACATACATCTTCGGGAATGCTGTGCAGTCAATGAGTGCACATTGCACGATTTTGAAGACTCGGTGGGAGACGTCAAGACAGCTACCTTACATTGAGTCAGGCGCTTCCATAACAATCAAACCGATCCATCTTGGTTATAGACCCTACGACTTCAAGCTTACGCATATCAATTTGGATTCGCGTCTCGCTCTTCGGTTCTGGCCTTTGAGGTTCAATCTCTTGTCGGTATGCTATGTTTCACTTTCCAGATCTTGGCCATTCACATGACCGCACACTTCTTCGACTTCAACGCTTCCCCGTCATCAGGAGCCGCAGCCACTCGCTCTTCTTGAGCCGTTCGATGCGCCCGCACTGCTTCGTTCCGCTTCTGCCGTCTCTCTTGCTTGGCTAACTTGCTTGCTGCTTTCGCGAGGCTCTCTTCTTCCTGGCGTATGGCACAAGTGGGACAATTCTGCTCCTGCAGTGCATCCTGCAGTGCAGCCACTTTAGGAAGCGGGATGATTGTCGAGCATCTTGTATAGTTGCCCTCCTTCTTGTCGCTGACTTTCTGCTGTGCCAAGCACCGGACAATGTGTGTTTTCGAGGTATCGCACTGAGCACAATGAACGGTCCGTGAGTAACACATTGCAAGTCGACTTCTGGATGTTGAGGCTGTCTACTTATAATGGATAAAAGTTTTCAGTAGTACAAGATGATGGACACATTTCAAGATTATATGTGTCCACAACTTCTGTCAGCTGCTTCTTGTCGCTTCGAAGTTCAACTAGATGAATTGGAAGTGTCAGTGTTAATGTGGAAAAGTTCGTATTCGTGGATACAAGTGACTCGCTACTCATTCATGCTATTCAACAAACAAAAGTGAACGACCCCTTCAGCCGTAGATTCACAAATCTAGCAAGCTTTCCTCCAATTCCTTTGTCGAGGTCTTGGGCCTGGTTCCGTTTCGGATGGACTTCGTAGGCTCAGAGCTACCCTCTCGACTTGCGAAAGGACTGACGAGGGTGATCAAGTCCTCCACCGCGTCCGCCGTGACAGGTACTTCCCGTTGCTGACACAGCACGATCGCCATGTTGTACGTGTTCTTGATGTCTCGGCCACTCATGCTCCAATCTGATAGTCGTGCGATTTCTGGGCCATCAAGTTTTCGAATATTCTCGGGAGCTCTGTCCACAAAATTCCCCCATACCTTGGCTCGCATTGCACGTGTGAGCCCTGGAAAAGTGAGGTGAATTTGCACCCGAGACTGAAGTGCAGTATTGATGGACGAGTTAACGTTTGTTGTGAGGAAGACGATACCTAACAGTACGCAACATTCATTATTTAACTTCATGGTCCTCGCAGCTCTCCATGCGCCGATTGAGCTTCGGAAGGCATTGCTTACCTTTGAAATATTCAATATGCCGCAAGAACGCTATGGAACCTTAGCTTAGCACTGCAGAGCTTCGGCCCGGGAGAAGCTCACTTGATATTGTGCTCTGGCTCGTCGCGACGTTTCTCCCCTCTATAACGAAGTTTGCCTCTGTGCCACGAACGTTAGTTACAAGACTGTGTAGCGAGGTCAGTACCCGTGCTTACCGTCGAAAAGTACCAGTCCGCCCCATTCTGATGCCTTGTCTATCTTTGATTCGAGTTCGCTGCTCAGCCCTTTTGGTTTGCGCTTTAAAGTCCTCAAAGACTCCGAATCCGAACTACTATCATAGACTCTTGGCGGAGGGCCGACAGACGCTACCCGCAGTAATGGCCGTCCAAGGTGATCGGCAACTTCATAGTCAGCACAAGCAAGAAACTTTAAAAGTTAATAGATATTGGACATGTTCGTACGCGCTTCGGCCATCAAGGTTTTGCCGGTGCCTGGTTCTCCGCTCAGAAGCACAAGAAATGATTGACCTTTTGACCAGCTTAGCGACTGTGATCGGGTTTTGGATAGATCGATTTCTCACCTTTGCCAGCAATGAGATCGCTGTAGTTGGCACCCTCTTCTACATGACTCTTGGTCAAGGCTCTTAGTATATCTTTCTTCTTCTCATCATACACTACCTTGTCGAAGACTTCTGCATCGAGACCAATGGGATCAATGTTCTCCACGACACCCGTCCCTAGAGCACTATATGAGCGATTGACTTTTTGACGGAGCGTTACTCGAAGGCATGACGGAACCTACCCCATCTCCCCTCTTGCAAGGAGTAAATCACGAGTTCGGGGGTGTGGATCAGAAGATAGTTTTCATTGCCGAGCATGATGTCCTTGTTTCGTTGAATCTCCTCTGCTGTTGGTCGCTTGAGCTTATTGGAACTTGTTCTGGAGTTCCACTCATCTATATTCTTCCAAGTCAGTTCCCAAGTATTATTGATACCAACGTGGCCGTTAGAAAGGGATGTCCCCACTTGTCCTGTCGTCGTCGCCTTGCAAAGGGGCTTTTCCGACACCTGCTAGCTCAGCGTACTCGGGCAGGTTCTTTATAGACCATCCACGTTCTTTGTAGAGTAAAAAGCTGTCGATCATGACCCGGTGTGCCTAAAGAAGTTTCGTTAATAACATTCTGGAGAGAAACTTGCTGTTGCCGGGTACTCACTTGTGCGAAAGACTTCGGAGATCCCGAATGAGATGGAGCCAGGCGTGGAGTGAATTGAGCATATCTTGGTAATTGATACTCAAGTAGTTCCTTGCCACGTTCAAGTAGGCACTCACGAACCTCTGGGTGTTTGTACAAGTCGATGAATGTGTCTGGGGTCAGCTTTGACGCAGGCATCTTGCCCTCGAAGTGGAGGATTTGCCGACTCGAAAGACGTATGCCGTATCGACAGCCGTCGAACTCTATCGAGTGGTGATGGATCGTAACATATTCAGGGTTTAGTACAACTTGGTCAACCTGATATGCACGAACATTGCCGTAACGCTGCCTGCCAAAAATGGAATCTACCGGGAACAAAATCCAGACGTGTGCGAATGATACCGTTTGATACCTCTCATACTCGTCGTAGGCATCCAAGACTGAGCTGAGCTGTTTCTCGACGACCTCGCAAAGAAGCTCACAGTGACGTCTGGTCAACTCGTCATCAGCGCTTTTGGAAATCTCAGCAATTCGTTCGCGACAAAAGAACAAGGCCATGTGAGGGTACTGAGACTCCGCTCGATCAGATGCACCGTAATGCAGCCCTTGCTTCTTGAAATCTTCAGCAAGCGCTTCGCGAACGTACGGGCTCTGGAGACGAATCGTTCGGGCATAGTATCTGTCTCCCCCGGCTACTATTTCTTCTTCGTCACGTAAAGCCTGCATGATCTGAATCGCTGCACCTTCGAACTTTCTTTTCTTCGGTGCCATTAAAGATGGTGGTGCCCAATCAACCCAACTGGTCGTCCCATTATCGGTATCAAAGCTCTCGTAGAATGTCTGAACTGTAGCGACCTGGCCTCTAGATTCGAACTCGCCGCTAGCAGGCTTCGAGCGCTGGAACCATGTCCGTCGCGATTTCTTGTCTCGAGCCTTGTCCTTGGCCTGCGACCCGTTGTCTATGGTGGCTACACCGACAAGCGTGTTAGCGTTCTGATTCTCAGGTTTGGCAAACACGTTCGAACTACCGTACCCATCTTGCGTACTGGAGCGTTTGATCCTCTGTCCAGGCAGTGCGGCTTCGGCACGATTGTCTTCCAACCTCGTCACGGGGAGGTTGCGGCATGAATGAGGAGCAAGTAAGGCTGGCCTTTTCAGTTGGGTACCAAAGACCTGTCTGTTGACTTGGGTGCCTTCAAGTCAGCCTCATCACGTGGCGTAAGCGCGCATGCATTTCCTGCAGGCATTTTAACTAGCTAAGTAAGTTGATGGATTCGATAGCTCAGAACACACTCAGCCTCACTCCGGGGTGATGCCATCTGTGTGGTGATAAGCATCGCCACTTTCGATTGTGCTCGCGTCTCGGCCTTCATTGAAGCTGCTTACAACCTTAGGGTTCGACAGCATGACCATGGCTTCTAGATCATCATCTTTATTAAGCAAGTCTGTGTCTGAGAAGGCTGAAATTCATCGGGAGGGGCTCACAGTGCTCATCGACCCCCCACACCCAGCGCTTGAGTAAGTGCCACTGTTTACCTGGCTACCCTGTGCACGTCTAAGGTTCACATCGCTGGTTACAATCGCACTACAGGTCGAGGGCCCAGCTAACGCGGGATAGCATCGTTATCGTTCATGGTTTGAATGGGTCACCCTTCAAGACATTTCAAAACGATGAAACCGGGTTTTACTGGCCAATTGACCTTGGAAAGCATGTCGAATCTGCTCGGATCACGGTGTTTGGATATCTTGCCGACTTATCTTCAGGGTCTATCAATTCGCTTGGCGTCTATCAACATGCTGAGAGCCTGCTACTGCACCTGAAAAATATGCGGTCAGAGACGAATGTGCGTCAACTCCCTCTGCCACCTTGTTGACCAACCCTCACAATCATAGGACTCTCGGCCCCTCGTGCTGATAGGGCATAGTCTCGGCGGCTTGGTGATCAAGCAAGCCTTGGTTCATAGCTCACGCCGGCCATCAGACATGGACATACTCCAAGCGACAAAGGCAGTCTTCTTCCTCGGTACACCACATCGTGGCAGCCACGTCTTGGAAAAACTCTTTGCCCAGACTGGTCTCAAATTGGGTAAGATGATGTTGCATAAGCAAATGCCCGCGCAGATTAAGACTGCTCTGCAACCTCGAACCAGCGAGTCATTCATCTGCAACTCAGACTTCGTCAAGATCAAGGGGTCTATCGCCATAGTGAACTTTTACGAACAGGTAAACCTGCCGGGCTTAGGTGAGCTCGTAAGTAATGAACCAGGATGACTGCTAGGATGCGGGATGGTGCTAATACTTAATTAGGTGGTCGATAAGGACTCAGCCGTCTTCGACAGTGAGAAGGCTGAAAATATACCGATTGCCAGAGACCATCGGCGCCTGGTGAGATTCACTGGACCTGAAGATGATGCGTACCGGACGCTGCTTGAAACATTGAAGAGAAAAATTCGAGTATTCCTACTTGAGACTGACCCGGCGAAGGGTACTGGTTAGTTGGAAGTGTCCCACTTCAATTTCCAGCATATTGATGTGACTGACATGTATCAGATACCCTCACCAAGATGTCTAGAGGTACGTTCGCTGAAGTTTGACTTGAGCCTGCGGCTAATTAGTGCAGATTGTGTTGCAAGCCTCGCAGTACCACTTGCGTGGCGCCGTGGCAAGAGGCCGATCGAACCTCATCGAGCCACCCTACAGTGGTTCTGGGAGCGCGAGGGCAAGTTTCTTAAATGGCTTACCCGCGGCGCAGGCCTCTTCTCCATTGAAGGTAAGCCAGGAAGCGGGAAAACTGTTCTCATGGGGGATATGGTGAGCAAAGCAAAGCAATTCAGCGAGATGGACGTTCTCGTCCATCACTTTTTCAACAAACGCGGCCAGATCATTGAGCATTCGTTTCAAGGATTTTTGCAGTCCGTGTTGGAGCAGATTCTACGCCAGCAGCCGAGCTTATTTGAGCACATGCTGCAAGACTGGTATACGATGCAAGACCCTCAGCAAATGACACCAAACCACTGGCCGGAATGGTTGTTGAAACGAGCTCTCACTCAGGTAATAGCACGAGGATCCACAACTCTGCGATTCCTTATGATCTTTGATGCTCTTGACGAATGTCAATCTGAGATTGACATTGTGGAGATCCTGAGCTTCTTAAAGGTGCTGTTATCTGGCACTCTAGGAAAGAACGTGCGCATCGTTTTTTCTTGCAGATATTTACCCGACACATCGAACCTGAATCCGGCCGAGTGCTTGCGAATGGAACATCACAATCAGTCGGATATAGCAAACCTTGTCCACGACGTTTGGTCTTCCTCCATACCTATGGATGCGCCAGCAGACGAGTTCCAGGAGCTGAAGAAAGCCATCATCAAGAAAGCTAATGGTATTTTTCTGTGGGTGCGCCTGGCGTTGGACCGTGTAACTAAAGCCGTCCGCGACGGTGGAACATCCGATGAAATTCGCGAGACCATTGATGAGCTTCCCGGCGAGCTCAGCGGTATATTCGAAATGCTTCTCGGCCATCCTGCACAGAAGCACCGAGAAGAGACCCACGCTATGTTGAGCATGGCGCTGACGGCTAAGAAGCCGCTGACCATAGAGGAGTTTAGGCTGGTCCTGAATCTTTGCTCTGACGATGCTATAAGCTCTCTCGCCGATATGAACCGGTCAACGAAGCTTGTGTCAAATTATCAAGTCATGCAGAGAAGGATACGAAGCCGTTGTGGGGGGCTCTTAGAAGTTGTGCCTGCCGACAGACTCGATACCGCCGAGGAGGTTGGAGGAACGGCGCGGAACGAAAGCCGCCAAGTCGTGCAGTTTGTGCATCAGTCTGTGAAGGACTTTCTTTCTCTCCGGAGCCAAGATAAGACGACCGGCTTGCCGAGTCCAGAACAGTTTGAAAAGGACGGACACGCGAAGCTCACAAGAGCATGCCTCCGGTATCTTCGCATGAGTGAGACGTACCGGTTGTTGAGGTCGTCTCCAAACACCACGCGTAAGACTGGTGTTTTCAAAGAAACGCCGCTCTTTCTTTACGCGGTGAAGAATTGGAGTCGGCATTGCAAGCGGGCCGAGGCACTAGGCGTCCCGCTGTGTGATGTCGTATTGCAGACATTCGCCGCGCGACCCGACGCATTCAAAACCTGGCTTGATATGCGCAACAGCCTGTATCCGGACAGCTTTCTTCATCCAGATTACGACTTATCCTTGCTGGCCGTCCGTAAGAATCTGGTCAGCCTCGTGGAGCACCTGTGCAAGACGGGGGAGCTTGTTCATGAAACCCGTTTCGAGGCTGATATAGTGAGCCACATGTCGCTTGCTGTCACACGAGGATCGCACGAGGCGATCAAAATACTGTTAGCCTACGGGGCCGACCCCAAATGCTCCAGGTGAACTTGCCCTGCCCATCGCCCTGCAAAACTGGCATCTTGAATTTCTCCGAATGCTATTGGACGCTGGAGCAAGATTCGAAAACGAATCATTACTCTCGGGCTCGAAGCTTCCGGAACCGCATACTACGCCCATCTTCACAACGCATCGCATGCCGCATTACTCCTGCGATGGCGGAGTGTCCGCTCGTCTGAAACTGACCTGACGGCTGCAACCTGGAACCAGCATCTGCGTGATGCAGCTCTGGCTGGCGCAGTAATTTCAGCGAAGAAGCGAGCTTGATGACAATCACGGCCAAGCTGCAGTCCAGAACGTCACCCTCATGTCGTTACTCACCACTGGAAGTATTGACTTTGGTTCCGTATTTGGGGCCGAGCAGGGTTCCGCGGTCATGACTATGCTGTGCGCAGTCATGGGCTTTTCCAAAGAGGCATTGGACATGCTGTTGAGATGAATATCGCGTTGACGCCGAGAGCACTGACCTTTTTGCTCGCATGGTAGCCTCGGGAGGGCCATTGAGTGCGATGCAGCAGCTGGTCTGTCTCGGCGGCGCTAGCATGGTCGTTGAGTGCTCATCCCATGACGCCGATAACCTCTTACACCTGGCAGCTGTGAATGAGGATCCCATGATGGCCGGGTACATGCTCGAACTAGGTATTGACTTGAACGCACAGAACACTGACGGCGAGAGCCCACTACATGTTGCGGCGTCGTTAGGAACCAGGGCACAAGTAGAGCTGCTTCTCGATCGTGGGGCCGACACGTCGCTGCTGACGCTTCGAGGACGAACGGTCTTTCACTTGGCATTGCTCAACCCCAAGTTGAGACCCTGCAAGGCGCTACTGGCTCGACTGTTTGCCACGGACGCGAGCCAGCACATTGCAGACCGAGACGGAGTTCTACCCATTCACTTGGCCGCAGCGCAGGGATGGCTGGCGACAGTTGAATGGCTAATCGAGATCGGAGCCGACATTTTTAGCCGCGACAATCAGGGCCGCACGCCGCTTCACACAGCAGCAGCCTCCATGGGCATTGACTCGACGGCGGTGGTTCGGTTCCTCGTCGACAAAGGCCTGGAAGTGGAAGACGCAGACGAAGGAGGCATGACGCCGCTGCACCACGTGTTGTACAGCTACGATGTATTGCATAAAGACGCGTTTGATCCGGAGGTATCATTGGCGAATGCTCGATACCTGCTGCAGCGCGGCGCGAACGTTAACGCGAAGGACCTTGAGGGGACAACGCCGCTTCACCTGGCCGCATGGCGTGGCAATTCTGCGGTGGTGAAGCTGCTGCTGAAGTCGGGCGCCGACGTTGAAGCGCGGAATCGAGCAGATGTGAAGCCAATAGATCATGCTAAGGAAGACGAGATTTGGGAGCTTCTCGAATTGGCAGCGAGGATCTGATGTGGATATCGTCCTAAGCGATGATGAGCGTGGGCACTATACACAGTATTGCAACTACAGAGTGTTCTAATATCCACGATGCAAATTGCAATGACTCAGCCTGGAAATGTGGACTTAGTGATCCGTTAGCTAGCCGATGACGACTCGCGCCACCATCTAACCTGCGCTGCGGCCACAATCAGCGTGTGGCGGTGACGACGGGCTACCTCATGGCTTATGCCAAGTTTTCCCAAAGCGGATCGGGACAGCGTCACTATTGTGTGGCCCGATGAGGCCGCTCGCCCAAATAACCCATGGAACATTAGGTCGTAGATCAGGGCCCAGAGAGCGAAAAAGGTGACACATCCCGCTGCAAGGAACTGTGCGGGCATCCCATGGGCACAATTCTGGAGCACGAGTTTGGCCGTCTACGATCGTCTGAAATTCCGTCATCGTGGGTGGTTCTGCACCGTTCATTGGCTGCGTGCTGGCATCTTGGACCAAACCCCGTGTGATTGGCCGTCGGAGACTTGGAGGGCGCCAACGCACTGGGAGCTGATCGTGGTGGCTGCACAAGCCCCGGAGCAAGTCGCCCCTGATCCTGGCAATCAGGCCGGCATGAAACTAGTCTGGGCGTTGTGCAGCAAACAGAGGAACATGGAAGGCTGCTGGTGCGCGCTGCTGTGCGCTGTGCTGCGCTGGAGACCAGCCGAACAGGGACTCAGACTCCAGGCCTAGGCCCCGGGGTGTGCGTCTGGCGTTGTCGTGGGTCCAGCACTATTCGCCTCACTCACCTCGCTCGCTCGCTCGTTCGCGCGCGCACCTTATCGTCGAGTTTGACCGTTCGTGCTACTACGTACCTACCTACCTAGTTTTGGTAGATTCTGCCTAAAACCTGGCACTGCCACTGCTCTGATCTCCTCCCTGCGACGATGACATTTTCTCGCTATCCGGAGGCCTGACTTATTTCATCTCTCCCGCACATTGATATTGCTCGGCTTTGCCTCTCTTATCTTCATTCATCGGCTTGCAAGTCAGCACCATTGAGTCAATCGCCGAAACGCCCACGCCACTCCAGCGACTGAGCACATCATCACACCTCCACACCAACCCACTGTCTTGGTTTGCAGGGGTTCGATTACTTTTCTCGGCGCCACGCCCCCCCCCCCCCCCATCCCATCTTCGCCTAATTTCTATCTCTGACGTGCGAACTGCCTGATCACAAACATCGATTGCTCAACAAGGGCACGTTCCTCATCCTAGCCCAGACTAGAAACCCATTTACGAAACTGAAGACCAAAAACTTCTTTCGATCTGTAATGGCCAACAATACATGGGCACGCCGACGTCCTGGCGCCTCGTCCAGAATGGGCCCAGGGACCGCCTACGAGATGCCGCTCCGACAGCTCGCAGCACCGCAACCCCACGACTCCCACCCTTCTCTCGGCCACCTGGTCCTCCTCGTCTTCAAGGCTGTTCTCGAGGTCGTGTGCGTCAACTTGCCTGGCTACATCGTCGCACGATTGGGGCATTTCGATGCCGACAAACAAAAGTTCCTCGCCAACCTCTATGTTATGCTCTTCACACCTTGCCTGAGTATGCCGTCCCAGTCCGAGCTTGACTATGGCGTTGGAAAATAAAAATAGAATGCGGACTCAAGGACGTACTCTTCACTAATCTGGCATCACATCTGAACGCCGACAAGCTGGTTGAACTTGCAGTCATACCCGTCATCTTTATCGTCCAGACACTCGTTTCCTACGTCGTCGCCACCGGTGTTTCGCGAGCATTCGGTTTCAACAAACGAGCGTCCAACTTCGTCACCGCCATGGGCGTCTTTGGCAACTCCAACTCTCTGCCGATTTCTCTCGTTCTGTCGCTGTCGCAGACGCTAAAGGGTCTCCACTGGGACAGGATACCCGGCGATAACGACGATGAGGTGGGCGCTCGCGGCATCCTCTACCTCCTCATCTTCCAGCAGCTCGGACAGTTGGTTCGATGGAGCTGGGGTTATCACGTCCTCCTGGCGCCCAAGGACAAGTATCCCGAATATCAGAATGAGCGGGTCGAGGAGGGTCGCTACACGGACGAGCAAGATGCACGCGAGGCGGACGCGCTTCTGCCTGGCTTTGAAGGCGACACGGCTGCCAACTCTCGCTCGCCCTCGAGCAGCGATCTGTCGCAATACGAGCCCGGCGGTCGCACCCCGTTGCCCACCAGTCCCAGATCTCCTTGGTCGATTCCGACACGGATGACGAGAGCCAACCTTTCATCGCGAAGAAGGCTGGTAAGCCTGTGGCAGCCGCGCCTCTGAACGGAAACCAAAGCGACGATCCCATGCTCTCCTTCCCCCGCATTCGTAGTGCCGATGACAACGAGCCGCCTGAGGGCGTCGCCCGGGTTCCCTGCCCGCGCCAAGATGACAATCAAGGACAAGCTGAGCGCAGCCAGGCAGGCCGTGGCCGCCTTGTTCACAGGGTCTACACGAGCCTCCCTAACCCTATCCGTGTCGTCCTCGCGGGTCTGGGGTCGCTTCGGGTGCCAAGGTCAACAACTTTATCTGGAAGTTCAT
>NW_003315037.1:2724178-2749691 GCF_000150825.1 Verticillium alfalfae VaMs.102
TTCTGTCCCGGCCCTGCAACAGCTCTTCTTCGAGGAAGGCTCTGTCGGCAAGAACAGCGTCACCAACGCCGTGCAGTCCAGCGTAACGTGGCCGTACCTCTGATCCTGGTCGTCCTCGGCGCCAACCTGGCCCGCAACACGCAGAAGAGCGAGAAGCAACGTGATCCTGAGGAGGACATTATCGGCCAGAAGCTCCTCATCGCTTCGCTCATCTGCCGTATGCTTCTCCCCACACTCATCATGGCCCCCATCCTCGCTGTCTTCGCCAAGTACGTGCCCGTGAGCATCCTTGACGATCCCATTTTCGTCATCGTGTGCTTCCTCCTTACGGGTGCCCCGAGTGCCCTGCAGCTGGCCCAGATTTGCCAGATCAACGAGGTCTACGAGGGCGTTATGTCGAAGATTCTCTTCCAGAGCTACGTCATTTGGTATGTCCTTCGCCATGATTCTCCTCTTGTTGTCATGCCCAAACTAACAACCTATCCAGGATCCTTCCCTCCACCCTCGTTCTTGTTATGTGTGCCCTTGAGGTTGTCGAGTGGGCCCAGCTCGGCTAGGTCCTACGTCCGTGTCAAACGGATCATCATACGCAAACATTCATCATTTTCCTTTTCACCTCTGTATTAAAATAAGACGATATGTCAGGTCGGTGGCAGCCGCCACAGTCACAGCCCCGAGGATCGTTTTTGGTGCATTTTTGCCCCAAACACTGGGCTGTGCCGGCTGAGCCATTGTGGCTATGAAGAGGTATAGCTGCTGGTTTCGCGGCAGGGCCTGACCTACCAAAGTCGAGAGGCTTCCGGCTGGCGCCGCTGGAGGCGTTTGGAGTGATTTTCATTGATTAAAGCAGCGAGCGTTCCATGTCACATTTCTTTCTTCGAGTAGTTTGAACTTTCGTCGAAATACATATTAAAAGTCAGACTAGCGACTTTCACCACTCGCATCCGTGACCAGTCCCAAGCCCTCACTGATTCCGTTTACCTCACGCCATTGACGGCCGCCTCTGCCGAGCCCTCGGTCGTCGTCGTCAGGACAAAGTCCCGCACGCTACCCTTCCAATCGCTGATCCTCACGTCGCGAATCGTAACGACAATAACCCTGACCTCTTCTCCTGCAACAAAACAGCCGCGTCCGCCGTCCTCGGCCTCAACGCTCGCAGGGCCAAAGCCCTCGTTGTCAAACGTGTTGTTCTCGAGGTGCTGCTCGCGGTAGAAACGCTCCTCGGGCGAGCCGGCGTCGAGCAGGCGGGCGGTGCCGTTGATGGTGGCACTGATGCTCGAGACGGCCGACGTGTTGATGTTGAGCAGCAGCGACGCGAGGGAGGAGCGGTGCTCGGGGCCGGGGGAGCCGCCGGAGGGGCGGCGGGCCGACGTCGGCGGGCGGTGGGAGACCCAGTCGTGCACGAGTAGGGAGACGTTGGGGTTTGAGAGGAGGTTCGTCGTCTTACGCGAGGCCGGGTTCGTCGTCATGGCGATGACGGGCGCCGCGGAGAAGGGCGACGAGGGCAGGTAGGTGTAGTTCATGAGCGAAACATTGGGCACGTCGTCTGTGCAAGTTGCCAAGTGGAGCTGCAGCGCGCGCATGCGTCTTGGTTAGTCTTGGCCGAGGCTAGGGCTCAGGGACGGAAACGAACAAAACGGGCGTTCTCGAGACATTGGACCACGTCCTGTGGCAGGGTTGCTGTGTACTGCTTGTTGGTATCGCCGGCCGAAGCCTCGTAGTTGAGGGGTGCTGTTTCCATTGCGGGGGGTCTCGTGTCGAGGAGTGGCAGTATAAGGAGTTGATCAAGCCTTGTATCGGGACTTCGATAGATTTCAAGGTGCTTTAAATTGATCGCAGTGCTACAGCGTAAGGCACAGCTCAAGTTCGCGTGATTGGCGCTTACAGCTAACGTCCAGGTGCCATGATGATCCGTGGTGGAGGGAATCTCCGTCTGCGTGCTGCCGCGAAGTGCTGCTGACTAAGGAGGGGCATCTCCTGTCCCCAGAACGAATGACGCAAAGTCCAGACACGTACCGACACCTGTGGAGTCAGAATAGCAATGAGGGGGAAAGTAGGCACGGGCCATACCACCTGCCACTACTTGTGCCGTTTGGGAGGAGAACAAGCACGGCAAGAAACAACCAGCGGCTGGCTCCGGCAGGCGGGCACCACCGGCTATCAGCGGCAAGGCACCTTCCCCGGATGGCAACCTCTACAACACCTCGGGATCTTCTTTCCTCTGTCTTTTGTGCTGAGCGATCGAATCCTTTTTCTGTTTCTGTCTTCCCACTCTACCATCTCGAGGAGACACTGGTCAATTGCTGTCCAGGACATAGAGACTTCCTCCTTGACACGTTCTGCACATCAAAATGCGTTCCATGAAGGCAAAGCATCGGCTCGCCCGCCCCCTCCCTCGCCTCTTGTCCACGGCTGCAACGGGCATCTCGGCGTCGGCAGCTCCTCAAATCACTCCCATCACATCGCTCCTCATTGCCAATCGTGGTGAGATTGCTCTCAGGATCCACAAGACTGCCGACAGGCTCGGAATCCGTACAACAACCCTCTACACAGACCCAGACGCCTCCTCCCAGCATGCCGCCTGCTCACCACACTCCCTCTCACTCGGCAACCCCAAGGCCTACCTCGACGGCGACCGCATAATCTCTCTTGCGAAGCAGCACGGTATTCAGGCACTCCACCCTGGCTATGGCTTCCTTTCCGAGAACCCCGCTTTTGCCTCTCGCTGCGAGAAGGAGGGCATCGTATTCGTTGGCCCGCCCGCCAAAGCCATGCACGACATGGGCGACAAGGCTCGCAGCAAGGAGATCATGACCGCTGCCGGTGTTCCCTGTGTTCCGGGGTACCACGGCGCGGATCAAGAGGAGGCACAGCTGCTGCAGCACGCTCGCGAGGTCCGCTTCCCTGTGCTCCTGAAGAGCGTCAAGGGCGGTGGTGGCAAGGGCATGCGCATCGTCTTGACCGAAGACGAGTTTCCCGCCCAGCTACGCAGCGCCAGGCTCGAGGCTAAGGCATCGTTTGGCGACGGCGGCGAGGTCATGCTTGTGGAGAAGTACATCGTGCGTCCGCGTCACGTCGAGGTCCAGGTCTTCGCCGACAAGCACGGAAACTGTGTGGCACTCGGTGAGCGTGACTGCAGTGTGCAGCGTCGTCACCAGAAGATTCTCGAAGAGTCGCCCGCACCCTGCCTAGACGAAGCCACGAGACTCGATCTCTGGGATAAGGCGCGGAAGGCTGCTTCCGCCGTTGATTACGTCGGCGCTGGTACTGTGGAGTTTATTCTGGACCGCGACACTGGCGAGTTCTACTTCATGGAGATGAACACTCGTCTGCAAGTTGAGCATCCCGGTCAGTGAGATGGTCACTGGGCACCGATCTTGGTTGAATGGCAGCTGAACAATTGCGGGCTGGGCGAGAAGCTCTCCCATGACACAAGAGGAGATTTCTGAAGCCATTTCTCAACGGGGCGCTGCAATTGAGGCGCGTATATATGCCGAGAGTCCTGAAAAGGGCTTCATGCCTGACTCTGGCAAGCTTGTCCACCTTACCACTCCTGCCACCGATCCCGACGTCCGTATTGATGCCGGTTTCGTCCAGGGCGACACCGTTTCCGAAGCCTACGACGGCATGATTGCCAAGTTGATTGTGCGCGGCCGCGACCGTGAGACGGCTATCCGTCGCCTGGAGCTTGCACTTCGCGATTATGAAGTGGTCGGTCTGAGCACGAACATCGAGTTCCTCAAGCGCATGTGCCGCTCGCCGGCGTTCATCGAGGGTGATGTGGAAACAGGTTTCATCGAGAAGTGGAAGGATGAGCTCTTTGCGCCTCGAGTGATCACCGACGAGGTCTTTGTGCAGGCAGCTCTGGGCTCGTTGACGGCGCAGCTCGCGAGCGAGGAGCCCCACGGCGGCAGTCTCGGGGTTCGGCGCGCCAAACACAGCAACAGAGCGCAGTTTTGCGCTCAAGGGTGCTAGACGCATACTCAAAGCAGGATGGCGAGGTTGTGCAGGGTCACAGTCAGCCAGACAAGTCCCGGCATGTTTAGCGCCACTGTGACGAGGCAGGGCGCCGAGCCAGTGGTGATCGAGAAGATTGCATGCACTTCATCGACACCGAAATCCCTGGCAACCAAGCTGACAACCTTCTTCCCCGGCGAGAGGATACACTCCACAGTAGTCAGGACGACACCAAACGCAACCGAGACTCAGGACTCCAAGGTTGTCGTGTTCCAGCACGGTGTGAGGACAGAGCTAGCCCTGCTGCCGCCCAAGTGGTTCGAGAAGGCGCTGGGCCTCAAAGAGATTGCTGCCTCTGTCGTTGCGCCGATGCCGTGCAAGGTTCTGAGAAACGAGGTCGCTGAGGGCGAGGTCGTTAAGAAGGGTGCGCCATTGGTTGTGTGAGTCCAGCTGTTTCTCTTGAAGTATCGCTGGAGAGTTCGCTAATACCCGACAGTATTGAGTCGATGAAGATGGAGACCGTCATCAGGTCACCTCAGGATGGTGTGGTGAAGAAACTGGCACACAAGGAGGGGGTAAGTGGAAATCCGTATCAGCTTGGTGGAAATTGTTTACTGATGACAACTAGGACATTTGCAAAGCTGGCACGGTGCTTGTGCTCTTTGAGGAAGAGGCCGCCGCCAACGAAGCGTCATGATTTGAATAGCACATGTGACGATTGGGTTCATGGTCATGGATGGCGTTTTGGATATCTGGATCAAGAATACATATTCTCGTTGTTCACACCTGTGTTGCTTGTCGCGCGTTCACCCCTGGAGGATTGACATCCCAATCTCTCCTGCTTGGACTGCCTAGTTGGAGGTTGACCTTGATGGTCCATTGCCCAAGTCGCACCCATTGGCACAGCAAGGGTGTTCGACTGATGGAAAGTTCGTCGACGGCGGGGAAGCCGGTATGGAAACAGAACTGATTGCCTTCCATGCTTTAGCTGCCTCCATGGCCTGCAGCTCGGGCCGTCCGGATCGGTGGTAGAACATCACCTCGTGGCAAATTTGTTGGTCAAGGCGATGAATAAAAGCAGACAGGCGATTCCAGAACTGAGGGGGCTTTGGATCCATCACCGTTGGCCTTCCTATTCAAGCTGGGTGTCGGTAGGCCGATGCCGGATTGACGTTTGCCAAGACCAGCCTCCACCAGCAGTGAACATGTCGATTGAAGTTGTCGATTGGGCAACGCGACGGCAACAAGAGGGGCCCAAGTGGCCCAAATGACCCATCAGCCTGTTCGCCAAGGGCAATGTGCCTGACCCTGGCAGACGTTGCATGAGGTCTCCATACGGTCCCATTCGTATTTCCATGTGCAAGGCCCTGACGGCTGATTATGGACATGTCAATTGGTCGGGTCAGCGCCGCTCGGTTCAGACCTGCCTAAAGAGGCAGGAGATCACTCCTGGATCGCGGCCATGACCGCGCCTTAGCGCGGTACTGTAAGTGGAAGCTCAGTGTTATCTGGTTGAGGGCACCTGGGGTGCATTTGCAGCTCTTGGTTGCACGTCGGATGAGCCAGGGTTAGATTCGCCTCGCGCGAGGGCTGATCACTGACCCGAGGAACGGCGAGCGACTTCTCCCTGGCGGTAGCCGTCGGACAGGGGAATGCGGGAGAGTGAGAGCAAGCATAAAGCATTGCGGCATGCCCACTCCCGAGCTCCTCCCGGGATGGATCAAGGACATTCCTCTTGCTCCTCACTCAACCTTGTGTGCCCGCTCACCCCGGTGATACAAGTCAAACACTCGGCTCTCTGTCCCTCTTCGTTTCCCTCCATCACAAAACGAACAGAGGTCGACGCACGTCACTGTCAAGATGCGCTTCTCTACTCTCTCGGGCACGGCGCTCGCCGCCGCCTCGGGCGTCATGGCTAAGGAATTGGCCAAGGATCTGGTCAAGGGCGCCGGTACGTCCTGTTCGCGATGGCGCGCCCAGCATTTGCGCCCAGAAATACGGCTAACGGCCTTTCTGCAGAGCTCTAACGACTCTGGTTACATCCACGAGAGGAACATGAAGCACAAGATGGATGCTTGGATGGGTGAGTTTGACGCCGGCCTCCTCAACTCGGAGGTCTGGCCCAGGCTCAACTACACCAAGTGCATCGACGGCAAGGCCGCCGCTGTGCCTGGCAACGAGCTTCTTACGTTCCGCTGCAAGAACATTGACCTGTACGACTTTATCAACTTCGCCACTCTCGGCTCCCCCAACGGCTGGGACGAGCTCGGTGACGGCAACCTCCTGACCGGCAGCGGTTCGTGGGGTTGGACCGACCCCAAGACGGGCCGTGAGTTTGCCGCCATTGGCATGTTCGACGGCACTGCCTTCGTCGAGATCCTCAAGGAGGGAAGGCTGGCCCAGCTCGGCTTCCTGCCCGTGCCGGCCAAGACCAACCCCAACGCGCTGTGGAAGGAGATTCGTGGTTTCAAGAACTACATGATCATCGGCTCTGAGCTCCCCGGCCACGGCGTCCAGATCTTCGACATGAGCAAGCTGCTCACCGTCAACGCCTCGGCCGGCCCTGTCGTCTTCGACATTGTCAAGGACGTCACGGCCCATTGGAAGGACCTACCCAACGGCCAGACGCACAACATCGTCGTGGACGAGGAGAACGAGTACTTTGCCGCCGTCGGTGCCCGCCCCAGGACCGACGTCTGCAAGTCCGGTCTCATCTTCGTCGACCTCAAGGACCCCTCCAACCCCAAGAGGCTCGGCTGCAACGGACAGGATGGCTACGTCCATGACGCGCAGTGCCTCACGTACCACGGCCCCGACACCAAGTACGAGGGTCACCAGATCTGCTACGGCTACAATGAGGACACGCTCACCATCTACGACGTGACAGACAAGGCCAACTCCAAGATTCTCTCCGTCACCTCGTACGAGGGTGCTTCCTACACCCACCAGGGCTGGGTCCTCGACGTCAACTGGCAGGAGTACCTCCTGATGGACGACGAGTACGATGAGACGGACGGCCTCAACCCTGCCTCTGACGGCTACCCCGTGACCTACATCTGGGGACATCAGGTCGCTCGAGGCTCCCAAGAACACCGGCATCTACAAGGGTGAGTTTGTTCGCTTTTTTTCTTCTTCCTTTCGTCAATGTTGTACGCAGCGTCGCTGACTGACCATGGGAAACAGGCACTGTCGTTGCCACCGACCACAACCAGTACATCAAGAACGGTCTCAGCTTCCAGTCCAGCTACGGTGCCGGTTTCCGCGTCTACGATGTTTCCTCCATTCCCGAGGACCCCACCGGTGCCGGTGTCTGCGAGGTGAGTTTATTTGCTTTCCAATATTCTCTCGGGTGATTGCCAAGCTGACTCAACTTGCCCCCTTCTCAGATCGCATACTTTGACATCTTCCCCGAGGATGACAACCAGCCCGGCGGCGGCCAGCGTCGAGATGTTTCGGCTCGTGGTCGAGCTACCAGTTCGACGGAAGCGGCTACGCCCATTGTCAACACGATCGAGCGCGGCGTCTACCTCGTCAAGATGACCAAGCGCGCGTCGTGCCCCAAGAAGCAGTCGTGCAACGCCGACAACTGCCTGCGTGCGCTGCGCTCATCCAGCATCAAGGGCCGCCTCGAGGAGAGCCAGAAGTTCTGCGGCGAGTTCACGAAGACGTACGTCAGCGACGTCAAGGTCGTGCCCGAGTTCCGCCTCCAAGGCGTGCGGCACCAACGTCATCTCGCGCGTCAGCTCGGCGTGCCACTGCCTACCTACCCCTACCGCGTGAGCAGGTGAGCGGGGATCATGTAGTAATAGCAGTAGTGTAGAAAGGTCTCCTGGGGAATGTCTCGAGGAGACGTAATGAATGCGAATCACGACTTGATGCACTGTGTGTTCACACGAGGTGATTACCGTGTCTCGTGCTTTGGTTGTCGAGTGCTGTCGAATTTAACTTTGACTTTTCGTGGGCAATCTATTCAACTGAATGCTGTGCAGTAAGCGTCTGATCGTGCGGGCTTTCGACCTGGGAGAAGTTCACATGGTGGAGCGTGCGCGATTGAGTTTCGTTGTCAGTCCACTACTCACTCGACAGCAGCGGCAACCTCCGGATCGCCTGGTCAGGACAACGAACTGTTTTCGGGTAACCGCTCTTCTGTCTGTTTGTCTGGCTGGCTGGCTTGGGGCATTGCTGGGCATACAGCCGTATCTCCGTTCAAACCTTCAATAGAATACGTTCGGTGGACTGGTCCCATCTGACGAACCTAACCCACCTTATGATAAGGCACCTACGGTCAGATCAGAACATTGCCTAATGCAAGGCAGGGGATATTCGCAGCTTCGATTCTTTCCGTCTCACTCACCGGCCTCACTTGGGGTCGCGAAAAACCACGGCCAAGCCGCCTCCCCCAAAGTACCTTACCGTAACAACACAGCATCCACCCAAGACATCCATCTGCACGACAAGGAGAATAAACAACGAGAAAAAAAAAGCAAAAAACCTCCGGGCCTCCGAAAAACCTCCTCCTCATCGTGCCCCTGGCGGATTTGAAGACGCTCCATTGGTCGTCAGCCCCCTTCTGACCGCTCCGAATGCTACCTTGCACTACTTGTACGTTCAACCTACCCTCCGGTCGGCATACCATGTTTTAACCCCAAAAGAAGGAAACTCCCCGTCAGCTCCCCCTCTCCTCTTCCCTCCTCCATCATGCCTTGCGCCTGCATACCCGACTAGTGCAACCCCCCCTCACTCCCCCTCTCCCCTTTCACCCTTCCCAGCGCACAGCATGCCCGCGCTGCCGTGACCCCTCACCCGTCCCTGTCGCCGCGAAAGGGGGGGGGGGGGTTGGAAGAAGGAAACGGAGGGCCAGGGTACCTTGAGGGGGAACAGGAGACAGTGACAGGCGTCGTCGGAATACCGGTCCACGCGGGAACGACACACACAGACATGCAGTCGTGCTGCACGGCGGTATCCCGCCGCCTGGCCTGCCGCCACTGGATTGCTGGAGGCTGGACCGGGGAGAGAGGGCCGCTGGGCTAGCCTTTGCGCTCGAGGATGCGCTCAAGGGGGCGTGTGGCATGCCGGGCAGGCGTTCCGCAGTAACCCCCCAAGAGCCTGCTCGCCTTGCTTGTCGACTCGGTGGAAGCCTTCACATGCATGTTTCTATGCTGTGCTGTGCTGTGCTGTGCTGTGTTTCCTTGTGAGCTACTGTTTCAGAAAGGGGAACCTCGCTGCGCGCCTGGCGGCTGGGACGACATGCGCCGCCGACGGTCCTGCAGAGTCAACGCGGTTTGAAGCATGAACGGAAGAGGTGGATGTATGGTCTCGAAGCGGCCCGGCGGCGATGCTGCGGAGAAGGCAGACGACCAGGAAGGGCGTTTCACGCTACGAGGGGGCCCCTTTCGAGGAAGCAGACGCAACGGGACGGTTTGGAGAGCGGAAGGCATCCAGCTCTCTCAACAGGCCAGCGGGCTGCAGTCCTCACCGACACGCTCGAGGCACGCTCGGTCAGCCATCTCTTCCGAGGGACACTTTCCCCAGCGTGACTGTAGGCTCCGGATCCATGACTCGTCGCCTATACCAGACACCTTGCCGTAGACGCACAGGGGGAGAACAGCCAGTCTGCAAGGAGAAAGCCGCCAGCCACGATGGCCACCACCGAAGAGGGCACCTGCGTGTTCTGTCTCGGCGAATCCGGGGTAGACCAGGGGTGTTACAGCGGCACTCGACCAGGTGCCACGGCACTGGTGGTGCGAACACCAGTATGATGTTCAACACAAAACAACAAAGTTCACGAGAAGTTGGACTCCAGAGTTCCTGTTCAATATCCAGCCCAGGCACCCGGAAAGAAAGACGACCAAGCCACGAGCCGTCAGTCAAGGCACCCTATTGACTCTTCAGGGGTCACAGAGCGACAGCCACTCAATCGCAGCTGAGCGGACATGCATATCCCCTTGCCCCTGCTGTTCAGCCGCTCCTTCTACAGCTCGAGTCGAAGTGAAGCTTCTAGTCTGGAGCAATAGGTTCTGTTACTCGCCATCAAGGGACAATCACGGAACGCACGCTGCAGTATTCGAAATCTTTGGGTTGACGTCAGTCTGGAACATGGTACCAACACCTGTAATACAGAACACTGCATGGCCCGACAAGACGAACCGCTCTCCGCATCGAAAAGTCTACAAGTCCTTTTTCCGGGTCACCGCCGTTATATATGAAGAGACACACTGCACATGACAAAAGACGGGAAACAGTGTAGCGAACCAAGCCAAAGCGAGTAGAATAATCTGGTATATACAGTTTCAAAGTCTGGTGAATCGTGGGCAAGGCGAAGGCGCGATCCAGCCACAAGTAACGGGAGTAATAAGATGAAGTGGCTCGCGTGAGCGGGAGGGTCAAAGAAAAGGGTGGTTGTGGTAGGCGATCCCGGGCTCCGCTCGTGGGTGTATTGTATGTAGAAAGAAGAAAAGCGTGGCTGTGATGAAAGAGCAAAAGCAGAGAGACAAGGGGCCGTATCCGGATCCGATCCGTTTCGCGTAAACGCCGACGCCCCCTGGAGTAGACAAGCAATTATGGTAAGAGAGAGTAGGTGTCGCTCATTGACATGAAGCCCGGCTGGCTCACATGACGATGCACTTGGACTCGTCGCGCTCCTTCTTGACGCTGAGGGCGACACGCGCGGCCTCGGTGAATGCCTCATTGACGCCACGGTTCTTCATGGCCGAGCATTCGAGGTAGCGAGATGCCTGGATACGACGGGCGACCTCGAGGCCCTGGTCGTAGTTGATCAGGGTGGGGTTGCGCTTCTCGCCGGGTTGCGGCGCCTGCGGCTGGCCATCGGCGCCGACGTTCTCGTCATCGTTGCCCTCGCGCAGGTCGCACTTGAGCGCCACAAGAACAAGCTTGACACCGGGACAGTTATCCGCGATCTCGCCGACCCATTTGCTTTCGACGTTCTCGAGCGAGTCCTTGCTGTCGACGCTGTAGCAGAGTACGATCAGATCCGTGTCGTCTGGAAGGCGAGCTTGTTAGCATGTGACAATCACGTTGCGTCGTGAGAATAGAGAGTTCACCATAGGATAGACTGCGGAGACGGTCGAATTCTTCTTGGCCGGCAGTGTCCCACAAGGACAGCTCAATGTGGACGTTATCGACAAAGATATCTGTGCAACATGTCAGATACCAGGGGCGTCCTCAGCAGAACAGGGCAGAGCACCGGTAGCGCGCGTACCATGGACATAGTTCTCGAAGACTGTGGGTTCGTAGACGGTAGGGAAGTATCTGATCAGGCTGTCAGAGCATGGCTCGTGGTATCGCGAAGACGAGTCGAGTTTGGTTTGCCCACATACCCTCTTGTGAAGACATTAAGTAATGACGTCTTTCCGCACGCGCCGTCACCTCTGCAAGGAAGAAACGAGACTTTGGTCAGCCGAAAAACAGTGCGTTCTCTTGAGCCAGCGTGCAGGCGCTCGGCTGCAGGGAGTCTTACAGCAGCACCAGCTTCCGGTTGGCGGTCTTGGAGCCTCCACAGAGCGCAGGCATCGTGGGCGATGTTGGGAAGGGGGGGGAGGTCGAGTCGGAAACGTGAGGGGGCAAAGTCGTCGCAGAGGTCGGCTTCCCAGAGAACAATGGTTTGGGCGGAGGAAGAGGGAGAGAGGAATTCGTTGATTGCTCGTGCGAGAGCGTAGATTGGCCGCCTCGTTTGTTGTTGGCACGAGTCTTCGATGGTGTCTGTCTGGGTTCAGGAGTTGGATCTTAAAAGGTGGATCCTCGACTGCGCGCGCGGGCTCTTGGGTAGGGAGCGGGCGTCTGTGGACCCTGTCAACGGAGGAGGGGCCGGGCAGGAAGCAAGAGGGCTTGGGGTTGTCGGGTGTGATAATCGTGTTCGCGTTAGGGAAAAGTTGCAAAAGAGGGTGAGATTGATCCAGCTGGGAGACTGAGGGTGGGCAGCACGTAGAGTTTGGGACTCGAGAAGAGAGAGATTGGATAGAGCACGCACAGGCTGGATGGAGGTGACGAGTGGAGGGGGCTCAGATCATCAGCAGGCAGTGGCTGGAGGCGACTTCAAGTGGCAGTGGCATAGGCGAGGCGAAGAACGAACAGGACAGGGAAGTCCCCGTCACCCCAGCGCGACCAGGGAAATTGGCAATTGGCCGAGATGCGCTAGGCATGAACGGTACCTGGGTACTTACCCAGATACTTTTACTGCCTGTCTACCGTACCTACCCAGGTAGGTACCTGCCTAGGTAATGGCAAGAATGGGCATGCTCACTGTTTCCCCCCAAGGCCCCTCTCCACATGGTGGGTACCGCCCCCCATCGACAGCGGCAGTAGCGTTGATAGGCCCGCTAGTTCACTGCACCAGCCCACTGCACCAGCCCACTGCACCAACCCACTGCACCAGTCCACTGCACCAGTCCACTGGACGCGCCGCCTGGGAGGCCATTCATCAGAGGGGTTGAGGGGCAACTGAGCGGCGCTATCGATTCGGCCAAGGCACAGCCCGTGGGCACCCACGGGCTCTGGATCGCGCTCAGGGCCACGCTCTGGCACCACCATTTTGATATTCGCCGATCGGCTCATGGACAGGCCGCTAGAATCTCCATGTCTCGTTTCGGACGACCAGATGTCGCCCGCCGAGCAGCAACTCCCTTCTGTGACCTGCCGCTCAAGACACCCTTGCACTGTATTTCTCATCAGGCATGTGGGCACGCAGGCATGTACTGCACATATACTAGGTAGGGTCGGTATGCTGTATTTAGATATCGCGCCTGCAAGTCATCCACCAACATCGCAGGAGGAATGCTGTATGATTTGACGTGCAACCTGCCTGAAGTGGAGCCATGGGAATGGATCCCAGCCAGCCCGTCCCCAAGACGCTTTCTTGTGCTCCCGCTATATCCAAGCCCATCAGCCGAGTTACGCACTATTGGTGACAGGTCAAGCCGTCAAGATCTTGACTAATCATGTCTGCTGGAGAAATCCGAGTCTTCTACTTCTGCAATATACATGTCACATCAGTACTGCTCGTTTGGGAAAAGAAACAAGGCATGGTGTGGATCGTCTGGCAATTGGCGTCTTATTTGATCCCGCTACAGACGACGAGGCCGTTCCTACATTCTACAGCCTCAAAAAAGAAACTGGGCAAGACTGCCTCCCGATCGCCTTCAGTCGTCATCCCGCTGGTAACCCTGCCGACCCCGACCCATCCGCTCCGCCAAGCCCAAATCCCCCGCCTTGCGATGTAGCCGGTTCGCAAACTCATTCTCGCCTCCGTGCTTCGACGCACGTTGCCGCGCCTCATCGTCGGCGTCGCGCGCCGCCTTCTCCTGCTGCGCGAGCGTTGCCAACCTCTGTTCCCGTGACGAGTCGAGCTCCGACGCCGCCGACTGCATCGCCGCCAGCTTACGCGCCTTCTCCTCCTCGTCGGCTTTGTTATCTTTTGCGCCGCCGCCGCCGCCTTGCGCAGAACCTCCGTTCCGCCTGCCTCCGTCAAAATGGCGACGATGCTGGTCTTGCGGCGACCTGTCTGAATGGCGTCTTGGTCTGTCGTAGTTCCGTTCGCGGTCGCCGTCACGTCCACGAACATCTTGCGTGTCATGTCGCTCGTCGCGTCGGCTGTCACGACGATCCCCGTCCCTCCACCGGTCGTCCCGCCTGCCGCCGCGCTCGTGGTGACTATCTCGAGCCTCGCGCTCACGTCGGCGAGGCGACCTCGATCTTCTCTCTCGCCGACGGTCAACGTCTTCTTCCGAGTCATGCCGCCTGCGTTTTGGTGAGTCTCGGCGGCTGCTCCTGCGCCTGTCGTTCCCGTCGTCCGAACCGTCCCTGCGGTGCCGTGACGGGCTCCGCGATCGTGAATGTGCTCGCCTCCGATGCCTTTGTCGCCTCTCATCGTCCGAACCCTCATCCCGATGACGGTGCCGCCTCTTTCTGTGTTTGTCCTCTCGGCGTTTGGACCGGTCCTTGGTCTCCTCTGACAGACCCATATTGGCCAGTAACTGCCGCCGCCGGATCGGATCATTCATCATGGCCTCATATGCTGCCTGCTCTTGCTTCTTGATGGCGAGCATCGGATCTTCGCGCACCTTGGCCGCCGTGTCGCGCGCCGTGTTGGCCGTCTGCAGCGCCATGAAGCTCTCTTGCCCAGCCTGCTTCTCCAGCTTCTTGTGGTCGGACCCCGTAATCAGATTGTCGATGCGCCGCTTGCCAAGCAGGTAGCCCTCCATCTCCTCCGTCGTGCCCGTCTGACCGTTTGTCGGTCCATTGTAGAGAAAGTCGACGCGGTCGATCTTCTTGGTGTGGCCGGCGGCCTCGAGCTGCTTCTGAATCTCTTCGCGCGCGCGCTCCTCCTTCAGCTCGTTGATGCGCTGCTGCGTCTTCTTGCGCTCGTCGAGGGCCTTCTTCTCCTCCTCCCAGACTTTGGCCTGGTTCTTGAGGAGGCCCGGGTGGAAACTCTTCTTGAGGTTGAGATCGCCGCCCATGATGAGCTGCTGGTTTTCGGTTCAATGCGCGTAGTGTTTCGGCAGAACGTGCTTCTGGTGGCGGTGTCTGCAAAATAGTCAGATGGATGTCGATGTACGTTGGACAGGCACCGTAAAAGTTGCCATCCAGCCAGCCTTCTGCTATTCCCCCAGGAGGACCCACTGTCCGATGCTGAGTCATCATATCATTGTCGCCCCAGGCTTTGCCAGGATCTTGGATCGACTGCCTGGCAGCCAATCGATAAGCTAATAAAGCTCCCCGCCTTTGCGCCGTTCAGTGACCTTCAGTGCAGTACAGGCACGCACTGGGAAACGTACCGCATCTATCTACATTGCCTACGCGCGCATCATCTGAACGACTACGAGCTCGATCATCGGACTCTGAAAGTAGCTCCCTGATTATCGAAACGGCCTTGGTACAAGGCCACATCTCTCTTGCTCATCAATCATCAAGGGTCCTTTACCAAGTCGAGCCCCTTCCTCGAACGCGGTTCTCGTCCCACTCTTGGTTGAGAAGCTACCCCTCCGAATCTCGCCATCATGTCCGACGACGACTTCATGCAGGAGTCGGATGACGAGCAGTGAGGCTCGCCTTGCCATCAGGGAACGCACTGAATCGTCCTGCTGACTCGTAGCCCAGATATGACTTCGAGTACGAGGAGGATGACGACGAGGAGACCGGCGACGTCGATATTGAGAACAAATACTACAACGCAAAGCAACAGAAGGTCGCCGAGCCAGAAGAGGCAATCGCAGAATTTCTAGGCATCCCCGCCCTGGAAGACGAGAAAGGAGAATGGGGATTCAAGGGCCTGAAGCAAGCCATCAAGCTTGAGTTCAGGCTCGGAAAATACAACGATGTGCGCCTTCCTCACCGTCGCTTCTCGCCCGTCGACCCTCGCTGACCGTACACTCACTTCACTCGCAGGCTGCCGAGCACTACGCGGAACTCCTCACATATGTCAAGAATGCCGTCACGAGGAATTACTCTGAGAAATCCATCAATAATTTGCTTGATTTTGTCGAGAAGGGCTCAGACTCGACTGAGTCCGGCAAGTGCGTCGAACAATTCTACTCCCTGACGCTTCAGAGCTTCCAGAGCACCAACAACGAGAGGTTATGGCTCAAGACCAATATAAAGCTCGCCAAGCTCCTGCTCGACCGCAAGGACTACCAGGCTCTCGCGAAGAAGGTCCGCGAGCTGCACAAGACGTGTCAGCGGGAGGACGGCACCGACGATCCCAGCAAGGGCACCTACTCGCTCGAGATTTACGTCCTCGAGATTCAGATGTACGCCGAGATGAAGAACAATAAGCAACTCAAGAGACTCTACGTCCGCGCCCTCGAGGTCAAATCGGCGGTGCCCCACCCCAAGATCATGGGCATCATCCGTGAGTGCGGTGGGAAAATGCACATGAGCGAGGAGAACTGGGTTGAAGCGCAGTCAGACTTTCACGAATCCTTCCGCAACTATGACGAGGCCGGCTCTCTTCAACGCATTCAGGTTCTGAAATATCTTCTCCTCACGACCATGCTCACCAAGTCCACCATCAACCCCTTTGATTCACAGGAGACGAAACCCTACAAGACGGATCCTCGCATCACGGCCATGACCGACCTCGTGGATGCTTACCAGCGCGACGATGTCCACGCCTACCAAAAGGTCCTAGAGCTGAACCGTGATCTTCTCGATGACCCCTTCATCGCCGAGAATATTGATGAGGTTACACGCAATATGCGCACCAAAGGTATCGTCAAGCTGATCGCGCCGTATACCCGTATGAAGCTGGCATGGATCGGCAAGCAGCTTCGAATCTCCGAGTCGGAGGTGAGCGATATTTTGGGCTTCCTCATCATCGACCAGAAGATCCAGGGCAAAATTAATCAGCAGGAGGGCACGTTGGAGATCCTGCAGCAGGCCGACGCCGAGAGGGTGAGGGCTATGCTGGAGCTTACCAAGGCAGTAGGCGGCATGTATGAAGCCGTCTTCAGGGATAGCGAGGGCTTCAAATCAAACGATCCCGTCATGGAGGAGGGCGACATGTTTGGCCAGGGCTTCGCGAGGGCAGGGAGAGGCGGCGGGCGACACGCCGGTATGGGAAAACGAGCTGGCGGCAAAGGGGGAGGCACCGCGCTGTGGTGAGAGAGGGTCCGTCTCCTTCCGAGGGTGAAGAAAAGGGCGATCTCGCCACGCAACGTCGTCTTCCTTCTGAGCTTGAGAGGACGTCTAAGACAACGCGGCCACAAGCAGCCGTGGTGGCAGCGATTTCCCAACCTGGACGATAACGGCTCCTTGTAAACCTGTTCGATCGCTCACCCAGGGGGGACGCGTGCATGGGCTGGAAGCCCCACGGCAGGAAGTGAAGACGCTACGGCAGCCTCCCGCTGCGAGTCACCCGATCTGTCAACAAGACGAAAGGGGATACAGATGAGCCCAAAGAAAAGAGCCGGCCTCAACATCATCATGAAAGGGTGAGGCTCGAGAGGGATATTTTGTCGTCAGGGAACGGTGGGAAACGACCCGGAAGACCAAGGGCCAAGACATGCAGGGTCGGCTTCAGGGCAGTGTGGCGCCGCTCCTTCTCGGCGCAGTTGGCTCGTCTCTGTTTTCAGCGTCACTCTGTCTCGCTCTCGCGCTGGGTGCGCAATTTTTAGGACCCCTACCTTATTAGCCAGCGGCTCATCAAATCCTAGCATGTTCATCGAGGGCTGTCTCGTGCAGAGTGCCGTCTCCAACTGCCTGCGAAGAAGTTCTGTTTCGGCTTGACGCTCCCTTCTTCCCCCCTTCCCCTTCCTCAACACCAAGAAAGTTGTATTTTGCGCGCCCGAGACACTCCCGTGGGATCACCGTAGAGAACCCGACCAAGGCAGAAGAATCTGCTCCTGAGTCGGCGGTAAACGACCGGCATCTCGTTCCGGCGAGATATGGCAGAACTGTCGCCGTCGGTGGGCAGATATACCAGATATTACGCGCATGATACTTTCTCAGCACTGTTCCCATGTGCTACGACGAGGCTGCTGTGGCCACGCCCGTTCAGCTTCCCGTGTGTACACGCGACATGGGAAGCCGAACCGGCGGCGTCAACATGTATCAGCCACCTGGGCGAACCTTGGGACTCTCATCAGGTTGAGCAACTTGGTTTCACGGCGCCACTCCAAAACTGACAGGCTGAAAGGGCCGAAATGTTGCATGGCAGTCAACAATCTCGCAACTCTGCGCTGTATTGGGCACCGGCTTCGGCAGTCTAGCAGACAACGTGGAGTGCTCGATGCCCATGTGGTCGCCGCCCAGAGCCCTAATTAATCAGCGCAATTTTTTCTTTTCTTTTTTTTGTTTGTTTCTTGGACCAGTTCTGCGGCCGCCCTGCTGGCGGGCTCCTCTGGCGAGCACTGCCTGGTCCGTGAGGTGCCTCGATCGAAAGGGCCGTTACGCTACAGGGGAGCATCGGTGCGCATCGCTTGACCGACCGAGCTGCCCGCACTGATCGGTGAGACAATTATGCTCTCGCAGCGCTGGCGGGGGTGCGAGCTTGTGGCGGCAGCAAGGGCAGTTCTTCTGCCACGCTGTGACGATTTCTGGGAGCGACGATCCCCCCCCCCCCCCGGGGCTTAGAGGCCTGGACACGCCAATTGTTGTTTTCAAGGCCGTTGTTCTTACGGATCTTGCGCTACCGCGCAGGGGCCAGCCACATGCTGGTGTCTCTCGTGCGGACAAGGTCTTGTGGGCTCCTGCATTCCGGGGTAAGGTAGGGATGTGTGCGCCCCGGACCAGACAGGAGTCCTCACACGTACGGAACCCGCCACCAACCACCACCACCACCACCGCACGATGCGCAGACAACCGGTAACCGAGCAAGGTATTTTGGTACCATGTCATGCATGGTAGAAGTTTCCCAGGAGCAGCCGGACGAAGCCCAGGATGTGCAATGCTCCGCGTCCAGCCCACCGGCCTCGGCCTGAACTGAACCTCTTCGGGTAGGTAGTTGTAGGAGAGAACTGAAACGGCTGAGCCGAGTGGGATCGTCATCGCGACAGCACTGGCTGATCGCCCAAGGAAGGAGTGAAACTCAATATTCAATCATGCACCTCGACAAGGTGCCGGTTGCCGACGGTTTACCACTTTTGTGACGGGGGGATGGACAGTGTCTATGGAATAAGAGCCTCGACTCTTGTGGTGAGTGAGCTGACACTGGCCAGGGTGCGTTCAGTCAATTGGACGGATCGTGGAACAGTATCTTTTGACGTAACAGCTCGTTATGTTTGTGTACTGGCTCAGGTGCGTGAAAGCTGATGGATGCCAAGACGGCGGCTCGGGAGGGACTGTCGTCTGGGGCTTGAAAAGATGCAAGTAGAGACTGTGCGAGGCAGGTCTTCATACTTCCGACCTTTGCTTGCTGGTGGGTGCTGTGGCCTGCGGAGCGGACACTGCTGACCGGGCCACAGTCTGGGTCGACGCGACGCTTTTCGTCTTCGTGAGTAGAAAGAAGACAGAAACACCGGAGAGACAGCGAAGTTTTCGGCGCGTGGACCTTGAGCCCAGATCCCAGATCCCAGATCCTAGATCCCAGACCAAGAACAAGTGGTCAAGTTGTGTCCGGTCCAGATGCGGGCCAAGGCCGGCATGGCGTCCCTTGTTCTCCTGCCATGTCCCCCCCCCCCCTGAGGCGCTTCCCACCAGGGCCGCAAGGGCCAGCTCGTGGCCTCGACTCGATCGACAACTGTATTGTACAAGTATTGCTGCGGATAAGGCATTCACATCGCCGTTGCGAAACGAGTCTTAAAGCCGATGCATGACTGGTGATGGAAATTCTTCTCGCCAGGATCCTGAATCATGTGCTACAATGATCGATGCTGGTAGATATACGTCGGCATTGTCATATTTGACATCATATCAAAATGAGTTCTGTGTATCCATGATCATGACGCCTGAATTCGGGGAAGACATGGTGTCCGGGCGTGGACCGAGGACAGTGACTACGATGGGGTGGGTTGTGAGTCCATGCTAGGGTGTTCTGCTGCCCTACGGAATGTGAACGGCAAGTAGTAGCGTGCATAACATGAGAATGTCCGATGATGAAAACGATATGAGTTGTGACATGCCCTTCTGAAATAGCACAAAGGAACACGTCCGCTAACCAGGTCGGCACGGCGGCTTCAGCGGACCATCTTGAACGCTCCCATGTCCTGCATTGGTGCTATCGCATCCCTGGTAAGAGGGGAGGAAGCCATCCGCAAAGGAGCGAAGGACACTTGGCCGCATCCTCTCGGCAGGCGCCTCCATTCACATGCATGTCGTTTTCCCGGAAAGTTCTTCCTGTCCGTAGCCCACAGGATTGCTCCATTCAGCTCCATTGAGCATGGTAGCGTCTGACAGTAGAAGAACTGGCGAACGATCTGCGTTTGTACGCATATGTGGCCATGCCATCCTAGCTTCTCACTTGGCCGGCGCAAGCCTTACAGTACGCCATATTTGTGGCTGCTTTCGAGGCCAATAAAAGACAAGCTGAATATGCTGTGCCGTAGGGGGACATCTCCGGTGGCTGTCATTCTGGAAGGAAGTGGTACTTACTGGGAGCTGTGGTACAGATAAATGCAGCGAAGATCGTATGCAACCAGCCCAGCGAGGTGGGTGACCGTTATGCCATAGTCTCAGTGATCAGAGCTATGTGGCGTGAAAACAGTACTCTTTGCGAACTGGAGTGGCGGCTGAGCGTGAGTACAGTGGATTGTCCACGTTCACTTGGCCGTCGTGACATGACTGATCCCCCGCAGCAATATAAGGGTCATTTATTCGTGCAGTACCGGTGGAGTGTAGTGTACCCGTCTAGACGTCGGTCTTTTGTACCATTCACAACGTCGACGTCTTCAACTGGCGGAGCCATTCGGTTCTGCCCAACTGTCATGATTATTCTCGTGCCCATACAGTAAGGCACCGCGGTGATGAACAGCCTGCTTCTAACTATAAGCATGTTGGTCGTGCCTCTGCAACAGTGTCAAGTCACCACTACCACAGTACTGCTAGGAGCACGAATGGGGAGTGTTTCCGGGTGTGGTGTCTCTCTAGAGAAGAGCGCTTCTCTGAGCCACGACCCCTCACCCGTACGTGACAGTTTGCAACCTTGTCCGCTTCAGCTGCAAGATGTGGTCAAGTCTTGTCACTGTGTGTGTGCCACACACTGACTTATGCATAACATGTAGCCCACTGCCGAAACTTGCACTCGTAATGCAACGCTAGGTGTAAGGTGTTGTTCTTCGGAGTGGTGACGATCAGTGTTGTCCCTTGCCCTGGGCGGAGGGGATCTTTCCCACGTAGGCCTTGGCCACTACCCTCCGGATGTTGGCTTAGAGCAAGGCGGCACCACCAATTGTCAAAATCGAGATTGGCCACCAACCGGTAGGAAGCCGTTGATTCACCAGGACAATGCTGGCTTACTAGCCAGTACACATGCTTCCCCCCACACCCTCTTGTGCTAGCCAGCGGCGGGAATTAATCTGGGATCCCCTAACCCATGGAAAATTGGACGGTAGCGTAGCAGCGGCCAGGCCTCTCCTGGCGGGGTTGCGTTTGCCAGAGAGGGGAACAGCTGGCGGCAACCAAAGCAAGAAAAGCACAGGTTTGCACGAGGGCTACGAGCACAATGTTGCCTGATGTTTTCAATAGCGACGGCGGTTGATTTCAAAAGTCAGGCCAGCAGGCATCGTGGCTGGTCGGATGTGGGCGCCCGTGTGCTCCTGAGCGTCGGTGTGCTCCCGAAGTGCTACCGCCTCCTATTTGCTCCTGAAGCCAGGGATCTCAAACGGAGGTGATGATAGCAAGCGGTGGCCGTCGAAGGCCGTCGCCCAGTTTCCTACTTAAATAGATGGTGGTACAGTCTGGATAACCCAATTTGATGATGAGGCAGTCCAGGTTGAATGCCAATAGTCGAGGTTCGTGTTCATCTGCGGGGGAACATGACAGGTCCATGTGACGTGCCAGACGACAGAGGTCAGAAAGTGCAGATCAATAGATGGCCGCCAGTGCCAACCCAGCTTGCCCCACTGTCAGTCTAGGAGGATGTTCAGAGGATTGACGAAGGGCAGGGGTGCGGCAAAGGGATGGCCAGGCGCCGAGAGTCTAGCCAAGGCACCAACCCTGGTTTATTGTCCATGCCCCGTTGCCTGCCGTGCCCTTTCGTAGGTCGGATCAGTGGGCAGACGTAGATTTCTCGGCCGAGGATAAAGGATTAAAACAGCTGAAATCCGGGATATCGCAGCTTGAGACGTTGGATCGCGCGGTATGTCAAACTGACAAAGCGACATGGAGAGTGGACACGACGGCAGCACGGCTTCTCCAACCGAGAGGACACCGTTGTCGAGCTTGTCGCATTGGGCTGCAGGCCAGTGGTCGGAGCGGGCCGCTGTTCAGCGTCCCCAAATGCCAGCTACAGACATACTTTTGGTTTCGGCGGAGCCGTGATGAAAGCTCTGAGCTGGGGGGGCCTTCCCTGACAAGCGGAGAGTAATGTGCCAGGGCTAGGCAATAGGGGAGATAACGGACCGGGATCACTGCAGCTGGAGGGACGGGAGCAACGTCAGTAGCAGCAGGAACCGTAGTTTGGAGAAGGCCACGGTCCACAAACCATAGTCCATAGCGAAAACTTGGGGAGGATCCCCCGTCTCCCGCACCCACGTCAGGACTGGACTGCGACTGGGGTCGTGAAAGGTACGGCACGCAATGCAGCACGCGCAGCAAGTGAGAGGTGAGAAGGCTCATATGTTGTCGTCGTCTCATCGAGGCTTGTCCGACATCAAACCCCCCAGGCGTCGCTTCTCCTTCAACAGTGACCTCCCCCGCCCCTCAAGTCGAATGTATTTCCCCCTCTTTTCGATGCTCACATCTAGCTTCCCTATCAACATATTCGCCCGTTCGCCTCGATTGCTTGTGGAAAGTCGTTCCTCTGATCATATCCCTAACGGCATTGTACCAACGGAGCTTGAGTTCACTTTCGGTCTTAAGGACCATATCTGACTTGTTGCTTGGCACAGAGTGACGATCGCATTTGACAGGGCAGGTGAAGATCGACCATACTCGCCGCTGCCGAGTCTTTGTTCGACGCTGAGGCCGAGCCTTCTGCGGCAAGAGCACGCAGCAGCTTCGAAAAGGGGTGTGTGTACGGAAGAGCAAAAGGCTTTCGGGCTTTGCTTTTGTCTGATACTACGGTCAGGTTGTCGATCACGTTTGAAGCGCGAAAGATTCGATCTTGGGTTGACCCGCGGGCGTTCTTGCCCGTGACAGCCGAGAAAACTCAGGTGTCTGCGCGGACAAATTGTCGGGTGCAGTCTACCAGAGGGTTTTCCGTCCCCTCGCTTGCCCGATATCTTGGACATCCAGTGGGAAAGGAGAACACTTACTTTCAAAGTATCACCCCTGCGAACGCTGAGGCCATGTTCCAACCTCAGCCGACACCATTTGGCTCGTCGTTCTACACCCCGACAGAGTCGACAGCAACATACGACGATGGAGTGCCGCTCGACATTGTTCTAAGTGCCGAGTACGCCTATGCTCCGTCTCCTGTTGGGGCTCTGGAGCAGAACGGAGGAGGACCGCCGCATGCCATGCCAGGGTCGGGATCTGGGTCTGGGTCTCAAAGCGGACCAAGCCGCGGACCTGGCCGTGGCCTGCGACAACAGCAACAACAACACAGAATAGGATCAGAAGAAGGTTTCGATGGGCCGAACTCCAGGCCGGCGGCGTGTCCAACACGAGGGCGCGACCGTGTTCATAGGGGGGGCTCAGGGGAGTTTGGTGTTGGTGGTGGGTTCGGCCTCGAAGGGCAAGTCAGGAGTCCAGTATCAGCACGAACAGGACGGGACAACAGACGGGGGAGTGCCAGCCATTCAGCCGACATGGCGGGCAGCAGGTACGACCAACACCAGCAGCACACATCACTACTTCCCGTCCTGTTCTCTTCGTCGGCGTCGCATGGCGCCGGCGCTCCTGCTCACTCTCCTGCCTCTGCTCCCACCACTGCTCCTGCCGCTACCGCTCTTGCTCTTGCCCCTACTCTGGCTCCTGCCTCTGTGTCTGTGTCTGCGTCTGCGTCTGCCGCTGCCGCCGCCGCTGCCGCCACGTCAGGTCAGTCGCAGGAACCCCACGGCCCATTGCACCTGCCACATCGGCCGCAGCAACAGCAAGTGCATCCGCTTCAGCGCTTGCCCCAGCGCCTGCACCAGCAGCACCCTGGCCACAGCCTTGGTCTCAGTCATCAGCACCCGCATCCGCACTCGCACGCCCACCAAACGCACCAGCAGCTCCAGCTCCATCTCCTCCAACAGCAACACAATCACAATCAGCAACACCCTTCGCTTGCACCATACACCAGCAGCTATCAGCGCAACCGAACACAAACGCAGGCCCAGGTGCAGACCCATTCGCAGACCGACCACCAGCACAAACTTGCTGCCAATCCCGGCTATAATATCCCCAGCCCGGCCGCCTCCGCCGCCTCGTCGTGCAGCAACTCCAACAACCCGCCCTCGACCTTGTCCTCGTACAATCCAAATTCTAACGCCCACGCCGTTGCGACGCCCGCCTCATCCACCACCTCTGCCTCCGCACCAAACTCCGCCTCTGTCCGTGCTCTTTCGGCCGATATGGCTGGCGACTCCTCGGCCGATGCTGCCTTTCACGACGACTTGGCAGCTCAACAGAGGGCTGCTGAGAGCTACCAGCCTGACCTCCAGGTATGTCCGGTAGACCCTGCGAAGTCGCGCTCATAATGCCTCGTCGGTCCCTCCGCCCGCGTCGGGACCTCTCCGTCTCCGCGCCCTCCTCCCGCAACACAACCCAAATTTCGCCTTGCCCCTCGCCCCAGTCCATTCTGAACCCTAGCCGCACGGCCCGATCCTGATGATCAGATCCGATGCGGGCCCCGTTGCATATCCCCTCCTAGACCCTTCACGTTTTTGTGTTTCAAATACGGCGCCACAAAATCACTACTTGAAGTGCCCATCATCGCATGTGCTAACCTTGGTCTCAGGGTCCTTTGATCGGGGATAGGCTCACCAGCAATGCCATCACCGCCGAGTATGCCAAAGCTGATCCTGTCTATGTTGAGAAGACGATCGTAAGTACATGCGATGCCCACACGGTTTATGATCTGCCAGCCCGTCGACTCGCAGCATCAGGCGCTAATGATCGGGCCCTCTGCGCCTTGTCTGTAGAACCTGCCACAGACATACTCTCATTATCGGCCAGTCCAAGGCGATGGCAACTGCGGATGGCGAGGTGAGTTGGCTTGGGATGCATCCGAGCAAGCAGAAGGCTGCGAATTCTTCCCCCTCAACATGCTCAACATGCTACACATACCCCGCATTGCCTTGGGCGACGTGCTTGGTCGCAGCAACTGGGTGATCGTGAACCAGGGCTGACACTATTGTTAATTCAGCAATCGGCTTCAGCTATTTTGAGCACCTCGTGTTTGCTGGCGACCCCGATAAAATGAGTCAAGAACTTGCCCGCCTCACCAGCCTCAACAACTACATTGCCAATGTCGGTGGGTACGACTTTGAGCTCTTCGAGGACATGGTCCATGAGACGCTCTCTTTAATCAAGGATCTTGCGGATGTTGTGACAGATTCGGCTACCGCCATGGCACTCCTGATGACACGATTCAACGACGCACAATGCTCTAACGCTATTGTTTACCATCTTCGTTTACTAGCCGGGTCTTGGTTAAAGGGCAATTCGAACGATTTCGAGCCGTTTCTTGTCGGCAGCGGCGGCCTCTTACAGTGGTGCAACGAAAACATCGAGGTCCCTGACCGCGAAATTGACCACATTGGCATCACCCTCCTCGCGAACATCCTACTCAAACCCATCGGCTTTGTTCTCGAGATCACCTACCTCGATCGCACACCCGGCTCACAGGCCAATGTCTACCGACTGCCCGAAGAGGCCACAGGCCAGGACCCTGCCAACCTTGGGCCCATCATCTACCTTCTGTACCGGCCCGCGCATTACGACATTCTCTACCACAAAATGTCGTCCCGATTCCCGAACCCTGCAGCCGTGCCCCTGCACTCTGAGCTGCAGGTCAACAGGG
>NW_003315037.1:2749791-2750867 GCF_000150825.1 Verticillium alfalfae VaMs.102
CAAGCGCCACACCCTCCCTGCATAACTTCTCAACTGTCGATTTTAGCGCACTGTGGCCATGTTGCCCGGGTTCAGCGGCCCGCCTTCCGCCATGTCTTCTTTGGCATCACCCACGGCAGTGTCCCCGATGCACAACGCTTACGACCCCTCGCCGCAGACTCCCTGGCTGTCGGCCCCCTTCTCGGATTCCGCCATGCAGCAGACCGCGCCGCCGGCCCCGTCAGCGGCCCTTGGTCTTCTGCGGACTCAACCCCGACAACCACCCCCCTCGTCAACGACAGGTAGCCAAGCCGCTCCCTCCAAGCCAAGTCAGCCTGTCGACTACCAGTTGCGGGTTCAGCTCCCAATGTTTCCACCTGAAGAACTCTCCCACCGAGCCGACGTCGATGCTCTCTCAGAATGGCTATATGGAACCAAACTTTACTACGACCATGTTCAAGAACAGCCACTTCAATAAGGCCCACTACAATAACCCACAATTCCACCCTGAAGAGTGGGTGCCAGACGACGAGCCACACGACAGGAGCGTGAATAGTAAGCGGAAGATCCGTTCGAGGTCGGATTAAGAAGTGCATCATGACCACACTGGGGGAGGCAGGGTCTCGATCATGCACCGTGTATCAATTGAAGGGCCGGTGATTGAGAAAGGCAATTCGCTTCGACTCCACGGTGGAAGCTGCGAGCACTTGGTGCTCTGCTATGAACAATAGGTTCTCTTCTCAAAATACCAGAACGGTCGGTTTGCCTCTTCAGGCGTATTTTATCAGGTCATGGAGACTGGTTGGCAAAGAGTTGGAATGGTTACTGGCTTGGGCATAGGCTTCATTAAATAATTGGAGATGAGGGCCGCATGGCATGATGTTGCTGCAGATGGGCGGGTGCAGGGTCAGGCGCAGACAAAAGAAACTTGTCAGTTTTCGTTGCGTCGGTTCATCGGGAGAGGGAGGGTAGCTTGCTTATGTTTTCCTTTTCCTGTTCTCTTGTTTCATGGCACTGCTCTGGCTCTTGTTTCCCCTCCCTCTCCCTCATCTTTCCTGGCCCCAACACTCACATCCACATACCCGACAGTGAGGTGG
>NW_003315037.1:2750999-2755975 GCF_000150825.1 Verticillium alfalfae VaMs.102
TGACATGGCAGAAAAAAGTTCAGCGACCAGCTGTCGACTGCTTTAGTGTTTCTCTGAAGGTTTTCCTTTGCGGGTGCGCGGTCCGCGTCTACGTTTGTAACGAGGGTGTTTGCTGTTTTCTTCATAAGCATGATTGATGGATGAGTTTGGGCCGGGGCCTCCGGTAGGATACCGTGTTGATACACTTTTTTGTGCCGGCTGTTCCGGGCGTGCGCTGTTCTCCGTCACCGTGACCTGTCCTAGGTTGTTTTGCCTCCGACGTGTCATGAATCTGTGGCAGGGCATCCGTCACAGGGTTAGGGACCCCCCCCCAACGTTAGTCCAAAGCCGCCTCGAGGCCCGGAGCTTCATTCCGCATCGCATCGAGCGTCCGCGACGTGCCGGCCGGCGCCAAAGACGGTCGGCCAGCTCCTGCACCCACAACCCGGCGAGAGCGTGCCGGTAGACGTCGGCGTCGCCGCCAAACATGTACAGGGCATCGTCGAAACCGCGGGGCGCCGAGCTCGGCGCGCACGCTCGTGACGGCCTTGCCCTCGAGGCCGCAGGGCACGAAGCGGGCCCAGGGGTTCTGGGCCTCGGGCCCAGTGACGGGCGTGTCGATGTTGAGGGCGACGCCGAGGGCCGTGACGTGGCGGCGCAGGTGGACGCCGAGGGCGGCGATCTTGCGCGGGGGCCCGTCGTCCGGGGCGATCCAGACGCCCGGGTCGGCGGTCGAGGCGGTCGTGGCGACGGGGCGCGGCAGGGAGGCGAGGAGGGCGCGCGTCGTGTCCTCAAGGAGGCGGGCGTAGGAGCGGACCGTGTGGTTTGCGTGGTGCGGGGCGTGCAGGTCGAGGACGGGCCAGAGGACGAGCTGGCCTGGGCCGTGGTAGGTTGTGAGGCCGCCGCGCGGGGAGGCGGTCACGGACGGGGTGTAGAGTGTTGTCGTTGTTGATGATGATGATGGTGGTGATGGTGGCGCGCCATCGCGCGTGCTGGGTGTTGAGATGGTGAGAGGTTGTTGGAGGCGTGTTCGTTGGGCGGGGTCGAGGGTTGTCTGACGGCGGCCGAGTGTGTAGGTTGGTGTCGGCGTGAAGGAGATGACGGTGGGCGAGGGGGCCGCGGCGGCGGAGAAGGAGGAGGTGGAGGAGGACTTGTGGTTGAGCAGAGCGTCACGCAGGGTCGCTTGGAGGGCGGAGGCGGCGGCGTAGGAGGGGAAGCCTTTGGAGGAGGTCAGGTGGATGTGGGTGATGGTGGCGGGTGAGGAAGATGCTGATGTTGAGGCTGACGCGCCGTCATGGTGGAGGCTGCGCGTTGAGGAGGCCCATTTTCGGCCGGCTCGTGAGGCGGGCGCTCGTCGAAGCAGGTGCCAGGGAGCAGCTGGTGGACGGGCCATTGGGCCGGTGTTCGACGTTGGTCGTGGGGATGTGTGGAGAGACGTGGCCGCTCCCACAGCTATGGCAGCATGGAGTTCTGGAATTTCCCAGAGCTCGAGCTGCAAGGCAAGAATGGATCGCGGGTTGAGCCGGTGCACGGACCGAGATGGGACCCAGCCCAGGCCCAGGGGGAATTCCCTCCCCCCCCCGCCCCGGCTAGATGATCCGACCGAGGCTGCGGGACAGTGCTACGGCATGTTACATTGCGAAGAGCCTTCATGACAAAAAGGTCGCTGTATCATTGGTGAATCGTTTGTTTCTCGTGTAGTGTAGGCATCGGACTTGTCATCATCGCCCAAACCACGGCACGTGTGAACGAGGGAGACGGTCTCGTGGTGACGCGAGAGGTACGATGACTGCACCACCCTCTAGCTAGCCGCATCCGGGCGGGACAGGGGGATTGACGTCGAAGAAGAGAAGAAAAGGCACTACAAAATAGTGACATATGTTAGGATCCCCGGGAACAGCTTGGTGTGTTTGCACTCGTTGCGCTGCTTGGAGAGCGGGTGCAGTCGATGATGTCGCGAATTGCTTCTGCGAGCGGACATGGTGGCTCAAGTGGTGCCGATAGATCGCGAACAACTTCACTAGTGCAGGAAGCCGTCGATCATCATCGATCCCCTGGGCCAGGTTTTTTTCATTTTTTTTTGTCATTCTGGTTTCTCCAGGGTAAGGTAGACAGACACCTAGCCGGCCAAGAGAATAGTGTGTCTGCCTGAACGGATTTGGGCGCTCTTTTTCGTCGTAGGCCAGCGACGACATCCACCAGAGAGGGCGCCAACGACGTTGACGATTCATCGTCTTGTCGTCTCCTACGCGTACGACGTTTGTCTATCGTGCCGACTCGCCCTGCACCATCGAGGCTGTGCAGAGGAGAAACGCGCAATGCAAATGGCCGACAGTCAGGCATTCGCGAGGTTCGTCCCAGCGTTGGCAGTGCGGGACAGGCGTACGAGGCCAGACCCTGCATGTGAGGGGATGGTCCTTCCACGCGGCCTCGTCTGCTCCGTGTTTCGTTTCACCGAGACGTGTGTGTGTGTGTGTGCATGTATTGATTCCACCGTCCCTGTCGCGGCGGGTGTCTCTTCAGGCTGTGCTGCTGCTGCTCTTCTCGTGGTGCTTGCGTACATGTGTGGCCATGGCAGTACACGATGCTAGCCTCAGCTCTCAGCTCCCAGCTTCCAGCTCCCATGAGGAACTGGGAGCGCAGCACCGAACATCGAGCACACAGGACGGAGCGTGTTGTGTTGTCTTGGTGACGCCTGGGCATGACGTCGCCGTGGACCCTCCGCACAGGCGTCTCCAGGTGGCTCAGCGCTGCCCTGGCCGCTAAGGCAGTTCGAACTGGCAGAAGACTGGGGCCCTCCAGCTTGTTTGTTCGTCCCAGCAGCGGCGCTAGTTTGTTAGCAGCCTCCGGTGCCAGCGTCGCATTGGCCGGCGCAGGTGCTCATGTGGGGCTGCGGCAGTGGTCTGGTGGAGGTGTCGTCATGCAGCGTGTTGGTCTACCTAGATACCTACCTAAGGTACCTACCCAAAGGTGCCTACGCCTGCCGACCTTACCTGGTGGGGACCCAGAGGTAGGTGCCCAGCACCTTGCTAGGCAAGCTCGTCTCGCCAACTCCGGCTCTCTCGCCCTTCACTGCCTTTGGCCTCGTCGACACGTCCCACCCATCCACATCCCGACATCTGATCGCTTCGAGCTTTTGCGTCCCGGCTTTGCTTTGAGCTTGGAGTGGTCCCCCCCATCGTCCTTCGTCATCCCGGTTGATCGTCCCTTTTGCATCGCCTCTTTAATTATTTCCCCCTCCCCAAATCCTCCGCATCCTTTTCCCTCTTTTAGACAGCTCCTGCTCCCCATTCTGCTCTCGAGCCAATCTCCTCCTCCTTTGCCATTTTGCATCGGCATCACCACCATCGCGACGACCACCCTGCTACTAATACCTTGCCCCTACCTACCTTACCCGACACCATACTAATGAATGTGAGCACTATCCCCAAGAGTGCACCCAGCGTCTACGAACTGTTGCCACTCTGTTCCTGCGCGTTGCTTTACACCCGTTCGCGCCTGCAGACGGCAGGGAGATGCAAGCTCCATCAAGACCTTGCTTTTGCTGACATGGTCCTCTCCCTCTCCCAGCGTCGCCTACCTACTTTCTAATACGCCCATCCACTGAAACAGTGTCGCGCATCGCCATCTCAGGCCTCGTGTGTCGTTGAACAGGCGAGAGAGCACAGTGAGTGAACCGGCGTCCCCCCAACCTTGTCTTGGTATCGCGTCCCTCCCTCTTCTCCCTCCTTCTTCAGTCTCCCTTTTCCCTCTTGCTCTCCTGCACTTCCTGCCACCGACTCGCACTCGATACTTTGGTTTGCGAGAGACAATTTATTGACCCAGACCCCTCGGCAGATCCCCCCTCCTGAGCTCTCGACAACATCCGCATTCTCGAGTTGCTGCAGACAGACCCGTCGCCATGGTTAGCCCAAAGCCCGCTGCTGGCACCGCCGGCCTCATCCTCCTCTCGGGATCGCTGGTCCTCATCTTCTTCGTCATCCTCTCGGGTGTCGCCAACACGTCGCCCCTCAACAAGACGTACTTCCTCGAGGCCGACACCTCGGGCATCTCCGGCGCCCGCGACGTCACCCGCTGGACCTACTTCTACTTCTGCGGTGACAACAACCGCGACTGCTCGAACCCCCGTCCGGCGCCCGCCTTTGGCCGTGCCTGGGACGGGAACGCCGCCAACGTACCCGAAGGCCTCATCGGTGGCCATGCCGGCGACACCACGAGCCGCTTCTACTTCTACATGTGGCGCTTCGGCTGGGTCTTCTATCTCATCGCCCTCTTCTTCATCGTCTGCGCCTGGTTCTCCTCCTTCCTCGCCTGCTGCGGCCGCCTCGGCTCTGCTATTGCTGGCCTCGTCTCCGCCGCCGCTCTCTTCTTCTACACCATTGCCGTCTCCCTCATGACGTGAGTCTTCCTCGCCTCCCGCACGCGTGGCCGTTCCCGTGTTGCCCTCGTCACACGATAGCCCAATGCTAACACGTATCAAGTGCCACCTTCGTCAAGGCCCGCGATGAGTTCCGCTCCGCCGACCGTTCTGCCAACATCGGCACTTACGCGTTTGGTTTCTCCTGGGGCGCCTGGGCCGCTCTCTTCCTCGCCACCATCGCCTTCTGCTTTGGCCTACGCGGTGACAAGACGGCATCCTCCGGTGGCCTTGGCGGTGGACGCCGCTGGGGACGCCGCCGTCACAGCACCCGCTCGCGCCGCAGCCACGACCTCGGCAGTCGCCGTGTCAAGGACGATTACTCCTAAGTACGGGGACTTTGCTCGTTTCCCTTATATTCAAATGCAGTCGCATGGGTACAGACCCGAAGCCTGTCGTGCTACGAGAGACGGTCTTCACAGCGTCAGGAAGCGCTGGTTGTAATGGGTGACGTAATGGGCGAAGACGGTCCTTTCATGGCGTTAATAAGACGGGCATCTACGGCCGGACACTTGGAGGCCGGTGAGGATCTGGGAGGAGAGTGACCGTCACGGTACACATCGGGGGGCAGGGGCGTTTC
>NW_003315037.1:2756284-2782190 GCF_000150825.1 Verticillium alfalfae VaMs.102
CTACAGTCACCAGTCATTGGAACCGACAAGAACCTCTACAGCCTCATGCATCGGCCTGGTCTCCTCCCGACTAATAACCTCATCAGCGGACAGCGCGAAACGAGCGGAATGCGCCGAGTCGACTTGATCAGAACAAAGCAGGAACCGCATGGTTCATTCTTCCGCTGCCATCTCACCATGTCGTCATCCCACCGCTCAACCACCGCAGTCAGACCATTATGACCCCCGACCGAATGGAGAACCAGCATGACGGAGGGAGCGGACACATCTCTCTTCGTGGTTGGCATGACTATTCCAGTAAGAATTCGTATTCACTCGACGCCGTGACCCCGACAAACCAGCGGCAGAATGGATTTAGCTTCTCGCCCGCCAGCCCCCTGACTGCTCCGCGCGCGCAGGCAGCTCCTGCGCCTACGTGTCCCTCGACATCTCGGGACCACACTCAGAGTCTCTCCCTGATTTTCAGCCTCCCCCGCCCTCCCTGACCTCCTCCACTGTTTCGAGCAAGACGCGTAAAAAAAAAAAAAACGTCCCCGTATAACAAGGGGTTGACACCGGAAAAGAAGAAAATGCACCTCGAATCCCCATTTCGTATACAAGGGGTTAGAGTACGGGACCCCTCTTGGCCCCCCTTCCTCCACGCCATGCGTTAGAATAGCTGCTCGTGATCGTGAAGAGTTGAGAAAGGAAAGAAACGAAAAGAAAATAAAAAACCAAAAAGCCAAAGTGTATGCCTGCGAAGACCTGCTTCTCTGTGACGAAAGGGAATTATCAAAGTACATGAAGCCAGCTTGCTGCAATGTCGATGGCTTCTTCTAGGCCAGCGGGCTGCCGACGGGACTGACACCGAGCGGCGCCGCGTGGAGAGCCGGCTTCAGTGAGCCCGCGCCCAGCTTGCCTAGCCTCTTTTTCTCCAGGACGCCCTTGACCCAGTCGGCGACCTCCTCGTCATCCGTGGAGGATGTCAGGTTCATGTTGCCGACGGCATCGGCGATGGCGTCGGCTTCGTCGCCCTCCTCGGCCTCTTCGGCGATCGTCTCTGGCTTGGAAAGAGGTGCGAGCCAGGGGTGCTGGAGAAGCATGGCATACGTGGGACGGTCCTTGGGCACCTTGTTCAGACAGCGCTTCACAAAGTCGCGGGCTGTGCTGGAAAAACTCTCCGGCAGGTCAGGTGGGTCACCTTCGACAATCGCCTAGGAAAAAATATCAGCAAGGATTTTGAGAAGGGGCCAGTGAAAATATGACGTACGCTCAGCTGGCTGAAGATTGTCGAAGCACCTCCGGTGGGTAGGGATACTGGCCCATGGCGCACTCGATAATGGTGAGACCCAAGCTCCAAATGTCGCTCTGCACGCTGTAGCTGCCGTCTGCGCCCGTAGCCATGCCACCGCCCGATATCTCTCGGGTGCCATGTAGCTCTGGCAGCCAATATTGGTCTTGGCCATGCTTGCGACGAGGTTGCCGCTGACGCCGAAATCGCAGACCTTGACCTGGCCTCGCGTGTTGACGAGAATGTTGGTGGGCTTGACATCGCGGTGGATGATGTTGTGGTCATCTTTCAGCGTCTTGAGACCCTGGACAGTCGAATATGTGATCTTGCGAAGCACGTTCTCAGGGACGCCACCGGTGTAGAGCTTATCGATGGAACCACCATCCATGAACTCGATGCAGAGATAGACCGCACCCTCTTGGAAGAAGGCCCCGTAGAAGTCGATGATGTAGGGTGAGACGCACTTGTGCAGAATCACAAGCTCGCGAAGAATCGTCGTAAACTTGGCCTCCTCGAGCTCTAACCTCATCTCCTTCATGGCCATGATAACACCAGTCGTGCCATCTTCCTTGGCTGTGGGCGTAGTCTGCTGGGGGTCGACGGTGTCGTCGCTCTTCGCCAGAGGCGTAGGGTCCGAAACGGAGTGATCAAGGCTTTTGACACCGCTCAGACCTGCGCCAAACCGCGGTTTTCTCGGCTTTGTGTGCTTCACTTTATACACTGTGCCATAATTGCCCTTGCCGAGTTCGTCAAGCACCTCCACCTCATCGAGGGATATGCGGAAAGTCTGGCCATTGGCGAAGTTGACCCCAGTTCGCGTGATTGTGGCGGCGCCGTCAAACGTGATCCAGCCCTTTTCGGAGTCAATATACTTTTTAAAGTCGTCCATCTTGGAACCAAAGCTGTTGCCGTTCCCGTTCGCATTGGCATTGCCGTTTGGTGCACCGCCGGCGCCGGGTGCGGGGGTAGGAGGACCTCCTCCCATGGCTGACAGCGTCAAGCCCGGCTTCTTCCGTCCTCCGGACGCCTTGGTAGGGATGGCGGGGGCAGAGTGAGGCAGAGGGCCCGGTGTTGGGCGCATCATGGGTATGCCACCTGGGAGCCTCGGAACGCCGCCAGGCAGCATGCCGCCGGGCGACTGGCCAGCGGGGGAAGCCGGCGTGCTGGGAGGTGCGTTCGGGGTGACGGGCTTGTTCATTCGTTGCAGATGCAGCGCTCGTGCCCTCGCCATGATATCATTCTGAACACCACCGCCCATCATGGAGGCAGCGGCTGGCCGGGGGCGACGAGCGTCGCCCAAGAAGCCGAGGGGTGTGGAGGAGGCGGTCATGTTGGGAGGGTCGGAGACGGTGCGAAGGGAGGGGAGCCTCCGAATATTGTCAGGAGGGGAGTCGACGGGACCCTCGAGAGGCGTGCTGGCTTCTGAGGAATTGACCGAGCCTGGGGATGCGGGGCTGTCGAGACCGTCCGGGCCATCGTACGTGCCGTCAGGCGTCGCAGGAACAGAGTCGGGCGTGTTGAGATCTGCCATCTTGCCCGTCGAGTAATGTATGCGTTGGGATCGTCAGGCTGCGCGGGCTATGCTATCGCGGTCGCTTTCGTGGTGGAAAGAAACTCCGGAGTGACGGCGAAGGTGACGAATCCGAGCCCGAGTCGGCCTTGGGAGTAGTTGGGGAGGGGCAGAAGAGGTAGGAGTGCGTGGCGTTGAGGCTCAACAAGGCTTGATCATGCGGCGGGCCCTCAGGACGGTTCAGGTTGGGGAAAAGGTCGAAAAACACGCCAGTCGGGCGCGAGAGACGAGGAGGGGCGAACGGCGGGAAAGATTTCGGTGATACCGACGTCTTATACTGCACGCTTGTCGGTTGAGGGCAAGGCGGTGGGTTGATGGTGGTTCGCAATTGGACCCGTAGCTAGTGCTTCCGGGGAATGGCTGGTGACTCGCTCAGGGTTCATGAGCAGCTTGAGGCGAACTTTTTTTTTTTCTTCCCTCTTCTGCTTCTCTTCCGTTCTTGGCTACCAATGCTGAGGCGGGTGGGAGACTTGGGATTGGCGAGCTTTTAGCTGTTGCAAGCTGGGTTTGTCAGGCGCAAGAAGGTGAAGGAAGCGTTCGTGGAACAAGACGCTGGCTGGCTACTGAAAACCGGGCGTATACTAAGGCAGGTGCTGGTGGATAATCCCAATCCCAGTGGAGAAGAAGCAGCAGCAGGCAATGGATGGTGGGGGGAGGGGACGATACACCGCAATGGGCGGGTTTAGCACTAGTCTGGCTGGCAGGGAAGTGGGGTGCTGATGTGCCCATCCAGTATCGGTGACGACGGCGGATGGGATCTCTGACAGGGACCCAGGTGGGTAGGCAGACGGGTGGGAGATGAGCTGGATGAGCTGTGAGGGGTTGATGGAGCATCATACACGTCCAGATGGTACCTGTAGGTTAGTTAGTAGCTGCAGTACCTGCCTGACCTGGGTCAACAGTCAACAGACAGACACCTACAGACATGGAGGGCAGGATCAAGTTCAGACGTGAATGGTGGCGCTCGTCATGCAACATTTCACCTTCGTCTCGGTGCCCTCTGCGAGTACCGAGCTACGGACTAGATGTACAGGCCCATCACCGCTGCCGGTCCAAACTACTCCGTGTCTACATACCTAGGTACCAGGTCATCCCAAACCATGCATGCCATCGGGCAATTGCTGCTGAAGGTAAGGTCCAAGGATTGGATCATGATGCCGCACCAGAAAAAAAAAAAAAAAAAGAAGCCAGTTGCCTTACAACGTCGTCACTTTCTAGGCATCTCATGTGCCCTGGTCTGCGCGACTAGTACCCACCCCTGCCATCCAAATCGCACCACCTGTACCGACCTTCCTGCGCATCTACCTCACCTTGGTACCGCGTGGGAGAGGTATCACCAACCTGACAGGTGCCAAAGTCACTCTGCCGGCATCATCCGCCCAGGTTGAAGAAGCCCTCAACTCTCTACGTTGCCGATCTGTTGATGGCATTCGTCATTCGTCAGCGTGTCGCCCCTTTCATCATGTACGTTTGTGCATCGCGCGCGCGCATCATTCGATCAGGACGGCGGCCACCCCCATCAGAAGGCCCCCGGGGGGGGACAAAAACCATTTGCATGTTCATCACTTTCCCCCTCGCCGAATCCGCCGAAGACCCAAAAAGGGGTCTACATACCGGTTCCGACGTTACATCATCCAACATTCGAACTGTTTTTCGTCCCATCTGCACGAGACGAGGGCGCCAAGGTCAAAGAGCCAAGGAAGGAAGGGGAGGAGCCTTGCAGCCCATGGCCTTCGCCTGCTTGTGGCTTCATGCCCCGCGCCCGCAGCCAGGCCCCTTGTGCTGGTCCCTATCCCCGCCGTGGGACTGTGCCTATGACGTAGCGTGCACCACCAGTACCTGTAGAACGCAGTCTGCGAGTCTGTGGCTTGACCCTTGTCTCGAGCAAAGAAAAAAAATACTTGACCGCTAGTGCCTTGCGTGTGGCTTGCAGATGGGTTGCTTTGTCTCGTTTGCCTACCTACCTGCCTACATGTACCTACCTAGGTCCCTGAGGTACCCAGCTTGCGCCATTCCTTCATCCATCCAGCGTTGCTCTCGTCAGAGGTATGAGGGGCTCCGCTGACGTCTGATGTCCCCTCCCACGCCTTCTGCAACACGATGCTGCTGCCGCCGCGCTTCCCATGTTTCCACGACCAACCTCTTGAGCAGCTATTCTGGGAATGACGGTGGGGTGAAGGCATGACTGAGTATTGGGCGGTCCCACATTTCTTTTTCCTCTCTGTCCCTCTCCAGTTCTCCCCAAGACGAAAGATGTGCACTCGGATCTTGCTCTCCGTCGCCGCTTCACCCAACGACTTGGCCTCCTCCTCGAGAGATGGATCTCGCAGCGAATCGGCAGCCCATGTCGACGCCCTTGCCGTGCAGTGCAACGGGCATCTTGCCATGCACGCTGTTCTCGCGGACCCCTCGCGGACCCCTCGCCCGTTCTCCAACTCGGAGCCCTCCGAATATGCAAGCCGCCCACCGTCATTCTTTCATTTTCAGGGTCTTGAGCACGCGTCTGCTAGTCCACCGTAGCGAATGCTCCGGTCAAAGCAGTGTACCCAGGTACCTCCTCAGACACTTTGATGGTCCTTGACCGTATGCCCTCCACATTGCCTCATCATGACCATCCATCGCAGCCGCGTAGATCAATCCCTGGCTGCGAGGTGGTCACCCGCCCGATAGAGGCCAATGTTCATGCTAAGGCCATCGCTCCGTCTGGGCTATGGCACATCTCGCTACTTGTACACTGACGTCTCTATTTGCGACGGTTCCTCATCAGAATGCCACCTGCGTCATCGACCATGTGGCTTGGGTGCGCCCCAAACCGCTTCCCCCAAAACGCGGGTTCCCCCCACATTACGTCCATGTTTCAACTTATGCTGATCACCGTCGACACTTTGATTGGATCTCGCCGTCCGCTCATGCTGCACAGCTGGTGGCTTGGGTGTGTACACGGCCATCGGAAAGCTAGAACACGATGCACTACGTCGTGGCATGCACTGAAGTCATGGAGAAAGTCCCTCGCAGATTGATGATCGGAATGGCATTGCAACTTGATGCACGACGACGCAGTCGATGGAGTTTGCCATCGACCCTGAGTTGACCTGGATGACGTCTCTCAGAGGAAGTCCACTATCACGATCCCGTTCATCATACCAGATAGCTGACTAGACCCAACCGCCACAACGTGCGCAACGTTCCGTCAGGTCCCGAGTACCTCAGTCCCTGCAGGCCCTCCCCGAAACCGTCCACAAAGCAAAAATAAGGGGGGGCCGTCTTTCACGTGTACTGGCGCGCCGGTCCGCTCAACGGCGGAAAGGTCTCTGAACAAAGGTCCAGTCATTGTCCGCGTAGTGGCTCGTTCCCTCGGCCAGCTCGGCCGTCGACAGGTACGCGTCGTCGTACTCGTCGTCGTCCTGCTCGGAGAGGTGCGTGGCCACCTTCATGATGAGGCTCATCTGGAGGCGGGGCGGGCGGAGAGCCTCCCGACGCTGCTGCCGCTCCTTCTTGGCGGGCCTCGTCGGCCTCCTTCTTAGCGGCGGCCTCGGCCTCCTCTCTGGCCTTTTCCTCGGCCTCGGCCTCCTTCTGGGCCTTGTCCTCGGCCTCCTTCTTGGCTTTGATCTTGGCTTCCATGGCGAGCCGCTCGCGCTCGCGCTGCCTCTCATGCAGGATGACGAGGACCGAGGCGTAGGCGCCGCCGAGCTTCTGCTTGAGGGTCTCAATATCTTGATAGAGAGGCATCGTTGCTATAGACTTATACAGGCGAGAGTGACAAGGGGAAGGCTCTGTCGCGTTTATAAGACGGCGGTGCTTGCTTGCTGGAGGGCAGAGTCACTGTCAGTCACTGCTGAGGCTTTCCAGTCATCTGGTCGGCGGCAGGAGTCTGCTGTCCACCTGGAAACGGACTGACCCTTGGACGAACAGCTTTGTATGGCAGGACAACCTCAAAGGGTATCTCTGGAAGCCTGATGAGACAGCCGATATTTCGATGGAAGCTGGTCTGGCTTCAAAGCCGCTGTTCGGACGGAATTTTGCTGGTTGAGTACGTGATAGCTGTGAGAGCAGACAATGAGACCTGGGCCTATGCGGGACTCTTGGACCTTCCACGTGTTGGCGATACTGGTGAGTCGTCAGTCACGTCAACGCCTGGGTTCTTTCTCGTGAGAGTGCACTTGCAAGGCTCCGCCGGGGGCTTGCGCGCGGAAGCCGCACTTACACGGCGCAAGGCGGGCGCGGCTTTCGAGAACGGGAAGGATGCGGGCTTTGTCGTTGATTCATGGGCGCTTTCCTCCTCGCTGTAGGGCGTTCAGAAGTGAAAGACGCGGCTTGCTTCCATATCGACTAGCAAAAAGGAAGTGGTTTGGGTGTCGCATGCCGCTTGACCATGACGACGAACTTTGATGCTGCGTTACAATGGTCTATTAGTGCTAGGGCGATGAGAACATGTTCACGACCAGGCCATATATAGCATTCGAAGATCAGTCGCAGAAAGGTTTGAGTTTCTGGAGTCTGAGCATATACTGCTGCACTTGATAACTTGTCTTCCTGGATGGTCATCATGGTGTTTTCATTAGGACCCTGCGGCAGAACCTTAAAACTGGCTGCAACGGCCTCCTCCAGGGGCATCTGGTCGAACGATTAGATGAAAGGTAAAAGAGAACTTGCAATCACAGGCACTACTGTCAATGATACGACAAAGATGTGGTTTATCACGCTGAAATTGATTGCCCAAGGTTTATATGGCACAGCTGTCAACCCGCGATGAGGACTATCTGATGCTCCAAAACATGATTCCCTAGCACATACGACCATACCTACTGGAAAATTCGGGATCCCGTCCGCTCTCCCATAGACAAGCCAGTAAGGGTTGGACTAGTAGTTGGGTGGGTGACCACCAGCGAATCCCCGATGTTGTATGTTTTTGATGTTTTTGGCATTTTCCAACCCTGGTGGTGGAAAATGAAGCTATCATGGGCCGTTGTGGGGTATGAGGTGGGGCCGATGCGTATGCAAGTTCGGCGGCAACCCTGTAAGTGCAAAGTCCTCTCGGACCCCTCAAGCTGTGCAAGCAGCCTGTGGCAACTTGATGCGGATGGGCACGTGTAGAAAACCAGCTTGATGCTGCTGTACCAGCAACGAATTCTTGATTGAAGCAAAATGGTTGAAGATGTCATCGTTGGTCGTCATGCAGGGCTATTCGCCATGCCATGAAGCCAGCAAGTTGGGCCTAACCTTCGCAAAATACAGCTGATCGATTCATTCGCAATACCTCTAGATTCGTACGTTACGGGAACACTGTGCGACAACAATCTCCAGAGACCACTCGAATGGTCTGTACCTGCAGATCGTTCGCCATGGCCGTGTTCGTAAGACGAACCAGTGTAAGTCGCCGAGAACCGGTAGACAAATCAAGGAGGACAGGCTTCGGTGCGACTCTACCATCACCGATAAGGACCACATCAGGACATCTTGGAATGAGATCAAAAAGCGCTTGGGTATTCATACAAACTAGCAAAAGAAGTGCACACATCAAGTTATTACAAGAGCACAAGCTTAGCTGAAGCGACCAAGTGCCTTCCCCCTCTTCGACACCTCCTTGGCATGGTACTGCTTGACCTTGGCCCGCCTGGCATCCTCCCTCGCCTCCTCCCCGACGCGCCTGACCTCCTCCCGCGCGGCCGCGACGCTTTCCCTCGCCGCCATGAGCGCGCGGTCGGCGTCTTTCTCGGCCTGCTCGGCGCCCATGACGCGCTCGCGCGCCGACAGCACCGACGGGTCCATGTCGGCCTCGTCGTAGCGGCCGCCGCGCTTCGAGAGCAGGCCGCGCTTGCCCCGTGTGCCGTGCGTCGAGACGGACCCCGAACGCGTGGGACCCGTGTGGTAGGAGCTGCCGCCGGCGGAGGAGAGGGACGAGACGGATGTGCGAGCCGGCGAGGGCGAGCGGCCGCGGTTGCGGTGGAAGAGACCGCCGCCGCCACCCGTCGAGCGGTGGTGAGGGTCTTGGGACGGGTGCTGGACGGCGTGGTTGTCGCGCACGGGCGAGGGCGAGCGGTCGCGGAGGGAGCCAAAGAGGCCGCCCTTCTTGCGAGGGGGCTCGTGAACGGCGGCGTGCTGGGGCACGGGAGCCTGGCGTGGGGGGGAAGGGTCGCGGCGGCCGGAGAAGAAGCCACGGCGGCGGGGTTCTTCGACGGGAGGAGGAGTGGGCTCCCGGGGCGGTGGGGAGGGCTCACGGCGGCCTGAGAAGAAAGGCATGGCGTATGATGAATGATAGTCTCTGCAAGAGGGTCTGTGACTTGGAAGTGTGGAGTGATGTGCCGAGGAGCCAAATAGTCTTGATGGATTGAGATTGATAGATAGAAGGTTTCTAAAAGCTCGGCAAGACTGGGCGAACAGACGATATTTCTATTCCCTCTCTTCGCCCACTGGAAGAGAGGAGACATTCCTCCTGAAAAGCCTCTACTTGGCAGACCATGTCAATGATGCCAGGCGGCATGCCATGCCATCACGACCCGTCTTCTGTCCAGTAATTGGGCGCCGTGCGCCGCGGGGGTTGGACGTCGAATACGGCAAACCTGTTTGGTGGTGATCGACAGTATAGGGGTCGTTGGGCGTGACGTCAGTGGTAAAGAGCAGGGGTTCTGTGCCTACCGAGCCAATAATTCGGACGTGTTGAGAAAGGACCCTGCGATATTTCAACCAATGCACGACGGTCATGCAGGGTCTCGTGCTGTAATGGAGGGTTGAATTATGCCATCGTACATGGTGGTCGGCCTGATGACGATGCTCTGAAGGGAGGAGGAGCTGGTTCGTGATCGGCATTCGAGACGGAGGCTACCAGGAATGGCCGAGTTCTGAGACGGCGTTTGGTTGCATCGATCTCAGGACACTTGCCTAGACATCTGCACTCTATCGATGGAATGCTGCGGGGTTCCCCAGTTCTGCTGTAGAGGCTACCGATCGGATGGTGACGCTGATGATCTATTAAGGGTCTTGCCCAGAACCCCAATCTATTACTCTATTGTTGGCTTCATTATGTCCAGGTCCACTTCTGCACGTCTCGCAATGCCCTACTGCTTCGTCCATCGTCGACAGTGTTCATGATGGGTATCTGATTGAACTCGCAAGCTTTCCGCTAAATATGTATGCGCGCGTGTGTGTTCATTTCCGTTCCGTGTGCGCGCTCTGGGCCACTCACTTCTCGCTCTTGGGTTCAAGAGTCTTGCTGGGCCAGGCCAGCCAGCATACGGCAATGACGACCTTGATGAAGCCAGCAATCCACAGGACAGTGGTCGTGCCGGCGGCGCTCCTCTGAATCCAGCCGCTCACGATGCCGCCGAGGAGAAGCAGAAGGATGGCGAGGAAACGACGGTTACGTTTCGGGTTCTCCTTGAGGGGGGCCAGGATCTTAGGGTCAGACAGCAGGTCGCAGTAGACGCTCGTCAAGACACAGGTGGGCACCTCGTTGTAGCCGAGGACGCGGCTCGAGACGATCTGACCGCCAAACTGCCAAGCGATCAGGGCGACGGGTAGAAGTACAATGTGGCTGTGGTGAGACTGCGTGGCGGCGCCGAGGTCGTCGTTGAAGCTGGGGACGTTGCGGCGATTGTAGTCGGCGACGACGCCCGTCTGGGCCAGGATGGCAGCGATCCAAATAGCGGCGGCCTGTGCGAGGAAGGACACGGCAAGAGTGGCCTTGCGCTTGGGCTGGAAATGACGGGTGTGAGCGAAGGTGAAGCAGCCCAGGGCGAATGAGCCGATGGAGACGAGAGAGCGCAGCCAGCGATAAGGGTCCCCGTAGGGGAGGCTGGCCGCGCCGAGGGCCAGGAAGATGGTGTTGCCCGTCTGCATGCTCACGAAGACGTTCGAGGCGTTGACGGTGACACTGTCGCAGAGACCCGAGATGAAGCAGCAGGCGAAGAGGGGGAGATCTGTGTGATTGACGTGGACGTCATCGCGAAGCCATTCGAGCCAGGTCTTGCGCGGCGGCAGCTGCTGAGCAACGTGCCGAGGGAGCTCCTGTGTCGTCGCGTCGCTGTCCGATGCAGCGCCAGCACTGTGGTTGGGGGCCACTTGCAGGCCGTTCTCGTGGCTCATGATTGAACGTGCGTGGTATCGTAGTCGTGTTCTAGTGGGACTAGAGGAGCAGCGTTGTTGAGGCCCTCGAGGGATGGACTCGCGAAGTTGAATTATGGATGCGAGAGGAGGAAGGAAAGAAGGATGAAGAAGAGGGAAAGGCCGCACGTTGGAGCGATATCACGATGCCCTTGAAAATATCTTCAGCTTCTTTTGCCCAGGCCGGAAGTCGGCAGAGTCATCTATCAAAATGCTCAGGCCACTGAACAAAGACCCAGGTCCCAAGCCAAAGCCAAAAAGCAGTGAAAGAGGGAATAGAGTGATTCAGCTTACGCAATGCCGATTTCACCATCAGCGAGGCCCGTGGTTGGCGGTGTGGAAGGGACCCAAGCGTTCTAGCCTCGAAGGAGGGGCGTGCCGCGATCGGATCAAGAAAAGGCGTGGGGGTGCTATCGCCAGCTGGGCGAGGAGCTCATGATGAAAGTATAGATGACAATCCAAGTTCACAATAATACCGTGCCACTGCGAGCTGTCATGTCGTCTGAATAGGACATCCCTGCGCTTTCAGAGTAGTCCAGCGCCTGCGAGAGCCGTTATGCTGTTGGGGCCAGCCGCACTGCCCTCTGGAGCCTGCGCGCGTAGGTGGAGAAGCTGTGAGGAAGGGTGGGGACGAGCAGAGACTGGGAGGGGATCCTTATGTCAGCACCACCAGTGATTCACAGGCTTTGCGAGGCAAGACCACTAGGTGCTGTCGCTGCCACTGCCGCTACCATACTTGTGCTCGCCCTGCTGCCTGCTGCCATTGTGAGCACCTTCATTGCCCAGTCTTGATATCGTATCAGGCAGGCGCATCCTCACAACGAGGCAGGCGCTGTCGGCAGGTTAGGTCCTTCTCCGGTAGCTCCCAACACTCTTTGGCGGCATGTCCTAGGGACCTCCTTACCAGGTAGGTAAGGTAGGTACAGTAGGTAGGTAGATAGGTACCAAAGCAAAGCACTCAGGCCCCAAAGCCCCCCAATTGAGCCCAGTCGTTTCGGAATCACCTCTCGAACAACAGCTTTCTTCTGCGACCTCCCTGCCCAGTTGATCACCAGCGAACTGACTGGCTGTCGTTTCCCCCCCCCAACGTCCACCCGGATCGCTCAGGTTGTGAGCTTTGAGCTTTTACGCATGACGCCCACCGTCTGGATTTTTGGAGGCCAGGGCCCTCTACATGTACGTTTGTGAGCTCCGTTCAGACTATTCCCGGTGGCTTCCTTTTGCCAGTGTTTCAACCCACCTCCGAATGCACGGTATCAGTGGGTGCTAGTAGCGACCAAATACCTGCTTTGACCTGTGGCAGAGCTCGAAGGGCTCGTCCAAGCACAGCTCATGACGAGAAACCTTCTCTTCCCGGCCAATCGTCCATTGTCCGTCCCCATCGGCTGGAATTATCCATTTGCCGCGAGATTGAACGTCTCTCTTGCCCCAGACATGACGTCCCTCTGCCGAACTGGCCACTCGCGCCAACGAGGTCAAGCTTCCGGCATGGGAAGCACCGCCTTCGAGGTTCCCGCCATCCTCTTTTGTCTTGTCCCTGGCCATGGCATTTCGCCGGTGACAAGCTGTCCAATCCTCGTCCGTTGACCAGTTCTTGACCCCCTCTCCCTGCCTTGGCTTTCCCCCGGTCGCCCCCCTCATAGTCAGGGGTGCTGGATGGACTGAGCACGCTGGTTTGGTTTCTGCGAACGGCCTCTAGTCCAAAACCAGCATGGTGCGGGAACACTCCATTGCGGGCTGATGCAGGTCCCAAGAGGACGGCGTACATTGGCGACATTGGCGAACATTGGCAACCCCTGAATTGACCCTCCGGCTTGTCCATTTCCCTCAATCGCTTGGGAAACGACCCCGTCCATCGTCCCGTCTCTGCAAGTCCACCCCATGTCCCCGGCTGCTACTTGCTCGAATCGCCACACAGAGGGAGAGACAGGGTCTCGTTGAGGGAAAGCAGCGCCAGAGCTATAACACACACTCTTTAATAGACCACGACACCTCAGACCCCGCTGACACCCTGACGCCTCCTCACGTTGACCACGCAGCGTCTCCTCCCACATTCCTTCACTGGCATTCCTGCGCCTCATACACTGACAGCGTCGACCCATCGTCGTCATTCTTCGCAATTCCCACGCGATCACGAACGACGCACCTTCAACCTCGACGTTCTCGGTGCTTGACGTATCGATTCGACCTTTCACGATCACTCTGCTGGGTCAGAGCTGTATCCCACACACTCATTACACTACCGAGCCAAAGCGCCGACGCCAGTCCCGACGACTACAACTATACCTCTCTTCGTTGGTCGACAAAATTCAACGACGATTCTATTGTTCATTCTGCTAGTCGTAATCATGTGGTCCTCACTTGCTATGCCAGCCTTTGCGCTGCTGGCGACGCTTTCCCAGAATGCCCTCGCGCAGGTCACCTCCGATTGCAACCCGATCAACGAAACTGACTGCGCCCCGAACCCGGCCTTGGGCATGGCGCATACATTCAACTTCAACGCGACGCCCTCGAAGGACCTTTGGGAAACCCATGTCGGGCCCATCTCCTTCTCTGATAAGGATGGTGCTGCTTTCACCATCACGAAGCAGGGCGATTCGCCTACTCTCCGGTCCCATTTCTACTTCTTCGGTGGCCGTACCGAGATCATCCTCAAGGCAGCTGCCGGCAAGGGCATCATCAGCTCTGTCATGTGGCTCAGCGATACCCTGGATGAGGTCGATTGGGAATTCGTTGGTGTCAACAGCACCACGGCCCTGAGTAATTACTTTGGCAAGGGAAAAGAAATCTTTACCGAAGGCAAAGATCACCCTGTCGCTGGCGCACCCGTCTGGGATGATTTCCACAACTACACCACCACTTGGACTGAGGATCGCCTCGAGTGGTTCATCGATGGCCAGTCTGTCCGCGTCCTCAACAGAGCTGACGCTCTCGAGGGCGGCAATCTGTTCCCTCAGACGCCCATGCGCCTCTACCTCGGCATCTGGGCTGGAGGCGACCCAAGACTACCCAAGGGCACTCGGGATTGGGCTGGCGGCGACACCGAGTACGACAAAGGTCCCTTTACCATGCACGTTCAAAAAGCGCATGTTCAAGACTACAGTACCGGCAAGGAGTACGTCTATGGTGACAAATCTGGTTCTTGGCAGAGCATCCAAGTTGTCGAGTGAGTTCGCACCTTGTTCACATACTTTTGCTCGACACCTCTCCATTGTTAAGGGAAGCATTATTAACGCATCTTTTACAGGGGCAACTCGACCGTCAAGGAAACACTCCTGGCAACTCCTGACAAATCCATTGGCGAGAAGTTCGACGAGCTTCCTCAGGGCGCCAAGATTGCCGTCTACGCCGGAGGCGCTGGCGTTGCCGCCATACTCGTGTTTGCGTTGATCTTCTACATTATTCGACAGCGCCGTCGTGGAGCTCGCGAGTCTGCCGAAGCCGCCAAGAGGGCCGAGGCCGAGCGTGTCGAGCTGGACGGCTACAAAAAGAGTGGCGTCAACCCCGATGGCTTCTCTGGGCCCACAGGCATGGAATACAACGCCCGCTCCATCGGCAAGGACGGCAGCTTCCGCGAGGAGAGCTACGAAATGCCCGTCACGGCGGCCAGCCCTCTTCACAGCAGTGGTCTGCCCGAGAAGGGATGGGATTCCACTTCGTACGGCGGTGCTGCGGGTGCGGGAGCAGCAGCTGGCGCTGCCGTTGGTTCGGCGGCCGCGATGCGTTCTCCTACCGCTCCCCTGCTTGGTCACAATGACCAGATGAGCCCTCGCATGCACAGCCCAGCGCCGTACAGTGATTCCGCATCACCACACGGCCAGCAGTTCCGCTCGCCCCTGAGGACCCCGAGCCCCGGCATGCCGCCACAGGGACCGCTCCCCATGTCGCCGAACCGAAGCGTATCTACGCCTCAGCAATTTGGCAACCAGCGAATGGGTAGTCCGGCGCCGCCCCAGCCAAACCGCAGTTTTAGCAGCAACCAGTATGGTGACGGCACAGACCAGTCGTACTGGAACAACAACGGCTACAGGTAGCGGTGTGTTGAAAATTTGCTCTTGTGACGACTTGTGTTTCTTTGTATTGCCGGTTTGCTGGATGCGCGTGGAATAGACATCATCTTCTGGAGTTTTGTCTGGCGCGGTTCACTGTTTATTTCTGAAGCTTCTCATGACTGGAAGGTCTCGAGGATGGTCGTTCTTGCCTGTCCCCATTCGGACCACGTAGCGAGATACCTGTTGAAGTTGAACTTCGTTTTGCTGGATGATATGTACCAGAGATGAATGGTATCGTTTTGATGGAATTGAACCGGATTGACTAAGTTTCGGACGTGCTAACCACGGCTCTCCGTTCACTTCTGATTGTTGGCGTTGACGTCTAATTCTGGTTATTTGTCTTATTCACAACGTTGTGTTGTCGGCTAGGGCCACTCCCGATCATGACTTCCTGAGGCATGTCGAGCACCTTCCCTCTGCAACCACATATCAGCCCTGCCGAGCCTGTCGTCCAACAAGCCTATAAGCAGAAGTGGATGGACGCCAGCCAATTAGGGCATTCGCTTCTTCAGTTGCCACCATGTCTGTCTATCGCGGGCCGGCTTTTAAGGCTGAGTGGCGTGCGCTGTGGCCCAAACTCAAAGCACCTGGGGTAAAGATGAAGGAGGTGCTCCGAGACTTTCACCCGATGAGCTAATCCATGAACTCAATCCCGAGTGTAACTCGGGTCTCCTCTGACTGGGTTCTTCGTGGCTGCGAGGCTATCATTGAGGCTTGCAGAATACCAGCGGCGAAATTGAAGGACTTGACATGAAGCGGAGGGTTCTATGATGTCTGTGGTGGCCGACATGTTTTTCACAGATACAGAGCGTCCGGTGGATTTTCTGATCCGGAATGAGTGGGTGGCATGATGCAACTGCAGGCCTTGCTTCCGCTTTCGACGTCGGAAGAAGGGGGTGGCTGTCGTGGCAAAATCGTGATAATGCGATCCAGTTGCCGCGCAGCAGCCCTGGGCGGATACAGTTTCATCCAGCATTAGAAGGCTATCTCAATCCCTTCCATCGCAAAGATGTTCCAATATGGACCAAAATATGCACGACACTGTCAACAATCCACCGAGCGGATATAGACCTTGAGCCGCGCCCGAGTCTGTAAGACGTCTTAAGGATGAAAGGGACGATCAGATTCCTAGATCTGACAGGTATCTTGGCATGATATTCGACAATCCTCACTCAGTCGAGTAGTTGAAGGCTCTGCCATGTGTGGAGACTGATGATTGAGCCCGACTTGTCAATGCTGCTAGCCGATCCATGACGCTCGTTGAGAATAGGCAATGTTTGGTGATCCACTGTCACTCGAGAACCCCCCGCTCATGTCAACAGAGGCTTCATATCGCGCCTACCATGTAGTAAAATACCTCTACTGCATCAAGCCCGCCAGCCATGTCCTTCCAAGATGAAGAAGCCACAGGAGTAAGCCCGAAGCTTCACGATCACAACAAACAGGGCTAGCGGTTGTATAAAGCACGCCATCCATAACCGGTTCCTTGCCCCCATCTCGTCTTCTGCTCATCACGCTCACTCCAGTTCTCTTCTCAGACCCATTGTCTCTGCCTCATTTGACCTTTTTGTTCTGTTATCCAGGCACACAGACAAGATGCAGCTGACTTCTGTCTTTCTCGCCGCTGTGGCGGCCATGACCGTCTCGGCAGCCCCGAGCACCACGTCGCCCAGCTCGGTCGAGGCGGCCCTCGGCGGCCACCACGCCCCCCGCTGTCATGGCAACATGGAGTACGACCCCTGGAAGAAGCAGTGCAAGTGTGATCGCGGCGAGTACTACGATGTCGAGGCCAAGCAATGCCGCCACAAGGAGGTCAAGACGTTCAAGTACAAGAAGTGCCGCGCCGACGAGAAGCTATACTGTGCTCGTGACGAGGGCACCTTCGTCGAGTACAGTGAGTTCCCCTCCCCCTTTTCCACAGTTCGTGATCGCTCCCGGCGAAGGCTCCAGAGCGTCGTATACACCCCCCTCTGTCTTCGCATTCAGCTGGAGACTGACACGATGGGCCCTCCCCAGACCGCAAGAACCCCGCCTGCTGGCAGGAGCGTTCCAACAAGCTCTTCTGCGCCAAAAAGTCGCGCGTCAAGGAGACCTTCAAGTCCGAGGTTCAGCGCGAGTACGAGGTTGCGCACTACTCAGCCGCGCAGCGCCAGGAATCCGAGACCAGGCGTCAGGCGTGCCACGCGCCCCGCCACTTCAACCACCACCGCAACTCGTGCGAGTGCCCCCACAAGAAGGCGAGTATCCGCCCTGCCACGTCCCTGCCACGTCTCGAGGACGGCCCATCGCAGCTTCGGGGGCGTCATCCGTGACAGAGAGGATGTCTCTGACTGATCGTTGACAGGTCTGGGACGGCAAGCACTGTGGATTCCCCAAGATCCCCGAGCCCACGTGCAGGCGCGGACAGAAGGCCTATTGTGCCAAGAGCGCCTACCGCGTCACTCAGTATAGTAAGCCAGCCTCGCGCCCCCTTTTTTCTCTTCCTATTCGGTTTGGCCGTGTACTAAGGAGTCTCAAGGCGTCAAGGAGGAGCTCTGCCAGGACAATGGCAAGAACTACGTCTTCTGCTGCGGCGAGGATGTCGAAGAGAAGAAGCACAAGAAGACCGACAAGAAGCCCAAGACGCAGAAGAAGAAGCCCGCCAAGAAGCCCGAGGAGAAGGAGGAAGAAGAGGAAGAGGAGGAGGAGGATGGCGAAGATAACGAGACCAACAATGAGGATGACGAGGAAGAGGAGAAGGAAGAGAAGAAGCCCAAGAAGGGTCCCAAGAAGGGTTTCAAGAAGGGTTCCAAGAAGGGTTCCAAGAAGGGTCCTAAGAAGGGCCTCAAGGGCAACAAGCTCAACCACAAGAAATTCGCCAAGTGCGCTGGCCTCATCTGGGAGTAAAATATTCGCGACGTCGCCGGCCCATCGTTTCTGGCATCGCGTCGGGCGCTTCGGTCGCTGTTGGGGGCGTATGGTCGCTGGGGTTCGGTCGGTGAGCCGCGACGCAGCACAGGGTGGAAGCGGGGAGGGGAAACAAAAATTTGCTTCATGTCACTCCTTTAAATCAAGCCGCTTGGCCTGCGAGTTTTACTACTTCGAGGCAGGCTTTCAGCAGTAGAGTGAATACAAAGATTGGTTGTTGAGGAATTGAATCTTGCGGGACATGCCGTCACTCATTACACACTTCTTCCAAGGTCAACGCGAGTCCGTTTGGCGAATCACATGGTGTATACGAGGCGTATGGAACCAGGCTCTGGGCTTTCTGGCATATATGTTGAAGTGGTGAGGATTTGTTCTGTCGATTGTGGGCGACATGGATGGCCGGACTCTCGTGGCCGTTGGAGAAAGAGCAACGGCAATGATGCAGGAGTGTGAGTTGAAACCAATCAGCCAGGACCGACTCGAGTCGGCAAAATGTCATCTTGAGATAAAAACCAATCAAAAAATCAACATAGGGTCTGACCTTAACCGACCAGCTGCGGACTCTGTATGCGACTGAGCTCTATGTAAGTAAACGGCATCACTTAGGTTTAAGGTTCGCCGCGCGGAACAATGAGGAGAGCAAACAAAGCTACAAACCTTCAATTGAATACAGGGTTCACATACGTCATGCGCTCAGCGGACGCTGATAGGTTATGTGTTTTGTTTTGGGGGCCGCTTAGGGGTATTTATGTAACGTTCAGAATATAGGCCGATATAGAGCCTTGCTTTTTACTCTACGAGAGGATCTAAAATCCTCCCTTCAAACCCCGCTCTTCCAAACCCCAGCAAGAGATTCGTAGGGGGTTTCTCCGACGACGCCGCCAATGATTTGCAGAAAATCAAAACCGATGCGTGTGACTCTCGTCAAAGTTGTCTATGTCCATAAATATGTCATCATGTGACGTCGCCTCCATGTCGATGAACTCTTGAAAGAGCGCGACGTCTTCGAATTGTCCGGCGAGCGTCTCGACCTTGGCCTCCCCCGGGTTCGTCATGGCGAGCTCGAGGTCGCCCATGAAGGTGGCCCGAATGTCGCCAGAGGGATGGTCCAGCCCGCGCTGCTTCAGCTGCTGTAGTATGGTTCGTGCCTCCAGCCCTGTAATGTCACCGTTGCGCAGCGTCATGGCGAGGAGCGCGCGGCCGATGGCCTCGGCGAGGCGGTAGGACTTGCGGAGCGACTCGTAGCCGTACACGCAGTGGAGGAAATAGAAGCGCCACTCCGGGTCACCCGTGTCCTTGAGTACGGCGTTGGCCACGTAAATCAGTGCCGTGTGCCAGAGGATCGTGTATGCGGAGGATTGGTACTCGGAACGGTACACGACGATGAGTCGTTTCAGTTGATTAACCGACGCTTTGAAAGCGGCCTCGGCGGAACTCTTCCGCGAGGAGAATGTAGTGAGGCGTGTCTTCTTGGCCTTGCCGTCTCGCAAAAACGGGCGAAATATGTCCAGTATCGCAGCATGGAACCACAGGCTGCGAGCAACGGTATCAGCAATACACTCTTGAGGCGTCAAACACGACTTACTGAAACGTCATGACATGATGGGGGTTGTCTTCTGCCTGCGCGAATGAAGACGGAAGCGTTTCAATCCAAGCCAAAAGCTCGCGATATTTGCGCTCTGCGAACTCGATCGACACGTGCTCACAGATTTGCGCAGGTGTGCTCGTGTTCCTGTTATAGTATACCATACTCACTCCGTGGAGAATGCGCCAAAATCTACACAATGCCGTGAAGGTTTCGCCCATGTATATGGGAGGGATTCTCTCGGGGATTTGCGAGTTCGCGTCTGACTCTCTGCTACGGCTCGACCCCGGCGACGAGGCGAACTCCGGGGAATCGCCAGGAATGGGCAGCGCCGGAGGGTACTCTGGGTACTCCAACCCGGGTTGCTGGTAAAATAGAGATAGAAGACTATGCCCAGTTAGATGGCCGCCACATATCGAACGGGAACTGGGAGTACTTGCATGGACCAGTTAAAAACCCCCCAGGCTGTATAAGATCTTGCAGAACGCACTTCCGAGGTCGTATCGTTCTGCGCCACCAACCTAGTAGGCTCAACTCCCAACAGGGACATCCTCCTAGCCATGCGGCATGCTTCAGTGAGGAATACCAAAACAAAGTGATCGCGCCCGTTGCCCATGAAAGCCAAGCTCAGCAGCTGAGCCCCTGCAATGCTGCACAGGCTGTCGATAGATTTTGCTGCCCACCAAAGTCGCTCTGCCTCGTTGCCGAACTGCGAAACTAGTGGGTGCGCGGATTCGTCGAGACTGGTGTACATTTGCTAGCGTTCTGTAAGCTCTTCTGAAAACCTCCCCGGCTGAGACCGCTAAAGGAGAGAAACGGGAAGAGAAAGAGGAAACTACAGTGCCCAGTACATGAGAGCATGTACAGAACCGGGAACAGTATACGTCTCTGTGGCCGACAAGATCGGATACAAACAAGTCGGGATCGAACATGCCGAGCAGTGGGTGATCCGTTCTCAAATACAAAGAAATCACATTGGTTGCAAACTCGTTGGAGAGAGGAATATCCGTCCAAAAGGACATGTCGAGACGATGCAGCCTCTCGTCACATATCGGTACCGAAGTCGGCGCTTTGCCTCCGCCAGGCTCAGTCAAAAAGGGGTTATCCTCCGTGTCGGCGAGATAAGAGCCTCCTGTCATGTGGTCGGAAGGGAAGCCATAACCGGAGAGATGAATACCTAGGATAGTCCTTCGATACGTATTAGCAACGAAGCCAACCTGACAAGGCCGCAATTCGAGGGCCCCTAAGTACCTTTGATCCATGGACCTCGTTCGTCGGAAATAAGGGGCTGGACTCGCATCAGACGTCTCAGGGCGCGGCAGTGGAAGAGGACGAATAGCGGGATAGGCGGTAGGGTAGTTCCGCATGAGCTCGTGTTCGAAGCGAGAACGGGAGAGGTTGGTGTAGCTATTGTCTGCGCCGGGCTCGGACGGCGTAAGATTGGAGCTTGTAGAGTCTTTGAGGACGGCAAGAACGGCCGACGGGTCGCGGTTAGCCCTGAGCATGCGCAATATGTCGAGAGCTTCGGGCTCGGGAGCTGCCTTGAGGAGCTGCAGCACTTCGTACGACTCGGCCATGGCGGTATCGGACGCTCCTCGCGCGGGCTTCTCGGTGTAGACGCAAGTTTTAGACCTCTTCAGGCACGCCTGGCACGAAGGGCGCTGTCCATCGCACTAAATCGTCGGAGAATCAAGGTCAGTGAGCCGGACAGAAGACGCTGCCAGTGCAGACGAGACGGAGCCAAGCGTGCTTACGCGAGCCTTCCTACGGCGGCAATCGTTACAGGCAAGCTGGGTGCCGATCCGTTTTCGCTTACCGCGATCATCGTGCTCGCTGAGGGAAGCATCACCATCGAGCAGGCCCAGTTGGCCGTGGCCAGGCGTCTGGTTGTATCCATGGGTGTGACTAAGAGCGGTAGTGGACGCAGAGGGGGCGTTGGCTGATGAAGATGACGAGCCAGTCGCGTGGTTTATATCATTGACATCTGCACCATGGGCGGCTGGTAGTAGCTGGCGAAGACGTTTGCTGCTGCCATGGTTGGACATGGCGACGACAAGACATCTGTCTCTGTGAAGTTTAGAGGGTGGTTCGGGACGCCTGGGGTGATTTTGATGCCTAAGCCGATGTACAGCAGGTGGTCAGGGAGCCCAGCTGTCCCGTCGCTTCTTGACTCAAGATTGGTGAGATGGGGGCAGGGAGGGGGGTGATTGAGTGGGGGGTGGGCCGCAGGTGGGAAGAATATGTGCGTCTGCTCGGATGTCTGAAGGATGGCCAGGGATCATAGTGGCATTTTGACCCAAATACAGGAGACTGCGCTGGGATCCGCCGCTCGTCGTAGATTTGACGAGATCCGTTGCCTTGTTATGTAGACGAGGTCCCAGCACATATATGTCTTCCCTTAAAGATCTGGCAATTGCGTTCAGTGTTAGATGAGATGCTTTTGTGACAACCGAGGAAGCTCAAGCAAAGCTCGACATAACCTGCGTAGCTTCGTCGCAGCTGTCCCAAAATGCGGTCTGGTAGAGCAGCTCCGGCAAGGTAGGCAGGTCGGTGACGCAGCTTAAGTAAGGCAAGGTAGCTCATGGAAGAGGGAGAGATGATGGTAAACAAGACGGGATAATGGGCTCGGGCAAAGCAAGGGTTGTCACCCCACCTCCCCTCGCAAGACGCAACAGCCTGGCTTATGAGAGGGGCACGTACCTTAAGGCAGACGACACCCAAAGGTGGCAAAAGAGGCAGCTCTAGCTCTCGTCAATCTTTCCGGACCAGGCGCGGTGCGAATCAAGGCGAAGTCAAAGCCAGTATTCGTTCAACAAGGCCAGAATGCTGATCTCCCAAATATGTGTCTACCAGAGGCTGAAGATTGCTGCGCACGTGATGTCGAGCACCTCAATCGGAGAACGGACCTTGGATAGGTACGTCAGGTACGTCGAGGCTGGGATGCTTTTGGGGGCCGATTTCGCCCCCTGCCGCAAATGACCGTCTGGAGTATGAAATCGATGGGAAATATGGAATGACATAACCGGCGTCATCGTATTCTACCTCAGTAGTGCGGTTAGAGAACGTCCAGCGGATAGATACCCAAAGTAGTCGGCCTCGCGAGAGCTCGCCACCACAGACCTCTCCTTTCTAGCCAATCAGCACGGGTCTCCCTCCGGAGACGACTCCGAGCGAGCGCAGAGCATTATTGGTTAGATCGCTCATCCCCGCCGGCATCTACGAACCAGTACTCCGACTACCTGTCAGGTACCGAGCGTCCGGGGCATGCCCCGGGCCAACCACGCGCCGTAAGACGGTGTCCCTCTTCCCGGCCGAAGGACTTTGTGAAGACTAGATTTTGGACCCTGAATCGGATGTCGGCGGAATGAAAGCCGGTTGGGTCGGCCGTACGCCTCATCGGAGGAGGACCGTCATAAGTGGCATGTTGTCCGAGGCCCGGCACCATTAGACCATCTCGTGTCCGCTGCCTGGTTGATGCCGGTTTAGAATGACGGGTTACGTGAGTTGTATGTTCGCAATTGAATATGTTCTCGCTTGATTCGTGAGAGAACTGCGCCGTCAGAGACTGTGTGTTGAGAATATGACCACCTAAGACTGATGCTTATTCCACTTCATTCTAGTACAAAGAGTAAGAAAACAATCATACCTAGCGCAGGTTTGGTGTGTCGTGAAAGGTAGACTCAAGCCCCCACACTCCCTCTCCTCTACATCTCACTTTTTCGACAGTCTTCCGGCCTGCAACCCGCGATTTGGAAATGCCCGATGGAGAGCTTCATCACTAGTGCCTGTTACTGGTTAACGAACCCGATCAGCATATGGCCTTCATGAAGAATCAGCGCCGAATCGTATATTGCCGGCCGTCCGAGGTCCTCGCTCCCGCCGACCCTGCTGACCCAGTCTTAACCTATCCCCAGCACAACTGTTCGACGCCAACGGCCCCCAAAGAATTAATGCGAACAGTCGCTTTTAGATGCCTTACCTCACTCAAGTCTTTGTATGCCTGGGCTGTACGTGAACCGGGACGCACGAAGCTGCGGCACAGCCACAATCAGCCACCATTCCGGCGAAGGGGTGATGCAATTTCAGTCGACGAGTGATATTTGATGATCTTAATCGACCTGCTTCCTTCAACAGGCTGAACCCACAGGGATTTGGCATGGATATGGCTGTGCATCAGATGAATCATTCAGATGGCCAATTTAGACCCGTCAATTCTCTTGCAGATTGGCGAAGCCGGGTGAGAGAAGTTCTGCACGTGACTGATGTATCCCACTTCGATTTAAAGTCGACAATCGTTTAGCAGCGATCTTGATTGACATGCTGAATCGGAACAAGCTATATACAAGATTGTCACAAGACACGTAGAGATTTTGCATACATCTTCTTTTGTAAGGTTACACTGTCAATGACTCGAAGAAAGTGTCAAAAATCACGTGTATGATGATGACGTCATTGAAGCATATCATGAGACGTTGCCCCACCTGTTGCGATCGAATGAACTGGAATCTTCGCGCATGCCTTCTGCGCAAGGATGGGCAGCCTATATATATCACTGTCACACGAAACCACACCTGTGTCTTAATCCCTTGCGACAGCAATCGAAAGCTAGGAGCTTGCCCGCTTCGCGATTGTGTTGATGATATGGTTGGCCTCTAAATAATGGCATTCAGTGTATACTGCGCGGGATCCGAGGTGTCCCCGACAATGCCCATACCTCCTACTGAATCTTAAACGGCAGCAATAGCTGTGTGGTTGTCAGCGTGTTGTGATTCCTTGTGGTCTGAGAGTCTTCGAGCGGGAGCAAAGGCCGACGCCCCGACCAAGCTGGTCTCCTCCCGACGACCTCTTACCTACGGCACAGTATGCCTGCCATACGGGCTTTGTCACAGACACCCCGTTCAGCATGCCACTTTGTTCTTCAAAGTGTTGCATTACGTCGTTGCCGAGTCAGCGCACCCGTGGGTTACGCTGTGAGCGAGCAAGTACCCATGGCAGGAAGACCCTTCGGCACCCACAACGCACATTTTATTTTGGCCAATAACTCGAGGCGAGAAGGAGGTACGACATGCGAAGCTTGCTAAGCCTGCGCAGCGGATCTCGGCGGCTGGGCGCGAGGCACAATATAGTAGCAAAATGCAATGCCATATGTACCCTGGGACGCAGTCAAGTTGTGCGTCGGGCGATCAGGCCGTAGAGGGCTCATCGGGTGTTGGGCCGCTTGCTCGATGCTTGGGATAATGTGGGTGACCAGACATATTTTTGACTATTTCTTGCACTGTAAAGCTCATGGCAAGATCGTGTGCCTAGAACGTTAGGGCAGTGGAATACGCTGTAGACTGGCTGGCTGGCTAGGATTCGCGACACCGGTCCATCGTTAGCTCCCACACGCAATGAGAGGGAGTGAGAGGAGGAAACAATATCAACAGTGATCCTGCCCGCCAGTGCGCCACAGGCGGCAGTGATGAGAGGGGCTCAGATGGGAATCGCATCAGGTCGGAGCAAATCTGTAGATGTCAATACTGTAGAGGAGAGAGGCAGACAAGATGTCGTGGAACTTGGCGTGTTGGGCGGAGCACATGGACCGAGAGAGGGGGTCGAGCCCAGCTTATCCAACCGCAGAGGACAGCATCAGCATTTCGCTGGACATTGGGGCACACGGCTGGCCGAGATGGCAGCCAATGCATTCTGCCACTTCAGTGATTGATGCTCTCGGTCTCAGCAGGCTACGCCACTCGCCTCTGCTCGCAAGAGGCTTGAATTCAGAAAGAAGTCGAGACGGTCACAAACCAGACATGCCTCTCTCTCCCCTTTTCCCGTCTCGTCTCGAGAGGAAGGGGAAAACGCTCAGGAAGGTGCTTCGGAAGGTGGCGCGTGCCTGATCCATACTGAAGAAGGCGCGACCTGACGACGAATTGAGACTGGAGAATGGAGGGGCTTAGTGGTGGGTGGGTTGGGCCGAGTGGAGACGGGCCTGGTGGTGGTGCCCATACTGGACTGTGGTGTCGGCGGTGGTGGAGCCAGTTCCCCTATTTCGGTCTGGTCGCCTGAACCCTTGTAGACGTTGCGTCAGCATTTCAGCCAATCAGCGGTCTAAAGGAGGAAATGCTCCGGCCACCAGCTCCGTCCAGCGGGTGGCCAGCGGTAGAGTGGTTTGAGGGGGCAAGTAAGGTATCTATCTCACCTTAGTCCCCGGCTGCGCTTGACCAGCAGCACCACAAGACTTGAAGGGCCCGGCCGACGACTGAGGTACTTACGCACCGAACAGGGGATAGAGGTCTCCCGCCCGAGGTGGACAGCCGGAAAAAAAAGAAGCAACAGGGAAGGAGTTAGGTGCAAATCGCATGGTCATCCTGTCGCCTCGCCATGTCGAGTCCGTTCTGCATGCCGCCTCTTCCCTCTCGCTTTCGGAGCCCTGTGTCTCT
>NW_003315037.1:2782290-2783254 GCF_000150825.1 Verticillium alfalfae VaMs.102
CCCGCCTTTTAGTTGTGCCCCAGTCCTCGTAGTCGGTGGGGATGCCACTGACAAGGGCAGGGCAGCGTCATGACCAGACGCAGAGGTTTCGCCAGCTCACTGGACGCCTGACCCAGGCTTGCCTGGCTTGCCTGGCGTGTGACTTCTTCTGCTTTTCTTACCCGAACACGTATTTCCCCTGGGCTTGTAGTTCACTTTGCTGCCCTGATCCGGACCGAACGAAGCCGGCAGAAAAGCTCCGGACGTCGTGGTTTTCTTGTGCAATACACCTCTGGCAGCCCATGCCATTGGGCCCCCCACCTCCGACACAACCCCCTCCAAAGTACGCCATCCACCGCCAAAGCCACAATCCCGGGACATAACCTCCCCATTCAAGCCACAGCCAAACGTCGCCTGGGGGAAGAGCCCGCCCCTCTGTGCAAAGGCAGGCCCCCTCGTGCCGGTGCTTCAGTCCCGGGCATTTCAGAAATTTGTCCGCTCGCCGTCCCGGCCACTTGTACCCGGATTCGAGAACCATAGGACGTGGCTGAAGGGTCCGTCCGACACACCCGCAAGGTCCCTAGCGCTGCAGAAGAAATCCAACACGCAGTGTTCCATCTGAACCTTTCACCTTCAAGCTCCAACCCATGGTGCCAACGCCTCACTGGTAGACACGGGTTCGGCGTCCGCCCCATGTCGTCCATTGAAGGTTCTACCAGCCGCCATCTATCCTCGCTCTCAACCTTTTTAACACTTCATCGTCAACGTCGGGGGCCATCGGGGACTTCCCTGCCCTGATGTGTGTGGAGCACAAGTCGTCCTGCCCAGTCTGCCGGCGGATGTTTCTCATCTATGTCGAATTTTGCCACGAGTATCGTCCGCCGCTGATTCATTGTCTGTCTGGAACCACGACCAACCTGCTGGACATGGTCGAGGGCCGATGCCACAGTCCGGTCTGCCCAAACAGTCGCACGGGTGGCGTGGG
>NW_003315037.1:2784433-2787574 GCF_000150825.1 Verticillium alfalfae VaMs.102
TGACAAGCACTGTAGGATTGAAGGAGCTTCCCAGTCCGGTCTTGGGTGGACCCTCTTCAATGTCCCATGATGATGGTGCGTCAACAGCTGTGACGGGCAAAATTGTTTCCTCGAGCGCACGAATCACCGCCGGGAATGGCTCACGCACTTCGCCCGAGAAGCTGAAGCCTACAAAATGCCAAATCAGCTGCCGTGACGCCACTTTTGATCGCAGACGGAATTCGGAGCGGACTGACCAAATATGGCGTCGATGATATGATCGGCTGTCTGCAAAGCCTCGGAGAAGTCGTCGACAAATGAGACTTCAAGGTCCTCTAGTTGTTTGGCCAATCTCTGGGTGTCCCGAATATATCAGCACGAGCTTGCATATGGTCGATGGACGAGAAGGGAGTAAAAAGTGACAGCCGTGCAGTTTACAGACGGCTGCAATTGGGAAGACTTGATATAAACGCAGCGCTCGTCTTTCCTGTTTCCTAACCCCAAGGCAACACATGTTTTATTGTACTTGAAACACGAGGGAGATTTGCAGGCGACGAATCATGACTATACGCTGCAATGAGAGATAGAGCAACGAACACGATATTGCGAAATCAAGATGGAAGCTCTCGAGATAGTCCCGACGACGCTAGGAGAGCTGGAGGACGTTACCTGATAAAGTTCATTCTTGCTGCGCTTGGGGTAGTAGATCGACGGCTTGTATCCATAATGATGGAGATGTCGCGCTGCTACCAATCCGTCTCCACCTGGACCACAGGGTAAGCAAGTCTGTCTATTCTCGCGAGACGGAGGTTGCAAACCATTGTTGCCGGGACCGCATGCCACCAAAATGTTGCGGCCCTTGCTAGGTGGATGAACTTTGTAGACTGCTAAGCGATGAGCCACACAGCCGAACATTGACTAAGGGCCCGGTCACAGCACGTACCCGCCTGAGAAACAGACAGACCAGCAAGTTCCATAAGCTGATCGAGGGAAAATGCACCTGCGCTCATAAGGTCCTTGTCAAGAGCTGCTGCTGCCTTTGCGCCGAGGGTCTGCAAACCAAGGTTCTCAGTACATGACGGCGAAGTATTCTAGGCCGAGAACAAACCTTGAGTGCCATTTTGATGATGTTTTGATCAAGTGTAGTTGTCTTGAGAAGGTTAAGATGTTCATTCGTGCCGGCTTGAGCTGAAGGGCAGTAATAATTACTAAGGAAAGACTAGTAATACGGCCCGGACATCAGAACGAGCAGGGCCATCGACGAACAAGCGGATTAAGCAAGAGCAGTTGGACGTAACTGACATCACTGACCTGACGATCACAAGTGGAGATGCATTCTCCTCCAGTGGTAGTCTAATTGGTCAACAACTATTGCGCCCCTCCGTCACTCTACCGTATGGATGAGCAACCATGCCCGTCTCTATTGAACCCCCACTTTATCTAAGCAAAAGCACAGTCGGTATCGGCGAAACCTAACCCCGACCAAAATTAGTATCCAGGAGTCTGGTCATTGAACGACCTCACGGCCGCCGCCGCGACACCGACGTCTGACGTCCACGACGACCCATTCACGTACACCAACCAACATCCCAAGTCACTTCAACCCTCGTCAGCATGGTCCTTCGTATGCGCCTCGCCCGCTTTGGGCGCACGAACGAGCCCTTCTACAACATTGTCGTCACACACGCCAGGTACGCCAACCCCTGCGCCGCCCAGTAATCGATCGCTGGGAACATGCGACGACTAACTCTCTGTCTAGGACCGCGCGGAACAGCAAGCCTCTCGAGGTCATCGGCACGTACGATCCCATCCCACGAAAGGATCCCTACGACCCCGACCGCAAGATGCACAAGAACATCAAGCTCGACACATTGCGCGCGAGGTACTGGATCGGTGTTGGTGTGCAGCCCAGTGACCCGGTATGGAGGTTGATGTCCATGGTAGGTTTCTCAGGCGTCATCCACTCGTAGCGCGCAGTTTGCTGACGAGGCGACCCGGTAGATTGGTCTCATCGAGCCCCAATACGGACCCAACGGCATCAAGAACAAAAACTCGGCGGCGAAGGCGTTGACACAGCCGCTCGAGAGTCCGGCTGCGACACAGTGAGGATGGATGCGGGATACCGACGTGTAATATACCTTGGGACGGAATGTTCTCAGCATTGGATGGCGTTTGAGTCTGGCGCGATGTGCCAGGAAATTGTATTCTACCAAAATGTACGATGAGGGTGTGTCGATTTTTCTGTGCCTTGAACTTGATGGATGACGTGAGAAAACGCAGCTCGTGATGTTCTGGGCGTGCAAATGACGTCGCGTTGCTGGGACGCTCTCTGGGCATTACTATCTAAGCTGCTAACAAAGAGCATCGTTATTGGATTGCGTTCTGAAACTACAATGGCTTGAGTTAAAGCACAACGCAACTGCAGCTATGATAAACTGATGCGGTCGGTGAGGACAGACTCATGGGCGCACAGGCAAGATATTGGTGCGGTGATCAAAGAGGAGGCACGTCAGGTGGATTGATTTGCGCCGTATAACACGATCAGGAAAGGTACCCTGCTGTGGAGAGTAAAGAGAATCAAGTTAACCAAACGCCCTTTGATGCTCAGAAAAGAAGGTGGCCGTCATTCCATGTCATGCCCGGCATATGCCAACCGCTGCTCCCGCGTCGTCTAACCCAGAAACCAGAATATATATACAGTATATTAATGCCAGAAAAGGCAAGCCGGCACCATGCCGGCTGATGATCTCAGTGCGAAGTGTGGAACACAATGTTCATAACGAGACAGACGGTCATGACACATATACCATAGATCGCCAGCGCTAGGCCCGCCTTGCGTAGGAGGTCATGTTCCAGGTGCTCAAGGTCCCATCGCCACTTCTTCCGCCACTTTCGTGGGTCGATCGCGACGCTTGCAGCGCTGCCAAGACTCTGAATACTGGTCACCATGGCCGCGCTGTCCTCGATATCCGAGTCTTCATGAAGTTCGGCCGCGTCGTCGTCCTCCTTGAGAAGTTTCTGGTGGTGTACGCTTTCAGGGTCGCTAATTTTGTAGTAAAACAAACCTGGAAGAATAAAGCTGATCGAAGTCGAGCCAATGCTGCCTACGTATGCAAGGCCACGTCCCAAGCTCGTCACCGAGAGCGCAACCAGGTAGCCGTG
>NW_003315037.1:2787674-2793360 GCF_000150825.1 Verticillium alfalfae VaMs.102
CGCCACGACATGATCCGAACGCCCTCCGACAGAAGAATTGGAACGACCATTGCTAGCGTGTGTTCGGTTGGGTCGCCACTTCAGCACTGCGTCGAGCGAGGCGCGACACGGGTGGACCTGAAGGGGGATACTAAAGGTGACGAGAATGACAATGCCAATCTGGCCGATGAATGTTGCAATGGAGGGGGCGTCTGTAATAGTTAGATACAGAACTTCCTGACTATGCGTGAACTTACACATAGAGACAATGTTGCCGTTGACGTCGTTGCCAAAAGTAAGATAGCCAGTGATCGCCACAAGCAGATACATGCTGGCAGCACCGCCAATGCTGAAGCCAACGACTCCTACAACACTGAGGAGACATTAGTCAATTTCCTTGCGCCGAGACACTACGGGAAAAATACCTTGAGGGCGAGTTATCCTTAATCTCGTTGAGGATCGAAAACATCTGCGAGACATCAGTGATTCATTCTTCAACGCAGACGTAGGTGGACTCACGTTTTGATGACAGGTGTAAGCAAAAACTACCACCGGCAAGGTGCTCAAAAAGGCAACAGCACTCTGCGGTTTGACGACTCGAAGTCCACTCTTGTCTTGAAGAGGCTGGGCTCCGAAATGGTAAACCACAAGGATGACAAGGTACCCAATCGAGACCAGCGCGACAATACTTGTGTACTTCAGCGAGTCCAGTCTCCGGAGGAAGGCTAATGGTATGACCAAAAACATGAAAGCCGTAATCCAAAAATTGCGATCTGTCAGGTAGGGATGGAGTTCTGGGGTGTTGCTATTGAATCCGAGAATGACTTTGGGCATCAGATCACCAATGATGATCATGTATGAAACGCCTACACCGAAGCACTTGACGGCGATGGCGGCATCGAAGAGCACTGCCGCATTCGGGTATGTGAGCTTCGATATGGCAAAGAAGGATGAGCTGCCCCGATCGAGGTATCGTGCACAACGACCTTGAAGGTAAAGGCCCATGGCAGCTGTCAAACCAGACCAGACGATCATCAGAGAGCCGAGCACAATGCCCATATGCGACAAGACGGATGGCATAGCCAATGTACCTGCGCCGACAACTAGTCCCAGATACGTCAGATCTTCTCCTTTGTGTACGCTCTCCGTAGAATGACATACTGGTATTGAGTAGGTTGATGATACTGCTCAGCATCGAGGCCTGGCCGCCTCCCTCTCGGGCTTTTCGACGTGATCTGAGGGCGTCATGGTCAGCAAGTCGTCTGAGATGTCGAATAGGTGCTAAAGAAGTTCGGGCGTACCGGTTCATCTCGTCAGCGCTTCCACTTGTCGAGGAAGAAGCGTTGCCATCAGCAATGGTGTTGTAATTGGTCATTTAGTCCAAGTAGAGCCACGATTTCCTTGGCTGGTAGCACAGTGAGAAGGCAGCGGTCGCGTTATCGTGTGTAATCGAGCAGGTATTCCTCGATCCCGTCGTAGGTCAGTCGTCGGGAGTCTATAGAGGTCGAACCGGAACGTGACGTGCTCTGGACCAACAGGTCACAGGGGCTTGTGACCAGGAGGTCGGTCGCCTGGAGCCGCTCGCTGAAACCTACAGTAGGTTCAGAGGGCAAGCGGCTCGGTCAAAATCGAGTCGCTTAGGAGATTCGGAGGGCGTGCCGCAACGCCCTTGGCTCATTCAATGTTTTGCGACGACGAGATGATGTGTTCTGATGGATTGTAAAACTGGGGGGTCGTCTGGTACCTGTAGAGTTGAACACGACGTCGATGCGACTTGGCGATTGTCACAAGTTGGTCATGGGTCAGCCACATCCCTTATCGTGCATAAGCTTCAGCCACAATTGACGTTATCAGTATCAGTGACAGCTTCTTGGGAATGTACCTTCAGCCGGATCAGCAGGGCCTCCATATTGAAGTCATCCTGTCGTCAAGTCTCTTCTGTCGCACTACAATTCGCTCTCGAAACTCTCCCCAACGGGCCCAATCAGATTAAAGACTTCTCGATTCGTTCCCTGCTGCTAATCATGGAATCAACTCTCGATGACACGACTTTGTCGACAATCTCACTCTTGGAGGCGCGCTTGCGGCGGGCAGAGCATATTCTCTACGGCCAAGGAGATGCTCCGGCAATCTCCCATTCTGAACCTGCGGCTTCATCTCTTGAATCTCTTGAAAGGCGATTTTATGTCCTCTTGGGCAACATCAAAGTTTACGGGGAACTCATGAAGATTCGTATGCATAGACAGGCCTGTTTATTCACTCCACAGCTAACCGACGCCAGACAAGACGCAGCCAACTCTTTTTCACCCGCCATCCACAGAACAGCCCCCTATCGACCTCTCCTCTGAAGCGATTCGCGCGACCGTCATCGCGGCCGCCGCGTCATTTCCTGCAACAGCGTCTTCGCTCACCTCCGTGTCCGACTGTCCCATTCCCGACCCTTCGCAGAGCGCATCCCTCGCAGCTATGATCCCGCGAATGCGCGGCATCGAAGCAACACAGCTCGCACAAGAAGTCGAAATGGCCGAGCTGCGAATGCGGAGTGAAGCGGTTATCAGTAGCTGGTACGAAAACGGCGTCCTCTCTGCATCTCGTTTCGTCGCGGACATGGAGGGCCAGGTCGAGAAGTTCGAGAGGCAGGTGAGAAGGGCAGAAAAGCAGCAAGAGGCTGCGGAAGCATTGTGAAGAGCGATGCGCTGTAGTCCAACTCTTACCGGCTATGACCCGTGAGACGGTAATAATAACGTCTTGTTGGGTAGGACAGCCATCGCCATGTTCCCGCAGGAGGTGATGTCCCCTGCCCCCGCTATCTAAGGAGATGCGCCTGCGCGATATCTATTCGCATTCCTGAGCCGGGGGTACGTGGTATGACCCGTCTGGGCGTCAACTTTCGACGCCAGTTTTGAGGACATCTGCTGGGCTCAATTACAACATACAAGAGGTGCAACTCGGCCTAAACTCCTTCGTGTTCGCTCCAGCGATCACATCGCGTAGAAATACTGCGGAGCGACGCCAAACTGCTCGTGCTTCACAAGGTCATTCGATCCCCAAGTGCGAAAATCGTCCAGCATCGGTTCGAAACAACAGCAACCTCCAAAGTCGTCGCGCAGCATGGGCATGTCAATTACATGACCACGCCAGATATCCCACTTGAGCGTCAACGTTTAGTGATTCAGGGTAAAGTTAGGAATGGGACCTAATTCACTGGCAAGGGGCTGTCATAGGACTTGGTGACGTATTTTCTCAGGTCGGAGCTTCATTCGGCACAGATGGCTCCGAGTTTCACACGTACGGGTGTCACAGGCGTGATGGTGGGGACAGAGACAGCTGCGAATGGTGACGGCTCGCCTTGTTGGTAGCAGAAACAATCAAGACAACCTCGACACATCATCCCGTTGGCCTCCAATGCGTGTCGGAGAAGACACCGGTTCGCACGCTCTGTGAGCTTGTGAAATGCATGGCGCCTGGCACCCACAGGACAAAATTGTTCTATGGGATGCATGATAGTGATCTGATCCAGGCCAGGCCAAGCCCCAACTATGGCTCAGAAGGCGTTGCAACATTCCTCGAGGACAGGTGACACTCGGTGCAGAACAAAAGGTCGCCAATAACAACGCTCCGACCAGCTAGCGGCCGCTGCTTGCCTCCACGCTTAGCTCTGTTAGGGACAGGTTCAGGGGTAAAGAGTGGAGGTGGCTGATCTGCCACTAGGCCTTGACGGAAAGTGAATACAGTGCGCACGGGAACGTCGGGGCTTGTTGGTACGCTCACACGTTCGTAGCCCTGTGAGGTTGAAAGAAATGCGAACAGTACCTTACTTCCGGACCATGCATACGGTTGGGCTCTCCTGGAGGGGCCTGGTGGCGTCTCTCGTTCCTGAAGCGGCTCTGGTGTCGGCTCGCTTTTCGGCGGTCCGATTTATCAATGTGCCGCGAGTTGGCGATGATATCTGGGAGGAGCTGTCAGTAGGGCCCGAGATCGACCATGGTCTCGATCCGGGATTACTCTCGCTTGAGAATGATAAGGTTTTAATAGAACTGATGACCAGTGCCTTACTCTCGGCGCGGAGGATCCAGGTCCAGAGATCGTCGGCCATTTTGGCGGCTATCCCAGCCTTGCTCGGGTCGATAACCGCCAGCCCTGTACTATTTGTAGCTGCAGGAGCCCAAGGTAGCAGAGACATGTGCTGTCCACCGCAACGAGGACAGACTGAAGAAAGAACTGCTAGAATCTTGGCAGATGCACATGTCTGTGGCCATGGGCTGAATGCCACTGGACACGAGCAGCGCAAGACGAGAAGCTGTCAGTGACGCCGAGGTGGCCGTGCGTTGCCTCTGGGTGAGGGGTAGCCCTGGTTCTCAGTCGGCGGCGGAAATCGTCTGATCGATGCCTTTTTCATGCAACAAGACAGACAGTTGGATGACTGGTTCGTGACTGGTGAAGTTAAGGGTTCAGTCAAGGAAGAGCCTGGGTTTCCACTTGTGTGGGTATCAGGTTTCCCCCGCATGTATCACGGATGCCATGATCATACAACCATGACGCCTGAGCCAGTCGATCAAGTAGTGCCGATGCTGCCGGAAAGCGTTTTGTTTTCAAGACGATGAGAAGCCTAGACAATCGCCGCGTGTGTTCGTCTGTCTCAAAGACCAACGGGCCATGATGAAACCACCTTGCGGAATCTTCACAGAAGGAAGCGTGTGAGCCAACGAAGACGCGCCGGCTTTCTCGAAGTCAATCCATGCACCGCACACTGTGCTGGTGACGACGACACAGTGCCCACGGCGTCATCTGTGCCCGGTTGATGGGGCCAAAGTGGACAAAGGGGCGGGTGGGGTTGTAGGTACCCAGGTAGTGCGATACGCCAACGAACACAGTACGCAGCACTGAGCCAGCCAGGCTGACAGCGAAGGACCTGACATGCCTCATCAGTTCCAGGTATCTTACCGCCTAGGTATACCCAAATGCCCAGGTCACACTGCCACTGCTTCCCCTCTCCATTTCGTACCTGGGTCGCACAATCTCGTCCAGCACAAACACGAGATCTAGGGACCCTCCAGTTGATGTGGGATCGCGAAAAACTCTTTCGAACAACACCACGCGTCACATCCCATCGATATCAAGCTGAGCCATTGACCAGCTTGGATCGCTAAAGCACTTTGTGGATCCAAACCCCTTACGCTACAAACGACAAAGGACACTACCCTCGCAAGGCACCAAGCACGGTCAGTCGTCGTATCGAAGCAAGGCCCGACTAAAAGCCTGCTTGCTCCATTGCTCCGCTCTTGTCTTTGGACACCCCTTCATTTCCATTCTGTCACGACCGTTCATACTGTACGATAGTCGAACGAACATCGAGACAAGCAGTAAGGAGGGACGCATCGACTTGATCGTCTCACCACGTTGTCGATTCTTCTTCTGGGCCTGATCCGCATACCCCCGCCTGAGTCGGTTCGCATCTCGACAGCACAGACCTGGTCCGATTCCAGCCCTCGCCTCCAGCGCCGCTGTCAGCACCGCACATTCCAACGCCCTGCCTAAGAATCTGGAACCTCGACGCAGTCCGAGTGTCCTCCTCCTGCTCCTCCGCCGAATCCGCCAGCCCGCCTCCCCTGCGCCGCATCCTCCCATACTCTTCTTCCTACCCCTGTGCTGGCCCGCCCCCCCCGTCCCTTTCAGCCATCCCTTCTTCACCAATCTCTTCGACTGG
>NW_003315037.1:2793460-2795964 GCF_000150825.1 Verticillium alfalfae VaMs.102
TCAATCATCCATATCGGCATGACGACGTAGGCCTTTCGTCATCACTGCTTATGCTATCATTATTTCTTGACCCATCTTGTACTCTTGACGAGACGGAAGAGGCACGAAAAAAAAAATCAATACGGCTGCATTGTGCCAGTCGAGGTGCTGGGCATCCATCCCTCTGAACGCATTCGACGCGAGTTCGCATTCCCCGGCTGCTAGGTTTTGACCCTCCGCATTCGACCAGCCTTAGACCGACTTGCACTCAACGTCCCATTCCCAACCACCACAAGCTATCGCAGCCGCTCCTTAGCCTCTTCCACGACATTCATTCACCACTTGACACTCCCCTCCCTACGAATACTCGCCTCCCCGTCGTCCCTTCACACAACATTGCCAATGCGCCTCTAGCACCAGCTGCCCACCCCTAATCACGAACGAACGCCAACCTAACCAGCATTCGACACTCGAACTTCGCCTTGGCCATCCTTCCAACGACAGCCTGCTTCAACTAAACCTCCAACTCTACTCCAAAAACTCCCATCTCACTTCGAAGCGCGCCCCAACGTACGAGTTGCTCTCAAGGCGTCAGCTCGAATTGACCACCAGTCAAATCACCATTCTCTATGCCACCTTACGGTTCCCTGCACTCGCCATCGCTGGGTAAAATGGAACACTCTAGAGCTCAGTACGGCAGGAGGGGGATGAACATGGGAAATGTCATTGGCGACCCCTTTGCCCTCGCATCAATCTCCATTGCCATGGTATGTCGCTGAACTCGCGTCGCCCATCGTTCGCGTGCTAATCTGTTGTCTCTCAGCTGGCGTGGGTCATCGCGTTTATCAGCAGCATCGTCGCTGCGGTACAGACAAATGATCTCCCCAACCTTGCGTGGTGGATCCTCGCTCTCGAAGTTGGCATCGTCGGCGCCGTCTTCTTCGTTATTGCCTCGGACACGATCCAGACGTATCACGTTGCCTTGACAGCCTACCAAACACTTGCGCTTGCCACCTTGTCTATACTTCTTAACAGGATCGTATATGATGGTCGTGGCGCTATGCAGGCTGCGTCTGCCGGCTATGTCCTGCTGTCGGTTGTCATGGTAAGACCTTCTCGTTCATGTCCCGCTCGACCTCACTGACTTTTCCCTTCTAAGGCACTCTGGATGATTTACTTCGGCTCCGCGCCTTCGGCCTCACCACGTGCTTATGTCGACTCCTTTGCCCTGCAAAAGGAGGGACACGGCTCACGCAACACGATGACGTACGGCACGGGACGCCCCGAAACGTCCACTTCGGTCCAACCTCCACAGATGTACACATCGGCGCAGTTGAACGGTTTCGAAAACCCCTCTCCCGTCGGCGGCATCTCGCAATCGCAGGCGCCTCGGAACTCCGCAGTGCCGAACCTGAACTCGACTGGAGTGACGGCGAACGGCAAGCCGCCAGGCCAAGACCAGGAGGTCGGCCCGCCGACAGAGTACCCTTACCGTGCCAAGGCCATCTACAGCTACGAGGCCAACCCTGAAGATGCGAATGAGATCTCATTCAGCAAGCACGAGATTCTCGAGGTCAGTGATGTCAGCGGGCGGTGGTGGCAAGCGCGGAAGGAGAGCGGCGACACAGGTATCGCGCCAAGCAACTACCTGATCTTGCTATGAGTAATGAAAAAAGGGATTCGTCACGGCGGGGGAGACGCACGCGCATCTGCCGAAACTATATCCGGCTGCTTGGGTTCCTCCATGATTGTTTTGATTGTTTTTTTTTTCGGGTTTCGGCTGGAGTACGCTCAGGTCTCAGACAGGGACACCAATTTTCACCACTGCCATCATGAGGGCACGCATGACACCTACGGGTACAAATGCTACATTCTCCTTTCTTCTCTCCGTACCTGGTCCTCGCACCAGCCTCCACTACCTCTACTTCTTCCGCGGCTTTGACGTCAATGGGAATGGTTGCCGACCGCGCGACTATTCCTGTGCCAGCATGTGTGGCGGGATCAGGCCTTTCGTGTGTCGTATTCTGGGATGGGACTTGATTTTGACGACGGATTGGGTTTTCGGGCATAGGGATCGAGCCTCCGGCATCATCACTGAGGGAATACCCCATGTCGCTGGTGTGTTCAGGTTGTTGTTTACAAGAATTGCCCTGTTGAACATATGTTTGCTTTATTCTGCGTTTCACGAATTGTACCTGAGTCAAAGATTCTTGTCAACAGTGAAGTGTGTGATCTGATTGATGCGATGCTGCTTCTCGATACCCTATCACGCATGTGTCCCGAGGCGCACCTATCTTTTGATCTTGTGGTGTCTGTCGAGATGGGCTGCTTTTCTCGACCAATGGATCGATGTAAGCAGTGGCAAAATGAATCGGATCTCTTCAGAGCCGGCCAATCTGGATGTCGGTAGGAAGCTGTCTTCGGAGGTGGGCGTGATGGTCGTCGCAGAAACCTATGGCCGGGCGGCTGTACAACCGCAGTCGTGCTGATTCGGGCTTGGCTGATTCGCTTCGTACACCAGGCCG
>NW_003315037.1:2796326-2797060 GCF_000150825.1 Verticillium alfalfae VaMs.102
TCAAGCCTCCTCGAGCCTCTTCCGCAGCTCCCTCTCCTTCTGCGACACCTGCAGCTCGAGCCTCTCGACGCTGTACTTGAGACCCTCCTTCCTCGTGCGCACCGCCCGCGCCTTGAGCGCCCTCTCGCCGCGAGGCCCTTGCCCCTGGCGCCGGGCGTCCTGGCGCGTATGGGACCGCCGGTGCTGCTGCCGCCGCCGCCGCCGCCACGGTCGTCGGCCGCCATGCGGCCCGCGAGGAGCTCGCTGCGGGCCTTGAGCGTCTCGACGCGGCGCTCGGCGCGGTCGACCTGGGTCTCGGCACGGTCGAGCAGGTGGGCGATGTGGGGGCCGATCTCGTCGCGGAGGGAGGCCTCGGCGGCGGCGAGGGAGGGGTGCGGGATGAGCTCGTAGTGGCGGGTTGTGCGGAGGGCGGTCGAGAGGCGGGGGAGGTCGGCGGTCGAGTCGCGCAGGGTCGCGACGGACGAGGTGAGGAAGGTCAGGGAGTGGGTGAGGGAGGAGACGCAGTCGGCGTACGTGGAGGGGGCGGCCATTGTGCCAAAGCGCGATGCTCAGGCGTTCGCTGTAGAGATGCGTCCTGCTTCTCAACGAGCAAGACGTGTGGTGTGGATAGGAGCTGAAAGGTGCCTGTTTTCGTGTCTACCCAGTCTTGGGACTACTGTTTTGGTGTGGATGCTGATACCCCGCGCTGTCACCGTGCGGCGAGTCCTGACCCCCACCTTCAATTGCTATATTGG
>NW_003315037.1:2797206-2805776 GCF_000150825.1 Verticillium alfalfae VaMs.102
TTCCGCTCTCTCATTTGGTGGGAGATTCTCTTTTGTTGATCACTTGCCAGGAAGAGACGTGGACGCCTCCCTCACCGGTCTGAGCTTGCCAACAACTTCCTGGAAGATACCTTGCACCGTCGTCAGCAGCTGCTTTCCATTGAATTTCTGCGGACTCTTTAGACTTGAAAGTTCTGGGAGGGTGTTGAGTCTTGCCACTTAGTATTTGGTGCCTTTTGTCTTGGAGCAAGACCTCTTGCTTGTTCTCGGCCCATGCAATTCATAGCCTTGCGGTCACATGCCAATATAGGCTGCCTCCGCCTCAGTACCTCAGAGACAATGTTGCACAGCATCGTAGCCTCTGACGATCCGTAGACAAAGCGGACGCAAAGAGAGCCTGCGTGTCCGCCCTCGGAGCTCGGTGGCGTAGCGTGGACTGATATGCTGCACAGGGCAAGCGTGGTGTGCTGCATCACACCCTGCTTCACTATGAACCAGCTGACCACATATGCAGCCTTCACACCATATCCAAATGTAGGGCGTCTAGGCCGTGCCCGTCACATCCTCCTAAATGGCCACCGACCCAATCACCTCCTGACACTTTTCGTTCTGAGGCTCAAAACGCACCTTCGCGTCTGGCCCAGCAGATGTGCGACCCTAGGAACGTTCTTTTACTGGCCGCTCCATACTACCTGCTATACCTGCAGATTCTTGTACCCCGCGAGCCAATTCCCTGTTGATATGCCCATAGGTTAAAGCGGTGCGTGTGACGAGGCACAGCCAGTGCCAGGATAAATACAGTGAGGTAGGTAGGTCAACTGGACCAGAGGACAGCCCCGGACTCAGCACCGCACCGCCCGGGCCGTTGTTTGCCTTGCACCGCCCGCGCCTAGCAGCCTTTTCTCCCCTTCTTGGCTTCCTCCAGCGCCCGTCTTTGACGCCTCATAGTTCCCCGCGGTTCACGATACATAGACCTGCGCAATGGTTACAGAGTACATCACGCGGTATAATTTGCCTCTTCCCGCGTTGAGGGAATACCTGGAAGCCAATTTCCAATTGATATCCATACGGGTGAGTGTGCTCAATTCGCATGCAGGGGTGGCGTTTCACGGAAGATAACAGTGTGCGCTACCTTCAGGAAGGAGATAATGATATCTACGTCGTGGAACTAGACAAATGTTTGACAAAGGTACTCTATGGCTGCATTTCGCACCTACCGTAGCTGATCTCGATGCCTCCGACGTACTAATGCTCTGCCTGTCTTCAGGATGACGAGAAAAGTATTGAGAAGCTCAGGATCACGCGGGACGCCGACTAGCAGGGAATCTGAAGTGTGTAGCTATAACGATAGGGCTGCGGAAAAGGCTCCTGGCAGGGTGTCGCTCTATCACATGGGCTTACGGCAAGTTGTACTTGCAGCAATAATGTTAGCCACCGAAGACAGCAACAAATGACGAGATTTGAAATGGCCCCGCAGAATTGCAGCAGAATTCGAAAGCTGTAGCCACAGCCCCAGTTCGCCCCTGAAATGGTGAGCTGAGAGTCCATACCCAGCCCTCAGCTTGTGGATATATTATACTTGGGTGCCATACAAGAAGGCTGGTCAACGTCCTCCGAGGACCGCCACTTGCCTGCCCCTTTGCACAGCCACGCAAACTTTTCGTCCTGACCGAGTTTCATCTCACATCCATTAAGTGTCTACCGTGGGTCAACTCACCCCTGTCCGGAATCCTGAACCCTCACCGGTACCCCCTTTAAGGCGAGGCTTCGTAAAAGGCTGAATCACCGGTGGTTGTTTAATGATATCCAATGCTCGATATACAATCGGACACAAATCAGGACTGGCGACAACTTAGAAATTCCTGAACGTAGCTCATTCTGAAGACTTGTCGACAAAACTTCGTTAACTACTTTATCCTACTCAGCAGAAAACACTAGGCGACAAATGTCTTCCAGCATGTTAGACAGTCTGTTAGTGGCGTGTGAAAACTACGAAACCTATCCAGAAAGCCTATTGCAACAGCAGACCGTTCGGGAAGTTCTCACGGTTCATCGGAATCGCCTCAGAGAACACGAGGCTCGGCTGTTCAGTAATCGTGCGCCTCTCCTTACTTTCTGGGAAGCAGAACCAGGTGCTGAAGGTATTGTGATGAGAACTGTGTTCGTGTGGATTTCTGCACATGAGGCTGACACGAAGACAGAATATACCAGAACAATCATCAGAGACCTGACGTCTTTGAAGTCTCACCTCGGACCTCATCTACAACTCAGGCAGAAGGACCCCCGAAGCTCCTATGTGTAAGAGTGATCTGTGATCGAATCAAACAAGCGGCGAGACAATGTGTGGCTAATTTCCCAAGTTTTATAACTGCCGAGAATTCCAAAAGCCCGATGTATATATCGGCTGCTATGTTCCGATATCTTTGCACATATTTTCAAATCCCGCCATGTTTCCTTGACATCTTCCTTTCATTGGGGAAGCCGGAAAGCAGTCGCAACTCTCATTCTGTGGGCTTCTTGGAGGATCATCAGAGCAAGCCAACAAAGATTGAGTCTCGCCGTGCTGCACTAGAGCTAGGCAGATCGGGGTGGACTTTGCGTCACTGCTACAAAGTTCAAGGCGTGGAAAGATCCATGGAGAGCGGACTGTGGGCCTTGAGGCCAACATCAGCATTTCATTCTTTCGACTTGGAGACTGGACGGAGCTTTTGGTTCACAATCAAAGCTGACAAAACTATTCGCGAAAGAATCATAGATGGAGCTAAGACCTTTGACGCCTTGCACCCTACCAATCTTGCAGACGTCGAGGGAGGCTTCAAATCTTCGCTCGCAACCCATTTACTCCATCTGGAATGGTGTACGGAAGGCTGGAGGTGGTACGTTGACGAAAAAGAGGCCGGAATTGAAAAGATCCTCAGGCGAGTCAAGTCAGCTCCTGTTGAGCAGTCACGCCGTACGGAGCTCACCAACCACCAGGTGGCTGTCTTTTCAGACGAAGCCGCGCCGATACCTGGAAAGCCTCTTGTTCGAACATCAACACTGTCTCGTGTTGGCTCGAAGATCACACACACACTCCGACAAGTAAGCTGGGCTCCGAACGATCCAGGTGATGAAGGGACGCACCCCAAGCTTAGGCGTGGTAACACCCGCGTGGAGGTGAAGCAAGCAATAGAGGAACATGAAGCTCTGGCGCAGAGTCTGGAGAAGATGAATGAAGTTATGAGATTATTCTCCCTGTCAGAGCTGCAGAGGCTCACGTCAAGCGTCTTTGAGCTTCAGGAAGCCAAACTTGCGATGACCCTCAACATCGAAGTTATGAACGGGTTGAAAGAGACTTACGAGTGTCTTTTGAGCTCGACAGACTGCCCCGAAGTCATCATTTTGGAATGCGGCAGAAACATCTCCGACTTCAAGCGGCGCATCACAGGGCTTCAGAGAATGATGACTGTAGAGTGTCTTCGCGTCGATACGTTGATCGACCACTTAAGCGAAGCAAAAAACTTGGTGAGTGACAGCATCGCAAACAACAGAGACCCAAGGAATGCTCATTAGTTCGCAGTATGATGCTATACTTCAGTTTCGCAACACCGAAATCAACCGGCAAAATGCCATCAATGCTCGCATTTCAGCATTGAGGGTGGAGACGGTAACTGACGACATGCATGACATAGCCAAGAAGACGGAGAGAGACACATCATCGATGCACGTCATTACGTTCTTCACACTGGTGTTTTTGCCCGGTACCTTCCTCGGTGTAAGACATGCTTTGTCCTGTCTGCGGAAGCCGAGCGAGGACGTTCTAACGTTGTATCAGACTTTCTTCAGCACGCCAATATTTGATGCTGAGGAAGAGCACTGGAAAGTTGATCATGAGCTTCTAAGGTTGTTCTGGACGATATGCGCCCCCATGATGGTGCTGACTATCATTTGCTGGTGGCTGTACATGATGATCGTGGGGAGGCGCGTCAGACAGCGGTTGCAAGCTCAACTTGGAACAAAAGCGCAAGCAGGGAACAAAGTATAACCCCGAAGTTTACTAGAAATGACGCGAGGGCTGGCGTTAAGAGAAAGGCGTATTACGACCCTTTGAGTGAAGATTCACGTGCTAGATAAGTGAGCAGGTCTCGGCGAGAAACGCAGGCTGTTGAATTGGATTTACAGAATGCGCTGTTGCGACTTTGCTTCCAACTGCGTGACTCAATCTTCGTGATCGTCTTGAAACACACTCTTAGTGCCTCCCTTGCTCAACGCCTGATACTGGATAAGAACGATCAACATACGAGTGCCCGTGCCATTTATCCTGCTGTGAAGTCACCTTCATTACCTTTCATTACCTGACTCCGCAACAAAGAAGCGGGGTTGAGGTCGCCGCCAAGGGTTGTGGGATACCGAAGGCCAAGGCTACAGCACTGTCCGAGTTGGCCGAACTCCAGCGTTGCCGTCTACGTACCTTGCACCCCACCGTCGTTATAAGAAATGGCTTGCCAGGATTCTGGCGCACTCCGGGCGGGGGGCGGGGGCGGTCGTCCGCCTACCCACCTCGACACGTCCAGTAAGGCAAAGGCACTATACATTCTTCTCGGCGCTGGCCAGTGACAGCCCTCACTGGAACCCATAAACCTGCACGGTCAGCATGCATGAGGTCCCTAGGTAGATAGGTATTGTCAGTTTGCAAGTAGCTACTAATACCAAGGTGTGGTTGCCTTACGAGCAAGCTATTGAATCAGCTGGCGGTCCCCCTAAGCTTGGCTGTACTGGTTCGCGCACCACATACGCCATAAGGTTGGATACCTGCCCAACTGGGAAAAAAAGAAGTACAAGAGGTGGTAATTTCCAGCCTCTTTGCCATATCGAATCATCTACTTCTTGTGATCCATTTCCTGTTCAGCCTTCCTAAGACGCCAGCGACGACACGAGAACATTCGCTCAAAGCCTTTCCATTGGTCGCTAATCAAGACAGCCAGCCTTCTGCTCTTCTACGCCAGAGCGCTGGCCTCGAAATTGTCGGCATCGCAGATACCTGTCTCATCAGCTCCGAGGCTCTGCCTAGACTCGGTACCTTGGCCAAATTTCTCGACCTTGTATTTCTACTTGCCATCCCCGTCCCGAAGTCCGCAGTTGGCGCTTTAAACTGGATTACATCCTCGCCCTGTGAGAACCCACGACCGCAAGTTGGTGGGACGGCTGCATCTGAGATGGAATCATCATCAGGAAGACCCGCCGAAAGCAGTTTTGGGCCCTTCGAGGCATATTACCACGACTTTCGTCGCTTTCTAGAAGCGCACAACTTGGCTGGCCAAAACTGTCTAAAGAATAAAGCCAAATATGTGCCGTACGACAAGTTGAAAGAATATTGGACGCACATTCGTGTCACGAAAGTCCTGCAGGCTGTTCATTCGCTCAAGCTCACAGCTCCTCCCATAAGGCACAACTATATTCGAACTTTATCAATTTTTGTTTCCATCTCAGAAGGCAACCCGCAGTATCTGCACTGGCTGTACGATTTTCACCGCCTCGAACTCAACGACCACAACCTACCTTTCCGCGAGGCGCCAACCAAGTTGGGACGTGGGGTCCATACTTTCTGGAACAAGTTTGACGAACACCAGTGGGAGTTTGTCCCCTTAACCCTCGACTCTGGCCAATGTTATGATCGTTTTCTCGACCCCAGAACTATCCTACCAGGTCGCCGCCTTGAACCGCGTGGAACAGAGAGGAACGGAAATGGTCCAGTCAAAATTACCCCCTCGACTCACCCTCGTGCGCGGGCTGGCACGGAACTGATCCCGCTCCAAGTTGATGAACCTACAGCCCGATCATTATTTCTTGCCAAATCAGTATAGCCATGTCTTTTATTTCTCAGTGCTACTTTATCGAAGCATTGCTAACATCGAGAGTAGGCGCAGCGGACCGTGATGCTCAAGTCTTTTGACACTGAAGCATCCTACAGGAATGAGTTAAACGCGCTTTCGCACCATGAACAGAGCCACACCAATGCCGGGACCAAAGCACACATCCTCAGGTTCTTCGGGTCTTTTTGGTACCAGTCTAGTGTGAACAGCGCCACGAAATGCGTCTATAACATCATAATAGAGTACGCAGATCGTGGTACGCTCAGAGACATATTCTTGAACAATAGACCGCCGCGCAGATCAGAAGATATTGCAGCCTTCTGGAAGTCCATGTTCAACGTCCTCATTAGCCTACACAGAATTCATTCAAGTTCAAAAGAAGAAGAAGACAAACTCAGAACGTAAGACGCTTTCCCCTCATCCGCCACAGCACTGTTGGCTCTTCCTCCAGCTACTCATGTTGTACTGTTGGCCATCAAGGCACTTACGTGGAATTTCATCAAGTGTGCATCAAGATCTCAAGCCGTCGAATATTTTTATCTTCTCAATCGAGGATGAACCTGGAAGGTACAACTTTCGCGCAAAAGTGGGAGATTTTGACCGCAGTCACACAAATGCAATGTCTCCCGATAACCAGAACACACCACCCGCCCCATACCTTGGTGGTACGAGCACATACTGTCCGTCATCCTCCTGCTCCGCCGCTCTGGTCACTAGTGTTGATATTCTGACCAGCTATGCAGGCCCTCCAGACCTTTACTTGAGCAGCGAAATGTCTCATCATATAAATTCTAGCGCCGACATCTGGGCAATTTCCTGCATCCTCCTCGAAACGGCACTTTGGATCGTCGGAGGTAATGAGGAGCGTCTTGACTTTGCCGCCCGGCGGCGGGCACAAACTTGCGCAAGAAATGAAGGCAATGGGAGAGGCGACTGTTTCCATGACGGTAACCAGGTATTGGATTGCGTCAGAGACGTCCGCCAGCTTGCGGAAGATGAAGGTCGGAAGCACGATGGCGTCACTTCGCTCATTGTCGATCATGTTCTCACACATGTTCTCGAAAAGCATAAGTCCGAAGAGTGGCCTGATGCCAGAAGTCTACTGGCGAGTCTAGAGACAAAAGTCGACAAGAGTGCTTCCTCGCACCCAAGCACAAAACCTTTGCCTACAATAGGACCCCAAACACCAAAACGTTCACTTGACGTGAATAGACATGGCACAGCACCATTATCACCGTCGCCAAGTCCGCAAAACATTTTTTCCAAGGAGGACAACACACAAAAGGTTATCCCACGTCAAAGTTCGGAAGACGAAGCACAACCTTTCGGCTCGATGGCAAGATCGTCAGGAATTGGCGCCAGCAAGGGGATCGGCATGGAAGGTGTCATTGGGAACCGGTCCATAACCACGGAACCACGGCCAGGACTCCATAACTATCAAGAGGAACATGGGATTGCGTCAGATCCAGGCCCTAGGTCCGGCAATACACAAGTGGCGGACAGGTCAGGCATGGCTCCGATTGCAGAAAACATCCGTTCACCTCCAAGGACCACGGCAAGATCACCGCTACCAATGGTTACCATCCAGCAATTGAGACTACATAGACACCAACCGCCCCGCGCAGACGTTCAGATTTGCCCGGAAAGTCCGATGCCATGAATCTTCTTAAGCGAAGGGAGCACGTAAAGAATCTCTCAATATCGTTCCTAAACGTGACAAGCCTCTGCTGACGATGTCGAAGATATTTCTCATCGACAATTCTCGATCGATGCAGAGGCGAAAGCATGAAAGTTATCGATTTCTTTGAAGATCTGGCGTTCCTGCTCCAAGAGGCGGACAATAATGGTCTAGACGTCATGTTGACGACCAGCCCTGAAAAGAGCGCTTCAACAGCAAGAATCTAAGCAAGTTGAGGGATACGTGGAAACGAACTTTCATCATGGTAAGAATACGTCGTGTCACATGGAGAATTCACTTGACACGGTCATCAACTTCGTGTCGGAGAGTTCTGCGTGAGCACAACTGCGTCTCGACTCATCTGGAGCGCAACGTCCGTCAGCATCTTCATCATGAGGGCCAACATCCCGCGTGTGGCGTGGATCGGTCGCAGGCGGCAACCTTGTGAACATCATGAGAACAAATGGGTCACCTCGTACTCAGGTGGCTATCCAATTTATTCGGTTCGGGAAAAACGCGGATGCGATCAAAAGGCTTGACTATCTTGATGGCGATGCGGCTGGCGCCAACAGAAGAGGAAGGTACGACGACTTAGAGCTTCCATCCATGGCTGACTTGAGCCATCAGACCATGCTCAGACTGGGAACGCTTCCGCTGACGCGGTGACAGATTTGACATTGTGGACCACAAGGCAAGCACAGACTCTGTGTGGTCCATCCTCATCGGCCCATTGGACGAAGGCAATGATATGGAAGTGAGTTCTCCTTGAGTACAAAGGGTGCCCTGGCTTGAAGAGTAGAACCAATTTATGAGGAATAGCCTATGGTTCTTTATGGATACTACACGTTCGGCAGGTTAGACTAAGTGTTTTCCATGTCCGACCACCACTTTCTAGTCAAGGCTTCGTCTTGTCAAAGGCTCTCAGACCGGTCGCTTCCATCCTGGTTCTGTCCTGTCTGGTCCCAGGCCCTTGCCCCCAAAGGGTTATATAGTGTATGGCGTCTAGTTCATGCCCGTCAGTCACGTCGCATTATCCCCCAGAAAGCGCGACTAGTTTCTTT
>NW_003315037.1:2806238-2808745 GCF_000150825.1 Verticillium alfalfae VaMs.102
CTCGCTCAGCAGCAGGTCAAAGGCCGCGACGTGGGCGCCGAGCTCGCGCGCCGCATTCGCAAAGACGGGCCGCCGCGAGGGCGAGAAGTGGTAGAGGCAGTCGAGCGCGACGAGCCACCTGTCGGTGAAGCGCTCGTCGGCGAGGGGCGCGCACGGCGTCGGCGACGGGGGCGGGCCAGGTGTCGGGGCGCGCGGCGTCGGCGCGGAACAGCTTGAAGGCGTCGGCGCGGATGTCGAGGTCCGCCGAGGAGGAGGAGGAGGCGGCAGCGGCAGAGGCGACCTCGCGGCAAATTTTCCGCGAGGCCGTCTGCACCTGGGCCTCGTTGAGGGTCAGGCCGACGTAGCGAAAGTCGGACCACGGGCCTGACGCCGTCAGGCGGGCGAGGTGCCAGGTCTGGTCGCCGCAGCCGAAGCCGAGGTCGAGGACGGCGAGGGCGCCAGGGCGGGCGGCCGTCGGGGACTGGGGGGCCAGGAGGCCGGCGGCGGAGAGGAGCTGTTTGAGGAGGGCGAGGGCTGCCTCGTCAAAGTGCTCGATCTGGTTGCCGTCATCGTCGCGCCTGAGAGCATATTAACAGCGGGTAAAGACATGGCATGGACGCAAGGGACGCACCAGTAACCGACGTTCATCCACATGGAGCTCAGTGGCGTTCTGAGGTTGAGCTTCCAGTGGCCGAGCCCGTAGTGGTCGGTCATGCGCAAGGCTGTGACGCCGAGGACGAGGGCCAGGAGAACGGCGAATATCATGCCGCCGAGGAATCCGGTCAGAAAATCCCGCGTGACCAAGGATTGGTCGGACTCCATACTAGCGAGAGCGCTCACGGCCATGGTCAACGTGAACGCAGGTTGGGCCTGACGTGGGGGAGTGTCGTCGGCCTTGACCTGAAGCAAGGTCGGGACGGGCAATTGACGTGAGGTTGAGGCTGGTGCATGTATGCGAGCAAGTGGGTCGCATTTGGTCGGTCTATGCACCTACAGAGGAACTTGACTGCAGGTCCGCGTCTCTTGACGAACCTGACCAGGGACCTTTCAAGAGGTGTGCATTTCGGCCACGTTAGAGCAAACAATGCAAGAAATATGAATGTCTTTCTATATCTACCAATTGTATATTTCCACAGCAGAATGTACCCAAGGCCCCCCAACACAAAACCATGCGGCTCGGCGCATCTGGGAAGACACTACTCTTCACCCAGAAGCTGCCAAGCCGCATAACTCCCCCAGCAGCAGATGACGTCCCAGCCGACGGAGCTCACGGCGGGATGCTCGTGCAGCGTGCTCAGGATGAGCTCCCAGTCGCCCCCCTCCGCCTGGACTTTGGACGTGCCGACGGCGAGCAGGGCGGCGAGGTTCGCGACGCGCAGGTACCAGCTCGGCTGGTTGAGGAGCGGCGCGGGGACCTCGCGGCGCAGGATCCTGTTGATCAGCAGCGGCGTGAAGGCGAGGAGGTGCGGCGCCAGCACGATGGGCAGGAAGGTCGGGGTGCCGAACTTGTCGGGGACAGAGACGGCGCAGCCGACGGTGAGGCCGAGAACGATCTGGTACCAGAAGGGAGCCATGGCCGGGGTGAGGGCCTGCTGGGGCCGGGTCTTTTTGGCAGGCTCGGAGCTGTCGTCGTCGTCGTCGTCGTTCGAGTCATCCGAGTCGGAGGACCTCTCCGTGGGCTTCGCGGCCTCGTCGGGGAGAGCGGCCGGCGCGACGACGTCATGCGCCAGGACGGCGAGGAAGAACAGGTTCGAGGCGAAGGAAATGGCGACGACCTGACCGAGCAGCATGAACGCCCACATGTGGGGGATCTTGCGCTTCTTGGCTGGGCAGAGTCAGTTTGTACTTCTGGGGACGAGGATGCTATGGTAGTACGTACCCTGGACGGCGAGCATGACGCTCCAGTTGGCGCAGAAGCCAAAGATCTGAAGAGACCACCAGGCCCTAGCTGGCGTCTCGAAAGTCGAGGCCCACGCCTGCTTGAAGAGGGACGTCTCGCGCAGCCACAGGCCGACGTACAGCTTGGCGCTGTTGCCGGGGCGCAGGAGGCGGCGGGCCTTCCAGGCGGCGTAGGACCACTCGAAGAAGCGGAACATGTGGTACCAGGTGGTGGCGAGGCTGAGGACAGCGAGCAGGGAGAAGACTGTGAAGCCGAGCAGCTGGCGGCCGGTGCCGGCGGTGGTGCGTTGGGCGACGCCCTTGCGGACAGTACGGACGCAGCTGACGGTCAGCGTGGCAGCGAGCACCATGTAGCCTGCGAGGATGGCGATGGGGGGGGCATTCGAGGGGGCCTCCATATTGGCGAGGGGAGGCCGAGAACGAGGCGAGCCTGGGGTGGGGGGCGGGGGGGGGGGTTGCTGGAAAGCCAGATGGCTCGTCGTGGGATGGAATTGTTGATGCTGAGGACGGCTTTCATATATCGATGGTGATGCTCCGATGATCAAGACACGAAACTCAATGTGTGAGGTGAGGCAGGATTGTACCATTCCAGCTGGCAGGGGAGACGGTGACGCGGTGGCAGCTGGGAA
>NW_003315037.1:2814272-2816748 GCF_000150825.1 Verticillium alfalfae VaMs.102
AGACGGTGACGCGGTGGCAGCTGGTGGCTCGTGCAGTTCAGCGTCCGTGCCTCAGTGCTGTATCTGAGGTAGGTAAGGTAAGGTAGGTACTCAAGCAAGTCAAGTAAGGTGCTGGCCTAGGTGCCTTAGTTAGGTACCTGCAGCAGGAAGACAGGTACTAGGGGCATGCCTTAAGGTTGATAAGGTTAGGCGCCTCCGTACTCGGGAAGGGGAGCAGGCCGCTGGGCAAGCAAGGCAAGATCGGGTGAGAAGAACTCTGCGGTGGACCCTGAAGCGCGCGACCGGCGGTGGATTCTCCAACGTCCCTGCTGTCCAATGTCGTCGTGTCTGTTGGCCCATGGCTCCTGCCGCTGGCCCATGGTTCCTGCCGTTGGCCCCTCCCTAGCCCCTGCCATGGGCCTCCCCTTAGCCCCCCTCGCCTCCCTCTCTCGTCGCACAGCCCTCTTCTTTGCCCATCGAGTCGGCCCAACTCTTGACCCAGACCCCGACCGGGACCCTGGAACACCCCCCCTTGCCGCCCTCAACCCACGACCAGTTTTGCTCGCCATCATTCGCATCGCTTTGGGGCGCCTCGGCACATGACAAATTCGCTGGGCGAGCCAGATTAGTCCTGTCCTGGCGAGTGAGACGCGCTTGATCAGTCATGTCGTCGGAACCGAAACATGCATCCATCCATCTCACGATACGTCATGTCATGATGGCCATCCCTCACCAACAACAACAACCCCTCGTCCGTCGGTCAAGCTGAAGCCCTATCTTTCCTTCTTCGGCCTGTAGGACGACGACGCTACGAGCAAGCTTTGGCCACGACGTTTCCGCAGCACTGTACTGCATCTTGTGCTCGTAGGTTCGACCTGGCATTACAACTAGACTTTGGCGGCCCGGGCCTTTGGCGACGAAGAACCAAGAAAAAAAAAACCAGAGACTCGCTCCAGCGTTGCACGGCATGCGTCCTCCAACCAGTCGACCCGCTGACAATGGGCCCCCAATCCGAGTCGCCATCATCGGCACCGGCCTGGCCGGTCTGACGACCGCTCACCTCCTGCAGAGCGACGACCAAAATCGTTATGCTGTAACCCTCTTCGAACAGGTAAGTATTCAGCAGCCTCTCTTCTCAGCCCCAACGCAATCCAAACCATGGGGGGAAACTAACGCATTCTCAGGCCAACGGCCTCTCGTTCGACTCGGCCTCGGTCGCCGTCCGCAATGAAGCCACCGCCACCGTCGAGCGCATCGACCTCCCCATGCGCGCCAGCGCCGGCGGCTACTACGACAACCTCATGCGCATGTATGCCCACCTCGGCGTCCCCCTGCACCCGGTACGCTTTCTCTTCGTCTTTGCCCGCGCCCTGGCCGACTCGGCGGCCGCTGCCGCCGCCGCCGTCACGACCTCTGGAGAGCGAACTCAGAAGCAGCAGCCCGTCGGCGCTGCTCCGGGCACCTACTTTGTCCACGCTTCCAACCTTCACCAGACGCCCCCTCCACGTCCCGCCCGTCACAGTCTCCTGCGTCACTTCCTCGAGATCCTGTTCCTCATCGTCTGCCAGCTCTGGTTCTCCCTCGCCTGCTTCCTCGTCCAGCCCAAGGAAGCCACGACGACCACCGGCACGGGCAGCACAGCCGAGTCCCTCGACGGCTACCTCCGGAGGATATGCATCCCCCGCCGCTACGTCACCCACTACCTCCTGCCCCTCATGGCCAGCGTCTCCACCTGCTCCCACGACGACATGCTTGCCTTTCCTGCCAGCGATGTCGTCAGCTACAAGTGCCGCTCCCATGGCCAGCAGCATTTTGCCGTCTGCGGTGGCGTCAGCCAGGTCCAGGGTCGCCTCGTTCGTGGCATCAACGACGTGCGGCTCTCGACGCGGGTCCTCGCCGTCGAGCCGTGTGCCGACCGTGAAGCTGTTCTCGTCAGGTCGCAAAAGCTGGGCGGCACTGGCCGTGGCGAGGACGAGGCCCAGGAGGACGAGTTTGACCGTGTTGTGCTTGCCGTCTCGCCAGACGTTGCAGGCCGGCTATTCAAGCCGCTGCGATCCGCCGTCGAGAGGATCCCCGTGAGACAGGTCGAGAGCTCGATCCTCACGCATGCGGCCGAGGCGGGCGGCGCACCGGCGCACACCGTCGTGGACGGCTACCAGGGCGTCAGGGGCTGCATGCACCACGACGAGGGCGAAGCATCGCCGTCGCAGGTCATCACGCTGCGGACGGCGGTTCAGCAAGATGGGGCGCCGACTCGGAGGGCGCTGCACGCCATGCCCCAGCGGCGTCGTCGGTCAGCACGTGTCCGCTCAACCGCCGCTGCCGACGCGAAGCGCACCGCTGCACCACAGCCAGAATTCACGAGGACGTTTGCGGAACGACAAAAAAACAGGCTTGTAGTGAAACAAAATTAATGGGGGGGTCCGCGCCCCGCATAAAAAAAAAAAAAAACGGACGGGGTCCCAGTCTTTCGGGGGGTCAGCGGCGAAGGCAAACT
>NW_003315037.1:2817059-2818942 GCF_000150825.1 Verticillium alfalfae VaMs.102
CGATTCAGCCTGAAGACGGCAGATGATCTAGTCCGAGGTGTCTCATGGCGTGTCTGCCCTCTCACCCCTGAGAGTATACATAGGGACAGAGCAAGCTGCATGCAAGGTGTGAGATGGGTTGCAAGGACTTAAGGTTGTCGCCCAGCTGAAGCGGGACTCACTCCAGCTCAACTTGAACGCCAGAGACCATCTGGCAGTGAAGCTGTGTTGCTACCTAGATGTTTTACCGTTGTGATGAGATGATCGATGAAGTCTAAAGACGAAGAGGTCAGATCCTACTTGCAAGCTTCTTTTCGAACATTTTCACACGCTTTCGAAAAGAAGAAATCGCCAGCGATGCCATCAGCGTCTCTGCTACGCAGCGTCTTGGCTGCAATGCAGACTGGACCTAGGCGTACATCGTTTTCGACATCGAACGGTGATTAGAATATGTACTCGCGGAGACTACGTCCACGTTCAACACTGCTTTTGGGGCCTTCTCTACTCATCATCCGGCCACCCGTTGCCTTCATTGTATTCGTTCATATTGACGGACCCGTACAGCTTCTCGTACCGCTTCAGCTGCCCGTCGGGGGCCGTGTCCTGGTTGATGATGGGCTCGCCTTTGACCATGGCCGCGATGCGCTCGCCGGCGTCCTTGCCTTCGTAGTACGCTCCGTGCATGAACCCGTAGTACTTGGCCGAATTTGCCTCGCCTGAGAACCAGAGGCGGCCGACGTTGGCACGCAAGTTCTGGTGCTTGGTCAGGGTCATGCCGACCGGCCAGTTGCTGTAGGAGCCAAAGGCCCACCTGCTGTCGTCAGTGGACGTCGCCTGGTAAGGACACTCGGCGAAGACTCACTCTTCTTGGCCCCAACGGGGGTACATGAAAGCCGTCGGCTCGGGCACGTTCGCGTCAGGGAACATCTTGCGCAGCACCGCGAGAATCTGCGCCTTGGTCTCCTCGTCTGTCTGCTGCTCGGCGCGGAATGCTTGGTGTCCGACGACGGTGCCGAAAAGAATGTTGGAGCCCTCGAGAAAGCCGGGAGCGCCGAGGTTCTGGAAGACGGATACCACCCACGTTCGTCCTCGTCGGCGTAGAGGAGGAACTGCGCGTCTTCGGGCCAGAAGGACTCGTTGAACTGCATGAAGATCTTGGTGTAGGTGCCCATCTGGAACTGCTCAATGGCCTCGCGCTTCCACACGGGCAGGCGAGGCTTGAACTCGACAACATCGTTCTGCAGCACGCCGACGGAGAAGGTGCAGATGGCGTACTCCGCCTCGACGCAGCCGCCGTTGCGGTCGTGCACGACGACGCCCTTGGTGCTGTGCTCGATGGCGTCGACAGTGGTGTTGAGGAGCAGCCTGGGGTCCTCGATACCGTCGAGGAAGGTCAGGGCCTCCTCGCGGACAAAGGCGTTGAGGCCGCGCTCCTCGATGGCGAGGTAGCGCTCGTCGCCGAAGCGGTTGAAGGTCTCGTTGTCCCCGGTGATGCCGAACTGGAAGCCGCACTCGTCGGGCGACCAGGAGACGCCAAAGTCCCAGCTCCACCACTCGGAGGCCTGGGCGAGCATATCGCGGCCAGGCTTCCACCCGGCGACGCTGAGGCCGGCGCGCATCGACGAGTCCTGGAGGTCGTTTTCGAGAATGGAGGCGGCGTCTTGCGTGGCGATGGTGAAGTTGCCGTCGTACTCGTCGAGGAGGTGGAGGTAATCGTTTGCGCCTTGGTGGTCATAGGAGACAAGGGCGCTGTAGTTGGAGAAGACGCTCTTGATCTTGGCCTTGTCGGTGGCCTCGAGGATCGGGTTCTTGACAGGTCCTGTGGCGCCGACGCCCTCGATCCAGTTCGCGCCGAGCTCGACGGTGTACGGCGACCGTCGGGTTTTGCACCAAACGTCGTGGAA
>NW_003315037.1:2819266-2821653 GCF_000150825.1 Verticillium alfalfae VaMs.102
CCAGGAATGCGATAACTTGGAAGCCATGATGATGAGTGGAACGAGATGGAGAACGCCGGTGACAAAAGACTACGAGGGAGAAAGTGCAAGATGCGGTCAGAAGATACCGGCCGGTTTTTATACCCGCATCGCTACACTGCAGACAAGACTACAGCTTGGCCTGGCCTACCTTGCCCAGACTACGGGTTGAGCCATGTTACACGTGTTGCTGTCTGAACACACGCTCACGAGCTTGCTGCCCACACTAATCCCAAGGTTTCCAAGGCAGCCCAACGTTCCCCGCACGACCTGATAAGCTCTCTGGGGAATTTAGTTCCAGAGCCCTGGAAGACAATTGCGAACGCTCGCATTTGCTTACCGCATTTGGTCCAAGCGGCATCGACAGTATGCGACTGTCTCATGACACCGGGCAATTAGGGCGCTCACCAGCGTGCATTAGTGACTGAAGATGGATGGCTGGGGGCCCGGTGAGATGACAACTCCCCCCTCACCGCGATGCGGCATCGACAGTATGCGATTGTCTCATGACATCGGGCAATTAGGGCGCTCACCAGCGTACATCAGTGAGTGAAGATGGATGGCTGGGGGCCCGGTGAGATGACAGCTTCCCCCTCACCGCGATGCGGCACCGGGCCGGTCCAGACTTTTGTCTCTTTAGTTTCCCCATTCGGACTGACGCGGTGGGCAAGATGGTGGGCATCCACTCTCGATGACCGGGGTTAGTAGAACAACTGGGTCTGAGGCCTATCTTTTAACCACTTTAGTCCATATATTGTCAGTGATATCCAGCTGACTAGGAACGCCGCAATGCCTCTTTTCCTACCCTTTAAGAATTAGCGACGTTGGTCTTGGAATTGATCTTTGCCCTTGGTGTGAGTGAGCTTCTGTTCCCTGCAGGTATTTGATAGACAATCGGCCCGGACTGATAGCACGGCGTGTAACCCGGCACGTGGTAATCTGCCATGATGTATTTTATTCGGCATCCTAGTAGCAGTATACTGACACATCCCCAATTCTGCGGTGGTCCGTCCCTGCACTTCGGTTTCGAAAGACTGGAGGGCCCGAACTAGGAAGTTGATTCACTGCATCTGGGGTAAACTTGATAGCTGAAGTACCAGGTTGGGACGATCGGTCAACTTGGCATACGTAGGAAGGCCAGCTAAGGTTTATTTCAGGTCCTGCGAGATACTTCTTTCAGAAACTTTTCAAGTCTGACCGGACATCTATTCCTGGAAATAGGATGTTTGCCTGAAGTATGTCAAAGGCATGGACTCTTGTAATCCTAGCCGAGTCGAGAACGGAGAGGCCCCGGTTCGTTGGCGAATCTCTGAACTTCGTAGTGGAAAAGGCCTCCCACAGGATCCCATACCCATGACAAAGACTCTACAACCAGTGAGTCCAGGCTGAAAACTGCGGGTCATAATCAATTGGGGGACAGACAGTGCTTCGTAGAAGGACTGAGCACTTTCTGCTTTGCATTTGAAAATATTGGATCAAGATCCATGTCCTTGGGGGGTCTTGCGAGAGTATCTCACCGATATGAGGAGGGAATGGGAGATCGTTCGTAGAGCGATTACTCGAAAAACATGTTGTGAACACCGTACCGGAATCTTTCACATCTTAAAAAGCAATGTTAGTTCCTTGTTGCAGATGAGTTCGGGTTTTTTTCTATGTCTGAATTGACATTATCACAAATTGTTTGTAAAAGCCATTCCTCGGGTGTCCTCGTAAGTTCCTTATTGGAATGAAGCGATCTAAAGTAACAGAGCGACTCTGGCCGGCTGTAAATGATCTGACGAACTAACTGGATTGGACATGAAGTTGGTAGGCAGGATTGCTTTTTGTGGATGTCGTCTTTCTTGTATTTGGCCTGAGCGACGAAACCTGAGAGCTTTGACTCATAGTTCAGGGCCGTAGTTTGCTTAGTTGAAGAGCGTATAGTAGAATATTCAAACCCCATGATCGAGAACTCAGTAGAAGCACAAATTCTCCATCAGAAGAAGGATGAGCTCTCACCTCAAGTAGCTCAAATTTCACGTGGGGAGCAGATGATTGCTAACCAATGACATCGCTGCGGTCGAGCCTTACGCTCTTGGGCGATGACTCGACAGGAAATTGTGTAGAACAACGGGCCGGGGAACTACTTTGGGCACATGTCGAATGAACCGAGCAAGCAGTCCTAAATGTCGTAAGAGGCAAGGACACTACACAGATGGTTACTATAATAAAGTCAAATAAATCAACAGGAGTCGTAGCAAGGCGTATGCTTTCCAATATAACGCCCCAAGTAGTAAAACTAAGCCAAAACAAGGCCGTAACAGTTCAAGTGGTAGATGGCCAATTAGGAATAATGCTTTCGTACATAGTATTACACGAAGAAAATGTAT
>NW_003315037.1:2821783-2824107 GCF_000150825.1 Verticillium alfalfae VaMs.102
CACAGTTCTCCCCCGGCCAGCCATGTTTGAAGTAAAGGTGTCGGATCCAGTCCGCGTCCTCCATGCAGCCAAATTCTTGATTCGTTCCGTCGTACTCTCCCTGCCTCTCCATCGCCTCAGCGTCGTAGGGGTCGTCATCTGGGTCATATTCGACATAGCGTTCCTCGCGGTCCCAGAAATGTCCCTTCTGCCACGGCTCCTCACGTTCATAATGCGCTTGGCGTCTGTAGATGGTATGGTCGCCCGGAACAAAGACCTCGTCGAACCGCTTCAGAGATTTGATGCGATCCGAAAAGAAGTCTTGGGCCAGAATAATGGGGGCGCAGGGGCCGCACTCCTCCTCGTCTTCGTAGACGAACCCTGTCCAGGTATCGATGTAGATGCAGTGGCCGGGGCCCTCCCAGCCATTGGCTAGTGTGAGTATGTGACGCCCTTCCGATGGTGGTGGATGATCGTCTCCCACGAAACCGGATTCTTCAAGCCACAGGTCTTCTTGACAGCCTTGGTAGGCGTCAGTCTCCGAATAGTCAACCATGGTGCTTCGGTGAGTGACGCATCCGTCATAGTAGTCAAAATGCGGCTCCGGGTCGTATATGTATGAGAGATGGCGCAGAATGTCGAGGGCGAAAGGCGTCTTGGACTCGAGTCCATTGCCGGGACCTGGCTGGATGTGCGGCCAGCCGCCCGGAGGAGGGTGTCGCACCCTGTCATTTGGGAGCTTGAAGCGGTCGAGAAACTCAAGGAAGTTTCGAACAGGCGCGACGATGCGCTCGCACTGGTCAACACGGACCGTCTCGGCGATGCGCTGGTATACGCCCTCAAGCTTGCGGCAGGTAAGGCGGAGCGCGACGACACTCTGTTGATTGAAGAGAGTGAGGAAAATTTTGATGTAGACTTCCGTGGGAAGTTCCATAAGGCTTATGGACCAGGCGATGGGGGTGTCGTCTTCGTCGTCGGACATGGTGGCGGCGATGGTGGTGGTGGACTAGCGAAGAATGCCTCAGCACAAGGGACACAGTGGCGCCTGGAGGCGACATCGTACTTGGATCCATCGCCCGAAGAGGCTCACTCTCCGCGGGCCCAGTATTTCTAGGCGCCCACGATGCCCCATGCATCGAAGGCCGACCAACAAGCCCAACTACTCTATACAAAAAGAACAGAGACTCCTCGTGTTCATATCTAGAAATAGGATCTGCCAGGGACACTGTATCGAATTTCTTGTCTTTCCTGTAGCGGATGGACTTCAGTCTTCAGTCTTGGCCGGTACTGAGAAAGTTTCTGGTCTTTTTAAGGGCTAGAAGTTCTCACGAGCACCCTGCCAAAAGGCATCGATCTGGCTCGTCCTACTAGGAGAATGTCTTGTCGCTAGAGACCACGGCTGACGCACTCATGCGTTTCAGTCCAAGCTTAGATGAAGAGGCATACTACACACACAGGCAGATAAGGAAGGGTAAAGTATAGATGGTAAGATGGATATCTATGACATAAATCGCAAAGCGCAATCTCTCTTATTAATGCAGGTGTTTATGTTTACGGCCTGTCAGCTTTCGGGAAGTGGAGGACGGTCAGAGGGTTAGGGTTGCCGTTAGCAGATGCTAGGTTGCGACTCTGAGGTGATATGATATCGTGAGGCGCTGCGCACTCGGTAGAATGAGTATAAAGTAAAACTTCGATTGATCACTGTCGTAAGAAATAGTGTAGCTGCAAGTACAGACTGCTCATCCTGGTATACCGTTTCATCCTGCCTTTGACGTCTTAGATTGTGAACTCATGTTGGGTAGCTCACTGCTGGTCGGTGATGTTGCTATGTTAGATCTTGGATTGCGACGATCCTGACAGTAACCGTCCTTCCTTCGTTGTTGTTACACCATGAGGTCGTCTGCACTCACGACATGACGTTGCTATTCGGACACTATATGCCAACCTGGCGGGCCAAGTGGCAGGATCTTTGAGGAGATAAAGCTGTCGAGCTCACCACAGCAGCTCCTGTCAGAGGGACAGTGCTCGAGGTGGTAGTGAAGACGAAATAGTGCAGTGGAGAGGCCGTGTGGAAGCATGGAGGCAGATGGTACTTGCCCTTCACGGGTATCTTGTGTGTACCTTACCTTGTATCACTTGGGGTAAGGTAGGTACCTACGAAATAGACGGACGATGAGCCTGGAAGAGGGAACCCCCCCGTGGCTACAGTCCCTCTTCTCATCATCGTTTGTCTCTCAAGGACACCACGGGGATCCAACCGGCCAGCACCACGATGACGCACGCCAACCCCGCGACGGCTCAGATGTAGTGGAGAGCGCAGTGGACCTCAGTGGACTTTGTGGGAA
>NW_003315037.1:2824207-2825359 GCF_000150825.1 Verticillium alfalfae VaMs.102
GCCGGCATCTGAGGCAACGTCATGCATGTTTATTTTCATCGTCATCCACGCACGCAGCTCCAACTCTTTCCGCCGCGCAACCCAACGACGAGCCTCCTCGTCCCCTCCACATGAGCTCATCGAGCCCGAGAAGCAGGTCTCGACATGCACATCCATCGTCTGCCGTGATGTCAGACGGCCCTGCCATGATGACTGACCTAGGCCAAGTCCGGGTTCTGCGAAGATCACAGACGCAGGCTCGCCGTGTATATCAGCAGCTCGCCTGCAGTGAAGGGTGGGATTTTTCTCTCCTCACTTTGACAGCCTCAAGCAGTGTATAAGATACCCAGAAAGATTCATCAATAATCAATCGCATCAATTCTCAATACTCTCACATCATCACTATCACTACCACTACCACTACCACCACCACAACAAGCATCATGGGTCTCAAGGACAAGATCAAGGACGCCCTTCATGGCGACGACCGCGACGAATACGCCGATACGACAACCCACGGCCACACCAGCACGACCGGCGCCTACCCCAACGATGACACCAAGCTTCACAAGACCGACCCCAGGACACACAACCACGGTCTCTCGTCGCACGACCCGAACTATAGACACCAGCCAACCGACTCGGGCGTCGGCTTGCATGACCGCAGCCACAGGGACAACATCAACACCAACACCAGCACCACGACCACGACCGCCACCGCCGCCGGCCAGAACGACCCCTACTGGGGCGCTGTCGGCCGCGACGACCCCAGCCGTGTCGGCCACAACGACAGCAGCAGCCTGAACCGCAAGGACCTTCCTCTGCGCCCTGGCGAGCAGACCTCGGGTGCCTACGGCAGCACTGGCTACGGCAACACCTCCACCAATGCCGGTCCTCACGACAGCAACGTCGCTAACAAGGTCGACCCTCGCGTCGACTCGGACCGCGACAATCGTGGCGCCTACGGTACCAGCGGCACCGCTCACGGCACCACCGCCCACACCAACACCGGCTATGGTGGCACATCCGGCACCGGCTACGGCGACACCACCAACAGAGGCTACGGCAACACAGCCACCACCGCCGGTCCCCACAAGAGCAACGTCGCCAACAAGCTCGACCCCCGCGTCGATTCCGACCGCGACAACCGCACCAACTACGCCTCCAACCAGG
>NW_003315037.1:2825950-2828044 GCF_000150825.1 Verticillium alfalfae VaMs.102
GGCGCCGCCGGCGCAGGCATGGCCGTTTCCGAGCTGGCGCGCCACCACCGCGACCGCGACTTTGACCAGACGGCCTCGGGCGACAACTACCAGCGCGGCGGCGGCGTGCCGCAGTCCAGCATGCTCGACACGCACAGCAGCCCCGTCGGTGCCCAGGGCGGTCTCGGCACCACGCGCGCTGGTCCCCATGACAGCAACATGGGCAACAAGCTCGACCCGCGTGTCGACTCGGACCTCGACGGCAGGCGAGCCAATCAGCTCGGCGGCGTCGGTGGTGGCCCTGGCGGGTTGCAGGGCGGCCAGTACGGCACCGGCCACACCGGCTCTGGCGTCGGCGGTGCCGGCCTGAGCGGCGCCGGCCTCAGCGGTGCTGGCCTCACTGGCGCGGGCGTTGGTGCTGGGTCTGGTAGTGTTGGCGCTGGGTCTGCGGGCCTGGGTGCGGACCACTACGGTCCTGCCCACGAAGGGGCCAAGGTGTTCCACAAGTGCCGTGGATGCGGCATGGACAATGACATTAGTCAGTACTTCCGCAAGGATGCTGTGTACCGCATGGGTTGAAGATGTCCTTGTATGAGTAGCGAACTGTAATGATATCATGATAACAGCAGCAACTGAATGTGGAATGAGCGTTCAGCATGAGTCAGATTTATAAAGATCGAGTAGTGACTTCGTTAACGTAATACTCTGCTGTGTTGACGATGTGGCGCCGTCTTGCGTGGTGTCGTCTCTTCAATGCCCTCCGAATCCCGGGCAGACCGATGTATGAGCGCACCGGCCGGTGAGCGCATCGTTTGACAACTTGGCAAAGGTCACAGCGAGTCCTAGGCGCTCGTTCGAAGACTGACTTAGCAAAGGACATGTAGTATCCAGCTCTGCTGGCTGAATCGCCTACATGACTTCATATGACACGGGCAGAACCGCCATACAAAGCCGGTGCATCAAGACTCCAATCGCATGTTGTATGAAATCGACCTGTGGGCAAAATTCCTCCAGGATTCCTCCAAGTCACAATCGTCATGGCCAAGTCATTCAAATGCGAAATACAATGGCTCAACTCTCTCAATTCGTACCTGGGATCGCTAGGCGGCCTGCAGAACGGAAATGGATTCATCTAGGTGGTGCGGGAAAAGTCTCAAGCCATTGCCGTCACCCATTTACTTCAAGACACAAGATCGCAAACAGCAAAAGACGGGATACGGCACGTCGGTGACCGAAATGATTGCTAGAATCATTCAATCATCCGCACCTCATGGAGCGCGCCCTCCTTTTGGCGCGTGCACCACATCAGGGGCGCTCTGAAACGTGACGGAGCATCGTGGTCGGGGTCGGACAATTTTATCGCAAACCCGCCAGCAAACGTGCCAGAGCGATTCAGACGTTCTCTTGGCAGGTTGCCCGTGACCAGGCCCGTCGGTCTCATCCCCCGGATCCTCGCTGATGGTCCGATGGGACCAGCCTCCATCACAGATCGGTTGACACCTCGACCCTCGGCCCAGTGCCCATGGTGACCAGGGCGAGGGGGGTGCGGCGCCAGCGAACATCAGCCCCTTGTTTGAGATCAGACGGGCAAAGCGTTTCAGCAACGGCCGCCTCGAGGCTTGACCCTTTCCCTCCACGATGCCGTCGCGGCAGCCCAGGCCTCGTCTCCTGTTTGACAACTGGGTGCATGAGGCATTCGTGAGGCAGAGCCCTGCCGAGCTCGTGTTCGCCAGGCGTCGTAGCTACGAGACGCGAAGCCTGGGGGGTTAGCGAAGGGGGAGCGGGAACAGACGAGGCGCGCCGTTGCGCAAGGGCGATCCCATATAAGCTCGCCCATCTGATCGCCCGTCCCAAGTCGACATCGCAACATCACTCTCCACGGCACTCTCATTCGCTGCGCTTCCTCCTTTTCCGTCTTCTCTTCGATCAACCCCGGCTGGCCCACCTTCGTTTTTGAACCCTCTTCGACAGAGCTTCCAAGTACCCCATCTTTCGTTCTTTCGTTCTTCTCCAACCATGAAGTTCTTCACGCTCCTTACCATGGCCACGGCCGCTTGTGCCGCCACCATGCACACCAGTCACGCGAAGCGTCACTCCAAGAGACACGCCAGGAGG
>NW_003315037.1:2828161-2828880 GCF_000150825.1 Verticillium alfalfae VaMs.102
GCAACGAGTGCCTCACCTTCCGCAACAACGGTAAGGTCGCTCTCTCTCTCTCTCTCTCTCGCGTCAAGTGCAGAGAGCCGAAACAGCACAGCATGTAGACTTTGCAATATCCCCCCTCCTAACGCGATCAGGCGAAATCGTCAACGCTTCTTCGCGTGAACGAGGCCGCCGACAGACAGGTGACGCGGGGGGGGGGGGAAACGGCACCCCCGTCCTCGTCGTCCAGCGCGCCTTCACTCCCGGCTTCCGCCCGGACCTCGTCGGCGTGCAGGTCTGCGTCGGCTTCAACGGCACGCACTTTCGCGCCCGAGGACTGCGCCGCCGGTGCCAACGGCGTCGAGCTCGTCGGCTTCACGGGCACCAATGTCGTCGCGAGCGGCGGCGCGTGCCTCGACGGGCACGACGAGCGCGCGCAGGTCACGGTGGATGTCGCGGGCAACAACTGTGCCGTGTTTACGCCGACTGTCGTGACGCCTACTGCGCCGTAGGCTCGGCGGCCGGGTTCACGGCTGCGTTGTGGTCGTTTGGCCGATAGGACTTCTGGCCGATGGGTCTTTTTTCCTGGAGGGAGGTGGTGATAGCCTTGCTTCGGAGAGAGTAGATGTTGCTTCTCGTGTAAATGATTGGAGATGCTCCTCGCTTGAGCAGATAAATAATACCTTGACCACGACGAATTTTACATGCTTCCTGTTGAGAGAATGTCGAGAGTCTGCTTCATG
>NW_003315037.1:2829815-2833412 GCF_000150825.1 Verticillium alfalfae VaMs.102
TCATCTACTGCCCCGCCGCCCGTGAGCTCACGCTGCAGATCAACCACGCCTTCATGGACGGTCGCGGCACGCTGCTCTTCTGGGACGCCTTTTTCGACGCTCTCGCCAACCCGCAGGGACGTCATCCTTTCAGCCCGAGGCGCTGCTGCCCAACCTGCCCCCGTCTCTTGACGCCCTGATCGGTATCCCCGAGACGGCATCGGACGAGGCCAAGGCTGCCGTGCCCGAGGTTCTGGCTCGTGCCTCGACCGCAAACCCCCATCAAGACGCCGGTTGCCTATTTGACGAAACCCCCCGCTTGGCTTTGGGCGTCGCGAACTGCGCCTCAGCAAAGCCGAGAGCAGCGCCGTCTTCGCGGCGTGCAAGGCGAGAAATTTCACCGTCACGGCGGCGCTGCAGATTGCGGCGGGCATCGCCGTGCAGGAGGTGCAGCGGGAGATTGAGGGCACGGCGGGAGACACCTGGGCCGGGCTCGCCAACTTTGACTGCCGCCGGTATTTCCCCGACGCGTTCGCTACCGCCAGGGGCATGTCGGCCTGCTACTTCGTCGTCATGCCGTACACTGTTGCTCTGAGCGAGGAAACGTTCGACGTGGCAGCGAAGGAGCTGTCGGATCGGTATAGGGGCGGGATCAAGCACCCAGACGCCGAGAACGTGCTGGAGGCACTGCCAGCATCGACTGACGTCTTTGTCGAGGCGGCGCTCGCGGGTGTGAGCTCGGGCAACGCGCCATGGTACACGGCGTTGGGCATCGTGGATGACTACATCAAAGTGCGGCATGGTGATTGGGAGGTGGAGGACTTCAAGATCGCAAATACTCTGCAGGGCCCAATGGTGCAGTTCCTCATGTGGACGTTCAGGGGCGAGCTGGTGTTACACGGCGCGTACAATGAAGCATACTACGAGCCTGCGTATGTCGACGACCTGCTGGCGAGGAGCCTCGCTGCCCTGCGACGAGCGCTTGGGGTCGCCGATGGCGAGACCAGCTCATCCGGTGATGGCCCCGACCAGGGTGCCAACGTGTTGTCATCATAAGGTGTGCTGTCAAGATGCACGACAGGAATAACAAGACAAAAGTCAAAGCACCCATAGCCGCGATCCCTTTGTGGGGTTACTTTTCTGCTGTCAGATTGACTCTCATCGTGCATGTGACGTGACTTTGTCGCAACAGGGTGCTGAACTGATGAGCTCTTGCAAATCGGCAAAAAGTGAAAATGAAGTTCTCTTTCGAGATGCGTCAGGAGTTGAGCCCAACGGGGGGCTCGAACCCCCAACCTTGAGATTAAGAGTCTCACGCTCTACCGATTGAGCTAGCCGGGCAGGCAGGTTGCTTGATGTTGAAAACAAGTTCCGGCTCGCAGCTCATGACTGATGCAATGGATTCGTGGGTCGAGACAGACTTTTCGTAAGGCGTGGCTGCGGTGTTTTTTCGCCTTGTCGGTGTTGGGTTCCCACTTTGGTTCGGGGTTGATGGGGCCGAGTCATGGTTGTGCTGGTTTGGTGAATGGGGGCCTCCTGGTAGCACGAGAATCGGCTTCGTGCCCGCTCTTTTCCACTTGGGATCAGGGGAGGCCACTGCGGACGAGTAGGCTTGGTTGGCTGTTGAACATGAGCGACACGAGCTGAGGTCAAGGCGCGGCATTTGCCAGCGACGGAGCATTAAATCCAAAGGAGACCCGAGGCACCACGCGCCAACTTGCCCTGGACGTTTGCCGAGGCTGGCCAACATCTCCTCCCAGCAGGCACCACGTCTCGTACGACGACCACGGGATGGTCACGACGCACTCCGTCACTGGCGTGGCAAACCGCTGAACGACCTCGTCCAAGGCCGGCTGCAGCTTCTCCCGCATGGCCTGCGCGCCCTCCCTCGGGCTGTCAAAGGGGACACGGCCCTCGTCGTCGCGCTTGGCGTAGAGGCCCATGAAGTCGCCTTCCAGGGAGATGTGTAGGTACTTTAGTGCAGGACACACGGGGCCGCGCAGGGATGACGGCGGCAGGTAGGAGCGGCTGAAGTTGCTCTGCGCCATGTTGGACAGGGCGGCATCGTCGGCGGCGTTCTCGTGGCCTTCCTTGAAGTACCAGCGGAACCTGAGCGATGTGATCTGGGCGAGGCGCTGGGCGGGCAGGAAGGCATCGGGCCGCTGTATGAGCAGGTTGGAGGAGATGTGGATGATGTTGGTGCTGTAGAGAACATGCACGCCTTCGACGTATCTGTCCCTCGTCAGCCATCGCTGCTCAGCCAGAGCCGTGTTCACTCAAAAGAGTAAGGAAAAATAATGAGACAAAAAAATAACCAAAAAAAATAAGGGCCTACGTACGCCTGCCGACAGGACAGCAGCCAGCCCATGACGCCCACGAAGCACCGACCGGGCCACTCCCCGGGCCAGGCTTCACAGTCCGTCCGGCCCGTGAGACACCCATCCGTAGACAGATCCACAACGTCGGCCAGCGACGGGTCAAAGGACCCGATATCAGCGGCCCGCGCGTGACAGACGCAGCCAAACCATCGCCAGGCCTTCGGGCTGCTCCTGTCGACGGTGATGCGACGGAAGCCCTGGCCGGAATGGAAGTACATGTGATCGCAGAATATGTGAGCGTGGGGTCGTTCCTTCTCGGGCGTCGTCAAGGGCGCCGGCGCAAAGGGGCGGCGAAAGGCGAGGTCGATGTGGAGGGTCTGGCGGCCAAAGGCGTAGAGGAAGATTTGACGGCGCAGCTCAAAGGGAAGGGTGAAGAACGGGGAGGGCTGGGCTGTCAAGGCCGGGGCGCTCTCTGCCGCTCCCGGGGCAGACGACGGCGTCAAGGGACGGCGGATCGCTGATGGCGGCAGGATGGGCGGGATGGATTCATCTTGGCGGGTTGAGGATGGGCGGATGGGGATGGGCGTGAGCTCGTTGGCGTCACTGCGACGCCGGCGTTCGCGTCTGTCGTGGGACCACGAATGGAGGCGATGCAGCAGGGACATGGATATGATGATGAACTGCTGGACGAGAGAGATGCTCGAACTTTCTGGGTCGATGTTGTCTGTCAGCAGACGGTGGAAGAGAGGGGATGGACGACGACGGAGTAGTAGCGTCGTGTCATGTTGAGGCAGGTGCAGAAGGCGGGGTACTTTGACGTCTCCTGATGGGGACATGAAGGAGGCACCCGTTCCTGGGAGGCGATTTGTGCTCAATCACGGGCTTGATCATTTTATTCCGAGATTGATTCCAAAATGGTCAATAAATACGCCTGACATGCTGATGCACCCCATGGCGTGACAAGATCTCCGTACGATTGCCCGTGTGTCGAGAGGCTTGGCAATCCGCAGAGCCATCGTGAGACGTACATGTTCGTGGTTCACATGTCGCTTGAGCTCTCTACGTCCAAAGCGGCAAGACATCCAACGGTCTACATCCAAAGGGAGAAAAAAAAGTAGATTCTAGCTACCTGGTTGAACAAGTAAATCATGGCTGTGTGCCTCGCTATGCTGCCGTCTACCCAGTCTACCGTACCGTCCCAGCCCCAAGCACCAAACCGTACCAATACATCTAAAGGAGCGTCCTGGTGGCGTGAGAACCCATGGTCCCGGAACCCTTCTTTCACTGGCCATAGCCCTGT
>NW_003315037.1:2834356-2837058 GCF_000150825.1 Verticillium alfalfae VaMs.102
CCGTGAGGATCGCCTTTTGCGTCCGCGCGTGTCAGGAGGTCTGGGTGGCCGGCCCGCTGCCGGCGAGGATGATCTTGCCGACGGCCAGGGCGACCGGCGGCGGGGAGGCGGCAGGGCGGTGAGCGGGGGCAGAGGGGCGTCGGGGAGGAGAGCCGAAGGGTTGGCGTACGACTCGAGGACGGTGGCGACGTCGGCGTCGGTGATGGCGGCGAGGCGCTTGAGGGGCCAGTACTCGCAGACCTGGCTCAGCCAGCGCATCCTGCGCGTCTTGGCGGCCTCGAGGTCGGCTTCGATGACAAGCTTGTTGAAGGAGGCCGTCTGGTCGACCGAGTCATCCGCGTCGGCATCGACATCGGCCTGGCTGTGTGCTTGCTGGTCCTCCTGCTGGATGCGACGACGAGCGTCGCCGAGGCGCGCACAGGCGGCGCCTAGGTCGGGCGGCAGAGCGGCAGCGACCTCGCGACGTATCCGCGAGGCGAGCTTGCAGCCACGACCATTCGTCGTGACACCGATCTGAAGGGGCCCATCCGTGTGGACGGACAGCAGGGAGAGGGTGCAGAGGTGGGGGGCGTCCACGACGTTGACAGGGATGCGGTTGCGTTTGCAGAGAGCTGAGATGTGTGATGCTGTCGTCTGTCAGTGTTCATGTCGTCGTGCGATGAACCATGGGCGAGAGGACTCACCTTGCGGGTCTCGTGGGCCCGAGGTGATGAAGACGGCATCGACGACATGGTCGACGTCGTCACGGCCGAGGGAGAAGAGATCATTGTCCTCAAAGGCCTTCTTGTGCCAGGTCACCTCGCCAGCATCAATGCGCTTGGCAAGGCCGTAGTGAAGGTCTTCCGTGTCAGGAGCGATGAGGAGAGCCTTGGCACCGGCAGCCACCGACTGGCCACATCGTGAGGCGGCCAGGGGGTTCGTGCCGATGATCAGGTGGACATTGCCCGTGCAGTTGAGGGCTGCGAGGAGAGACATGGTGGAGCGTCGGCAGTCTGCCGTCGTGAGAGGGCAGTCTGCAGAGAGGGCAGTCCGTAGAGAGGGCAGTCCGCAGAGAGGGCAGTCCGTAGAGAGGGCAGTCCGCAGAGAGGGCAGTCCGCAGTCAAGAGACGGCAGTGCGTGAAACAGCCAGAGGTCGGTCCTCGACGATCCAGAATCCAGCAAATGGCTCAGAGGAGAGATGGCCTTTGACGCATGGTGGAAAGTTGTCGATATCTCTATCACTCACAGCTTCCCCCCCCCCCCCCAAAAGGCAAAATACGATACGCTGGTTGCGGCCGTGACAGTAGTGGCAGGCACGATGGAGGGCCCCATCTTCCGTTTGCTCGCCGGTGTCGGCCACTGACCAATCACGGCGTCGGCATTTGCCCATCAATTTTCGCGCTACCGAATCACGCCATCCCGATGTCCGGGCCTCTGTGCGCCAATCAGCACCGCTTTTTATGGGTCCCCTCGGAGCGCACACGGAGATGTGTCTGCTGCTTGCCACTGACGGGCACTGTAAGCTTATCTGGGCTGTCAACTCGAGCTGTCAACTCGGGCTGTCAACTCGGGCTGTCAACTCGGGCTGTCAACTCGGGCTGTCAACTCGGGCTGTCAACTCGGGCTGTCAACTCGGGCTGTCACCTTGGGCTGTCACCTGAATAGGGCGGTCCCCTTATCATGGTCCCAACAGTTGATGCATCTCCTATCGTGCATCTCCTATCGTGCATCTCCTATCCGGACCTTGCATGTCTTGACGAGATGACCAGATGATCGATCCTACCATCTGGGCTGTACCAGAGAATTGGACAAGGCGCCTTGAAAGGTATGAAATGATGAAAATACCAAGCTACCAGTAGCATCGTCCGCACACAGCACCTTACCTAAGGCACTTCACTAACAGCATGCCCCATGATAACCCCCGCACCTCCACTAACTGCCCTACGATACAGGGGCGGGCGTCCCCCGCGTTCGTCTACACGCCGCCGCCCGTTTCGATGCTCATCACCAACCTCCTGAACACACCATCATACTTCCACAGCGATTCGTCTTCTTCTGTGATAACGCCTTGCGTCATGGCAAAAGAGTGCCTGTTCCTTCATCTCCGGCCTGTCGCTCATGTCGTGAACAAAATGACCTCACAGTGACAAGGTGTGCTCTGTCATAGCAACACTATCATCGTAGGTATCAAAGTGGCATGACTCGGCCTTCTCGCCCGTCCACGCTAGATGTACATGCAGTATTCTATCCCGCAGCCCGCCATGTCCGTGATGTACACATTTTTGTTACAAGGGTCGCATCATTCCGAAAACCCCTCAATCCTCGCCGAGCAGCGCCTGCATCGCCGTCTTGCGCGGCGGCAGCCGTCCTCCCTTGGTGCGCCTCTCCGGTCTCGACCGTCCGCCCTCCTTGATGCCCGTGACGCCCGTCTCGTCGTACTCCATGTTGATCTTGTCGACCTTCTTCGACGCCTTTGGCCCGCGCCTTCTGCGCCCGCACGCCGCCGTCGTCCTCCGCCGCCGGCCGTCCCAGCCGCACCGCCCGCTCGGCCCGCACCTTGGCGCCGAGCGCCCACAGGTCGCCCCACGCCGCCTTGCGCGCGTCGTGGTACGCCTGCTTGCCCCGGCTCCGCGGCACCGTCCACCGCTCGATGCGCCCCGACGGCGTGCACACCTCGAGCTGCACGTGCCCCTTGCGCTTCAGCGGCGGCAGGATCTGCCGCG
>NW_003315037.1:2838085-2842920 GCF_000150825.1 Verticillium alfalfae VaMs.102
TTCTGGAGACCGACGCCTAGCTGCGGAACAGACCGCTTGGACGCCGGGGTCGCCGGCGAGTTGGGCAGACCCCCACCGCCCAACGCCGCCTCGGCCGCCAGCCTGATATGTTTGACGTGTGTCCTGTCGAGGAGTTGCGTGATCGGGTCGTTGAATGCAGCAGTCGGCAGTGGCAGCGTCTTGGGGCTCGTGGCGAATCGGCCTTCCTGGGTGTACGGGTGCGTTCGTACGCCGACAAACTCGCGATCATCCCAGTCGCCGGCCTCCTCGCGCGCCTGGGCCTCGGCCGCGCGAGAAGCAGCCTGCATCTCGGCGAGCGCCGCCCTCGACTCCTCCGTCCGTTCGTCGCGCAGCCTCCTGTCCTCTTGCCGCAGTTGTTCGAGAGCCTCTGCGTGGTCGTCTCTTCCCGCCTCTGCAGCCGTGCGCTTCTCAAACTCTGCCTGTGATGCTTCCTCCTCTTTTTGTGACCGCAGTCTTGCCGCCTCAAAGTCCTTCTGCAGCATGACGAGCGCATCGTATTCGCGCTGGTTCCTCGCCGTCGCATTGATGTAGTCGTGCTGGTCATCCGTGAGTTCGTGCTCGTGCTCGTGCTCGTGCTCGTGCTCTGCCTCGCCGTCGAGAAGAGCGGCCTCCTCGGCAGAGCGGCGTGCGGTCGAGTAGTCCACTTCTTCGAGATCGCCGTCTGCCGCCTGGCGCAGCAGGACGGGGCTGTCTTGATCCTGCCTGGGCTTGGGCTTGGCGGCGAACTTGCCGTACGGAATACCGACATCGTCAGGCGTCGTCTCGCGAAGGGGCGGGCCGAAGAGTCGCACGTAGTGGTTGTATTCCTCTTCGTTAAGGTAGCCTTTGGGCAGGGTGTCCCTGAACCGTTGCTTGGCCTCCTGAACGATCTGCTCAATTTCGGCAGCGCCCTTGTGTCCGGCGTTTTCAGGCGAAGCATGTTTGTCGGCTGGTTGTTCGGATGCAAGCGATGACATTTGGTTGTCGAGGGCTCGGCTGGTCGTGGCAAACGATCGAAGTGTCGAGGCAGGTAGCGTCGTCCGTGATGGGAGGATTCTTTGCGACGCAAAGCTCGCTCCCCTGTTTGACAGCGTTGTCGTCGCGACAGTGTGTCCAGTCCAGGGTGTCAGTCGGGCCCTGCAGCTGGGGCAAGCTTTCCTCAGGCTGCCAGCAGCCAACATTTTCGACATGATGACCGGTAGCGAGTGATGATGAAGGGAATGGAAAAGGAGAGGCAAAAGGCAAGGCTCAATCGCAGAAGCTCAGATCGGCGTCTCGAGAAGGACCAGAATTTAGGTGGAGCCATTGTCAATGTGACGTACATGATTGGGTCATCTGCACTAGCCCGGACCCTGCCTTGTTGGCTGTTGACAGCCTCAGTCCGTCAAGGAGAAGGGTCCCCCCCTTGAGTCTGGGTGGCCATCCCACATGATGCGCTGCTTTCATGATACCAGAGATGGAGTACATGAGTTGAGCCAGAATCATCACAGTCACCATCTTCAACAGCAGCAAACAAAACCTGGTATCATTCACATGGGCAGCAGTTCTAGCGTCTACCCCTTGGTCCATTACTTACCTGTCTTGGAGCTCACGCTTCGAGCCTCGCGCCTCGAACTGCATTGGCAAGCCTCTTGACCCCACGGGTCGCTGCCTTCCACCTCTACTCATCTTTGCCCAGGTCAGCCAGCGTCCTGAAGGCCGAGGGGCCGCGCTGGCGGCGCCCTCGTCTTTCCGGCGGGACCGGCACCACGGGCGGCGTCTCTAGCTGGCGGGTTCACGAGGTTAAAGCTCGACTTTTCGGCGGCTTGCAAGGGATCGATCTATAGAGGCCCAGTTAGGCAACCAATCCGTGAACATGGACCAGAACCCGGCCGCGGGCACGCCGAAGAGGTAATAACGCACTGCAACGAGCGTGACGACGTAGAGGGCCGCGATGGTGAAGAGGTGGCGCAGGATCGAGACGATATCGAAGCCCGAGTTGTAGGGCCGCGACGGCGGCAGGCCGCCGCTGCCGGCCGCCGCGCCGACGCCCTGGCCGCCGAGGGTGCGGCCGGGGGTGCCGAAAGGAGGCGCCGCCGGTCTTGGTCTTGTCGGGCAGCTTCATGGCGTTGGCGACGGCGTTGGCGAGGGCCGGCGGGTTGGCGCCGCGGATCGTCTCGATGGGCTTGCCGGCGTGGAAGATGACGAAGGTCGGCATGGCGCTGACGCCGTGGGCGCGCGAAATGGTCGACTGCGTGTCGACGTTGATCTTGCAGAAGGCGGCCTTCTTCGGCTTGGAGTACTCGTTGGCCATCTTCTCAAAGTGCGGCGCGATGGCCTTGCAGGGGCCACACCAGTCGGCGTAGACTGCGCTTTGGTCAGCGAGAGATCACCAGGGATCACCAAAGGTGGGGAAGGGGTGGCGTACAGTCTGCGACGACAACGTTCGTGCTGTTCAGAACGTCCTGCCATTGTGACGGTGACTGGATGCTGATGAGGCCGCTCATGATGGGCTGTGCGTTTGTGTTGTTTTCGTGAGGACCACAGGGAAATTGTCGGAGATCCTGAGGAGAGGGAAAAGAGAAGAGAAGGGGCAATGCGAATCGAGGCGCAGAGGATACGGTTGATGAAGACAGCAGATGGATGATGGAGGCCAGCCTGGACATTGGCGTGATCGTTCCATTGGGGCGGGAGAATGAAGTGGACCTGGCCTAGGCACAGCTCCCTGGTCGCCTTCGGGAGGGACTGGGGAAGATAAGCTCGAATTGGGTAGGTGGTGTTACTGATAAGGGGTTCTGCCGGATATGTGCATCGAGTCCACAATTGCGGGACCAGAAACTTTTGCTTTTCGGTTTGAGAAGGTGCCGCTGCTGCTGCTGCTGCTGCTGCTCTTGCTGGATCCTCTCGATAGCCTCGTTTTGTCATAACTTCACCTGTCGTTGTGCATTGTCTTTCACACATTGCCATGTCTCGCCCAGATCATCCAGAAAAGGTCAGCGACACTTCTATCGACATTCTCATGCAATCATCTAACTAGTAACAGCGCAGGAAGCTCGGCCACGATGACGAGACCCCTCCCAACCGAGACCCCCCGAGGGCTGCGGCGAGATTTCACCCCATTGAGGGAGGTCGTGACTGGACAATATCGGTGGCCATCCCCGGAAGCATTGTCGCAGAGTAGGAGAAGTTCCGTCTGGCAACAGCACACAGTCTCTAACAAGGATTCAGCTACAAGACCCTCGACCAGCGCATGACCGCCCCCGGCCGCATCGCCCGTGCCCTAGCCATCTTCAATGTCGACGAGGTTGTCGTCTACAACGATCTGCCTCCTCTCACGAACGAGGGATACCAGGAACAGCCCCTGCCGCACAAAAAGGACCGCCGCGACAATCGCTCTCACGGCGGCCACAACTCGCGGTCGTCCCACAGGAACGACAGCGAGTCCTCCATCACAGCCGACGTCGACCCCTGCCACTTCCTCACACACGTTCTCTCCTACCTGGAGGCACCCCCTTTTATGCGCAAGGCCCTCTTCCCCATCCACCCCAACCTGCGACTCGCCGGTCTCCTGCCTGGCCTCGACATGCCTCACCACCCGAACCCCATCGACATCGCCCTGCCGTACCGCGAGGGCGTGACCCTCGAGGCCATGGCCCCCAACGCCAAGGGCACCCTCGTCGACATTGGCAACCGCGCGCCCGTCCACCTCAAGGATGAGGTGCCCCCGAAGACCCGTGTCACCGTCCATCTGCCAGAGGGCGACAACGGCCCCGCCGAGGCCGTCCACCCGGCCGCCCCGCGCGAGGAGGGAGGCTACTACTGGGGCTACACGGTGCGTCGCGCCGCTTCCTTGTCGGCCGTCTTCGAAGAGTCCCCCCACGAGGGCGGCTACGATCTGAGCATCGGCACGTCGGAGCGTGGCGACTCTGTGAACCGCGCGTTCCCCGACCTGAAGAAGACGGCAAAATTCAAGCACCTGCTCATCGTCTTTGGCGGCCCCAAGGGCATCGAGCACGCCGCGTACAACGATGCCCAGCTGTATGAGATGGGCATTGGTGGGCAGGGCACGAGGCAGCTGTTCGACCACTGGGTCAACGTCCTGCCGGGCCAGGGCAGCCGGACGATGCGCACTGACGAGGCGGTCTACGTGGCCATGGCCGGTCTGCGGAGGGTGTGGGATCTGAGCTAGGCGACATGCGCAGAGGATACTGGGAAGAGGAAGCAGTGGGACGCATGAATCATGTTCACAGAGAGGAGACCAGAGTGTGTCGTGGTTGAGGATACCCCGGAATTTTTCTCAAAAGTTTACAAAGTTGGGATAACGTGCTGAATTTTGTTTCTTCCATCGACAGCGTAGTTTGAACGTCGTCACCATTCTTTGAAAAGACATCACTTGGTCACGAGAGACAAAGAAGAAGAAGAAGGACAAGGAGAAATCCAAAAAAAGGCGAAGAATTCCCTGCCTACATCCACCTCTCCCCAAGACGAACACAAGAAAAACGGGACAGAAAGAAAAAATTCCTACTCGTCGTGTTTGTAAACGCCAATCCCCGCCGTGAATCCCGCGATGTTGTCATCGTACGACGCAATGTCCCGGCCGTTGCGGGTGATCATGGCCCTCGTGCCGACAATGTTGAGGTTGTAGACCTCGACGCCCGTCGACGAGCCGACGACGCCGCTCGCCGTGGCGTTGCCGTAGACGCAGCCGCCGTGGCTGCCGCCAATGTCGAAGATGCGCTGCTGGCAGCGCGCGCCGGCCCCGATTCTGGCAGCAGGCGGTGCTGTAGTCTTTGAAGAAGCTGTAGAGTCCGGCGCCGTACATCTTGACGTCGCGCGAGGCCTCGATCTTGAGTCCC
>NW_003315037.1:2843158-2846499 GCF_000150825.1 Verticillium alfalfae VaMs.102
GAGCTGCTGGCGTGGAACACAGGCGGCCCTCGTCGCTCTCGACGAGCACGCGCGGCCCGCGAAGATGGTGATCTGCCGGTACGACGGGTCCTCGAGGTCGTGGTCCGCCACCCACACCCAGCAGTTCTCCATCAGCAGGCCCGCCGCCGGCCGCGTGATGTGCATGCTGCCCCAGGCCGCGAAGCACGACGGCTCGATGGCCACCGTCCGGTTCGGGTACGTCGGGCACTGCTCGAGCAGGAGATCCGTGCCGGCGAAGCCGCCGACGCGGATGTGCACGTCCCACATGCCCGACGCCTCGCCGGCGACCGAGTGGAGGTTGTACTCGAGAATCTTGGCGCCGGGCGCCGGTCCGCGCGTCGACAGGATCATGTCCGACCACTCGATGCTGCCCTTGTCGCCGGCGTTGGCCACCTGTACGACGGGGTGCGGCTTGTTCATGTCGCTGTAGCGCGGGCCGCCGCCGAGGATCGTCGACGATAGCGCCTCGCCGACGATGCGGGCACCGGCGGGAATGAAGACCGTGTCGGTCACGTAGTAGGCGCCAGCGTCCACAAAGGCGACGAGACCGCTGGCTGCCGTGTGGGCAAAGAGCTTGTTGAGGGCGGCCGTATCGTCGGTGCTGCCGTCGCCCTTGGCGCCAAAGGTACGGGCCGATACGAACGCCGCAACAGGGTACTCGTCGTAGTGCGGCTTCGAGCGCTCATAGTACTTGCCCTCGCCGTCGAGGAGCACGGCGGGCGGCGCGGGGAAGTAGGCAGGCGAGTTGCCAGTGAAGACCTCGGGGCCGAAAGGGTCGTAGACGTGGCCCATGGCGAATCCGGCGTTCGTAACAGTTTGCGCCCCGTCGGTACCAGGGATGATGATACCCTGGGGTCCGGTGAGAATCTCGGCCACCGACTCGAAGAGGACGTTGTACATGACGAGCGTGCCAGCTGCGGAGCTACTCGTCGTGTTAGACGCGCGGGCCGTGGAGATGGCCGTCTCAACCTGGCGGAACTCGCTGTCGAGCAGTGTGATCGAGGCCGTCCCATTGTCGACCATGCGGATGCCGGTGCCGCAGTTGTCGATGTGGATGCTCTTGTAGGTCCAGCCCCAGTTCCAGAGCTGGTTGATGGCGACCTGGGCATTGGAGATTTTCCAGTTGCGCGCCGTGTACTGCTGGTTGCCGAGGTTGGCGGCGTACTGGCCGCCCTCGAATGTGAGGTCATTGAGCAGACCGCCGGATCCCTCCTCGATGAAGAGACCGACGTGCTTGCTCTGGGCGCCCTCGGCGAGCTTGAACACACAGTTCGTGATGGCAGTGGCCTGCGAAGACGGCCAGTGGATGCCAAAGGCGGCCTTTTCGGCGGGAATGGCCGTCGTGTCCAGAACGAGGTTCCGAATCTGGCGGAAGAAGGTGTTGGTGGCACCATAGGCTAGACCGTTGGCACCATATTGGTTTCCATCAATGAGACCGAGCGTCGACTCGGTGGGAAAGTTGGAGGCGGCCTTGATGACGGGCCGATCCGTCGGGTCGCCGATGAGCTGCGTGTAGTAGTAATCAATGATGGATCCATTGATGAGATAGGTGCTTTTCGTCTGTCAGTCTCCTAACCAGGCCATGTTTTGTCTCTCCTTTTTCCCTCCCCTTCGATGAAACTCACCCAGGTGGGAAGTAGACGGTGGCCGGCGACGTCGTCTCTTGCTTGCAGACGCCGGGAGCGCATCGCACACCGAAGCTAATGGCCTTGTTAATGGCAGCCGTGTCGTCCGTCACGCCATCGCCAACGGCACCAAAGTCCCGAATGTTGCGGAAGACCTGGTAGTCCGGGTCCTCGTGGTACGGAGAGAGGCCTTGGTGGGCAATCTCCTCCATCCAATAGCCCTGGACGGCGCTGGCAGCTGCCAGGAGAAAAGCCGCCGAGACACGCATCTTGAGCCTCGATCGCTCTGACTTTGGGATCTGGCGAATCTGGCGGGGGGGGGGTCGAAGAAGGGCCGACAGGGGTGACCGCGGTCTTCAGATGAGGGCGGCGGTAGAGGGGCCGAAAAAGAGTGTATGGGTGAGATGTCAATCTCGACCCTGTAGTTTGGGTTTGAAAGAGTGTAACGATCCCAACGAGGAACCTGACGTTGATGAAGCTATCTACTACCTACCTCTGTCATACAAGGAGAGCAACGCGAATTCCGTCCACAGCATGAGACAAGCAGCTGAAGGAGGAGGAAGCGAGAAGCACTGCCAAGGGACGGCTCTCGCAAGCGGGATCTGGTGGCTAGGGCTGGACTTATCTAGAGGAAAAAAGCAACGACATGTGCCGTGGTTCAGCTCCCGACAGCTGATCCAAACTCGTTGAACACGAGCTGCCGCACAAGGAATTTCCCCGCGATCATCGGCTGGTGAAGCCTCCATTAGGATTGACCGTGCCGGACGCGAGGCCGAGTGGTAGCATTGGCGACGGGTCGCCGGGGTAAGACCGTGAACTCTGAAAGGGGTAAAGTGACGATCTGTATTGGTCCCCTTGCAGAGAGAAGCATGGGGGTGCCACTGGGTCAGAATGCTAAGAGGTGGAAAGGCTGTGCTGATGCGTCGAATAGGGGAATGATCCGCTTCAATGAAATGAGCCTAATTGGTGGTGTGGTGCCTCGACACCTAGTTGCCAAGCACATGGAGGGCGGGGGAGAGAGGTCTAGATGGGATGAACAGGGCCGATTTGCAGCACTTTGCAAAGGGTCAGGGTCTTTGCCAAAGGTCATCATCGACTGACAACCGATCACAAGACGTTGTCAGAGGTGCGTAGCTGTTGGTGAGCTGATCGTTGGAAAAAAATACTTGTTCCCTGGTAACCCTGAGTTGATGGCAAGGCAAGGAAGCGAGTCAGCTGTGAAATGATTGACTGTATCTGTAACATGCGGGTAAACCTTAGCATAGGACCAGGGGTGAGCCTCAACTCCGTCCAAGCCGGCGGCTGTGGGTTCGCCAGGCCATGAAGCCTTGATATGTAGGTAGGTAGACATGCAGTCTGCATTCCACGCGTGTTGTGGTGTCTTGTCTCGTCGCGCTCTGTCTTTCATCAGAGGGTAAGATCGTCGCTGTCAGCGCGCTTCAGGGTCCCGACAACGTGGTTTCTCCGGTGCTTGTGGCACGTAAATCCACCTCGTCATTCGTCCTTGTGGCTGGCGGCCTGTCGGCCATGCATGGTAATACAGAAATGTAGAATTTTTGTTGGCCCCCCATGTTGAACGCGGGGTTGTGCGTTGGGTTTCTCCCCAGATGAATGAAGCCGCCATAGTGGCCCCTACCCCCCTAAACGCCGTCCATGCTTCCTCTATCGTACCAGTAATTGACTATCCGTCACCAA
>NW_003315037.1:2846869-2848670 GCF_000150825.1 Verticillium alfalfae VaMs.102
GATGGCGCTTCGTTGGACGCATGTACTGGCCAAAGGTCACAATGTCGACATTGGCCTTGCGGAGTTCTAGGCAAATGTTAGCAACGTAGCACTGGTTTGGACGGTCCTTCCGCAAAAAGGGGAAACCCACGCTTCAGAGCATCCTCAATCTCGTGGTCCTGCTCGCCGAGACCCAGCATCATGCTCGTCTTGGTGATGAGGCCAGGCTTGGTCTCCTTGGCCGCCGCCAGCACGCCCAGGCTCTGCTGGAAGGTGGCGCGGCGGTCGCGCACAAAGGGCGTCAGGGCCTCGACCGTCTCGACGTTGTGGGCGTAGACGTCGAGGCCGCTCTCGGCGACAATCTTGACCATGTCGAGGTTGCCCCAGAAGTCGCCGGTCAGGGCCTCGACCAGCATGCCGGGCTTCTTGGCCTTGATCTTCATGATGGTCTCGGCAAAGTGGCGGGCGCCGCCGTCGACGAGGTCGTCGCGGTCGACGCTCGTCAGGACGACGTAGCCGAGCCCCCAGCGCGCGAGGGCCTCGGCCGTGTGCTCGGGCTCGTGGGGGTCGAGGGGCGGCGGCGCGCGCGACGTCTTGACGCTGCAGAAGCGGCAGCCGCGCGTGCACGTGTCGCCCATGAGCATGATGGTCGCCGTCGCCGCGTTCTTGTCGTCGCCGCCCCAGCACTCGCCAATGTTGGGGCACCGCGCCTCCTCGCAGACGGTCGACAGCTTGAGGTCGCGCAGGTCCTTCTTGATGGCCGCAAAGTTGGCGTTGCCTGCCGGGATCGGCGTCTTGAGCCACTCGGGGAGCCGCGTCACCGTCTTCTTCTTGCCCGTGGCCGTCGTCACCTCGACTGGTGCGGATCTCGTAGGCTTCCCGAGGGCGAGAGGGGCGCCGAGCCGCCGGTGGCGCCGCCGGCGATTGAAGTCGTCGAGGGATGCGACTGTCTTGTCCTTGAAGTACGTCTTGCGTCGAGTCGTCGTCGGCGGCCTTGCGGACGACGTTGTCGATGATGTGCTGGTCGTAGAGGGAGCTGGGGGGATGGTGGCGAAGGTACGCAATGTTGTGCGGGCAGCGAGAGCCCGGACCAGGGGACCTCGCACATGACGGAGGGGAGCTGCTGAGGATGCCATTTGTGACGAGTGACCGATGCAATCCGTGGCTCGCAGTATCGGCTTGATGCGAGTCGGCAAGATGTCGTCCCTGGTGTCGTCGAGATTGAAGATTCAGGGTGGGTTCTGTTGGGGCGGCGACTCACGGAAGCTGGGGGGTCGAAAATTGATGACAATTGCACTCTGTCGGATTGAATCGGCATAAGACCCGACCCTCCAATAGCACACAAGACGCCTCCCGCGTTGCATCTCTCAGAGTAAGTTTTAGGATATCAACCATAACGGCGAGTGCACTGACCATCAAGGCGAGGTGGCAGAGTGGTCTAATGCGATAGACTAGAAATCTATTCACTTCGGTGGCGCAGGTTCGAATCCTGCCCTCGTCGAACCATTTTGTAAGAATGGGTGTTTGTCAAATTTTGTCGATCGAGTCCAGCCAGATCTTTTGCGGAAAGCAAAAATGACGACAGCTTTGCTTGGCATATCCCCCCCTCCCCCCCTTCAGTGGTAACTAAGATTCAACATCCTGTAGTCACAGGTCATAGTTAGGCTCGGACGAATCGACATGATGTGTTTCACTCTCATCTACCTGGGTCCATCTCATGTTTGCACGAGAAGTCTCATTCAAATCTCAACTATCTTCATCAGGCGTCAAGAAGCCATGGACTATGGATAACACTTCAACACCAACCGAATCCAAAAAGGTA